>NC_056745.1:271825184-271830184 GCF_019279795.1 Protopterus annectens | reverse complement strand
GAAAAAAATGTAAAATGGGTAAAAATTCTCAGAATTATAAACTAAAACAAAACAAAATTTGACGTTATGTATTTTGCATGTAAATTAACTTATTTTGGAATGCAAGAAAGACTGAAACATTAAATAAACATTGTTGGTGTCTGTAGGCAGATGCGGCTAAAATGTCTCAAACAGAGAATTGCAGATCATTGAATAGAACCTATTGTACTGATGTGCAAAGTTTGTTAGGACATGATGTTAATCAGCAGCTATTCTTGAAAACTGGCATAGTCTTATTTTGTTGAGGTGGGCTTCGTAAATATAATATTAGTCACTTTTTTCAAATGGATGCAAGGCAATTTCAGCATTATGGTAATGAAGTTTGGTAGCCAGAGTAAGACTTGATACACTTAGCTACTTATTTAGAAATCAACATGATAAGTCTTAGCTGGTGATTATAGAAATAATCCTTTTATTTCCTAGAAGCAAGTGATGATAAGTCTTGGAAACAGTAGAATATACAACCAGTGATAAAACTTGGAAGCAGTTGGACATCTGTGAGATGCTTTATAGCCTTTTCATTGAGTGAGAAATTAAACATTAAATTGTTGTTGTTACAGGAGGTAGAGGTATGAGTTTTAATGACCATTTCCTAACTGACATTCATAGTACCTACTACTTCCCTCCCCTCTTTCATCAGGTAAGTTAAACCACATTCTCTGTACATTTCAAATATTGTAGTTTGCTGCATATTTATAGAAACAAATATAGATGAACATGTGCATGGACACAGAGCATGTGTGACACACACACACATGCACACACACACACACACACACACACACACACACACACACACACACACACACACACACACACACACACCACACACACATAAATATCCCACAGATAACAGCAATCACAATTTGTGGATTTGCCTTGAAAAAGTATTAGGAAACAGTCCAACGCAGGACAGATTGCAAGGTTTGTTTTTGTATAAATGTGACCTATGATGCATAGGAAGCTGAGAGCGTACTAAATTAAAATCTATATTTTTTTTCCTTGTCCAAGTTCATGATATCAGGATCATTTACCAAATCTAAGGGCCAATTTTAATACCAGTAATGCAGGTGAATGCTAAAAAATGAGCGGATAGAGTCTTCGGCATCTGACGGCCTGACTGACTTATATAACTTGGTTCTATACAAGGGAAATCTTAACAGCCTAAACTATTCTATTTTACAACTCGATCATGACCAGAGTTGATGGTGGAATTTCATGCACATGGAATAGTCCATTATAGTCTGCTTGATTGTACATTGCACTGTGCTTGTTCACTAGAATGCACAGACAGTTTTTTTCTATGCAATTAGTCTGAACTCCTCTGTTATTCGTTACATTTTTTTATTTCTTGTTTGTGAAATGTTATGTAATTCAACCGTCTGAGCCTAAAACTGGTCAGTACTGATCAGTCCACTACCCTGGTAAACAAATATAAATAAATGTTTAGATTTTATAAAGTTTTCAGTACTGGTGGAAGAGCATTTATACCTCTCAGCTGTACAGATTTTCACAGAATGTCCAGATTTTTGCTTCATATTTTTGGTTAGTTTCTCATAAAACTGTGATTTTCTGGCAAATCAATGGCAAATCATTGAGGATTCAAGTCAGAAAATAATGACAAACATTTGAGTTTGAGACTTTATGCCCTTCAGAAAATTCATGCTATTTAAAACGTGTTATTCAACTGTCTTAAGTTTGTAAGAGAAATATTTAAAAACTGCCCCAATTTGTGGGCCTTTGTGTCCCCAGTATTTATGTCTTTGTCCAGATCTCTTGCTGTAAGAGGTCTAGAGGTATGGAGCCTATGATCATGCAAGTTGGAGGAAAATCATTGATTAGATGGGCCGGAATCTGGCTTCAGACGAAGGTAGCGGAGTGTGATTGTTGGAATTGCTGCCCACTAAATAACAGGTAATGAGGTATCTCGGGGGCTAGTTCTTAGGGTATAAACAATTCAATATGGATCCACTAAATAAGATTGAGCCTAAAAAATGAAATGTCAAAATGAAAAATGTTGACCAAAAAAATTTAAAAAATATAAACAGCACTCCCCAAGACATAACCAGTGAGCCTGCAAATAAAAAACAATGTCTTTGCAGGGGATGCAAGTACCAACCCGAGCATCTCCAGCAAATTAAATATACCAACTCTGAGGTCTTACAATAGTGAGGAAAGGACATATTCTCCAACCCCTGTATTATACAGCTCTTGCACACATGCTGGCAGGTTTCTTGTAGAACAAATTAAGTTGGCAAAAATGGTGTCAACTAAATTACATTTTGACAAAATTAAAGGATCACATCTATATCTATATGAATGAGGCATAAGGTCTGGTTGGAAAATATAAATCAAAATGTGTTGCTGATGAATTGCAAATAATCTTCATAATACTGTAATTGAAATGGTCACCCACAAGGATAAAAACCAAACCATCTGCTGCACGGATGAAAGTGAAAAAAAATGATAGGTTGTGAAACCTTGACTTTGGTTCTAAGCTGTGCATACACTGTGAGATTTGATGAAACAAACCAAAAGCTCAGGCATATCTCAAGCCAGCACTGACTTGTCCACTATTACTGTGAGTTAAAAGAGTAGATATATAAAAAGATCCAGGTTTCAAGGAACACAATGATGCAACCCTCAAAATGCCAAAGGAATGGAGACTTAAAGAAAAAAAAAACAGAAATAATTTTACACCACAACTGCACATAAAAAAAACTGTTGGAGGGGGGTCATATTTTGATGACTTGGGGAGTGTGCTAAAACAGAAAGTGAGGAAGCGGCACATAACACAACACAGATTAAAGCCCTAGTGAATTCACTTGTACAAGTGGATCAGAAAAGCAGAGTGTGTCAACACGGATCTCACCTTTAACTCTATGTCAAATAAAGTAACAACCTTAACGATGCTTGCAAGTGTAAATGTCTTTCCAAATGTCTAATTCAAGTTCAATCATATTATCGTTGTTTAGCCTCCCTGACACTAAACCCGTGTTGCTTTTATATTATATAAATGGCATCCACTAGGTGCTGAACTACAATGAGCCCTATGGTCACTGAGGGGCCCCCTATTCATTAGAAATTAATATGATTTTTCCATTACCTTCATCTTCATCTAACTAAAATACCAACAGAGGTCTCTGTGCCATTTTCTGCAGTCATAATTGACAGATCAACCCGCCAGAAGAGTCAGGGAAACCAAAGTCCCCCTAAATCTGTTTAAAAAAAGACTCTATTCATATTAAAACTAAAGTAAAACACCAGAAAATGAGACAACATCAGTTTTAACGGCAGATGTTAAATCAGAGAATGACCACATTGCACGTTTTCTGACGCCTCTTAGTGTCCCTAACCTTGCAGTGATCTTCTTAAAATTCTAAATCCAGCCGTACTGCTGCATCTTGAACTGATTATTAATTCATCAGGCTATGCCATCTAAAAATGGTCTATTAAAAGTAATAATGATGTCACACTAACTTGAAGAAGCTTGCAACTATACCTGCGAAAAAGTTGTAGAATCACAAGTATATAAAGACTGCACATGTGGAAAAATATTTTAGCAAGAAATTTCTTTTGCATAAGAAATTTTAGAAAACATGTCTATCAATATTAAAAATAACCCGCTAATGTAATACATAGCATTAGAGCTTTTTCCCCATTATGTGTGGTTATTCTTTCCCTGTTTCTTAAGCTATGAAACACAGCATGAGATTTAAAAGTCAGTATTTATGTCTGACCTATTGATATTAGCAAACTGCAACTTCCTTTACATTAGTATGTAATAAAGTCCTGCAAAGGGTTAACATTAACATTATTGAGATGTGCTTAAAATTTTAATACCCTCTGAGATGAAAACAATATATATATATATATATATATATATATATATATATATATATATATATATTACTGTTGAATACATCTCCTCAAGTTTTCATAAAAAGATTTATAACCTTCTAGCAGATATCAGACCAATCATTTTAGAATGTCTTCATACTTGATTCCCTTAAGAGCACAAACTATTAAGATTAACTCTTGATTCATCATCCTTTTCTTCAGGCTGAAACTGCTCGAACCTGTAATAGAACCTTTGTCCTTCCTTCTGATAATTTTTGCTGTCTTGTCAAGCACAGACTTAATGGTTTCAGCGTTCAGTACAAGTGAGACACTCAGAATTAGCATGTGATTCCAGTTTAAGCTTCATCGGGTCTCATAAAGTGCCAGAAACGTATTACCTTATCTGATTGGGCACTTCTCCATCATTATAACCCACCATTCTGCACATCCTGTTAAGAGTCACTGCACATAACGTGACATGCAGTATGTCATTGTTTGCAACTGCTCCTGTAAGCTCATCTTGTTCTTCTGTTATAAGAGACCTCCCCTCAGATAATGTTGACCTTAACTCTACTGTTCGCTCATAAGTCCTGCAGCTGGCTTTTGCCTACTCTGAGTCTGCAGAATACAGCCTGACTATTCGAGCTTGTTCAGAACTTCTTGAAGTTTATAGAAAGCCTTTAGGGAGTTCTCCGCCTTAACCAGTGTTGCATCATTTGTAAACTTAAAAAGTCTCCCGTAGCTCTCAGCTTCCAGATGTGGAAACTATAGATGTTATTTGTTATTACATCCACCTGTATCCTGTACCAGTCTTGGCCATCATCCACTACAGAAAGAAATCATAAATGTTTTTTTGGAATCTCAGAATAATATTTTTTTTGCATTGCTTCTTTGCATTTCACTTAGCAAAACTAACTAATTTGAGAAAGAACCTGTGGCACATAAGCAGTTAAGGATTAGAAGGAAGTGTTTAAATGTGGTCCAGTGCAACAAACTACATATGTTGGTAATTCTGTTCCTAAAACATGGGCTCTGATGGAATATTGAAATTGAGCCAGTCACAGACACAGCAGTCAATGATTTATGTCCAGCCAGATATACATCAGAAGTCCATGCACTGC
>NC_056745.1:271757684-271820184 GCF_019279795.1 Protopterus annectens | reverse complement strand
CTGTCCAGATTTTTGCAGAATGTGCAGTTTTGCGTCATACTTTTGGTCTATTACTCGTAACATTTGTGGTTTTCTGGCAAATCAGTGGGATGATCTGAGGATTGAAGTCAATAAATAATGACACATTTGAGTTTCAGACTTCATATCCTTCATTAAATGTTGGTTAACACAAACCCTGTTACTCTTAACAACTTTCTAAGATTATAAGAATAATACTTAAAATCTGTGCTTAATTTTGTGCCTTTGTCCCCCCATTTTGTCAGGTTTTGTCCAGATTTCTTGCATTAAGAGGTTGAGAGGTATGTAACAGAGGTTGAGAGGTATGTAACAGAGATAGAAAGACTATATCAAACTGAATACTGAGTTTAACATAATGGTATGGAGAGATAAAGTTCCATATTTAAACGAGCAGTACAGAGAACTGAAACTGTCCTGAATCTGCAGAGCTACTGTGGAGTTCTTAGCATTTTTTAGTTGATAAACTTTTGTTTTAATTAGGGGATAGTCTTTGCTCAAAGTGAAACTCTTGCCCATCCCTGTCGAGAACATCCCCCACCCCTTCTTTCAGTGGAAACTCAAGTATTAAAAGAAAATTTTACAGAAGTGGTAAGTTTCATTAGCTTGAAAGTGCAAAGACTCAGGTGGTTTTGTATAATGCATGCTGCTGTGTCCACAAAGATACATGTGCAAGTGCACCACTGGTTTGTCTTTTAAACTGCTACTAATAGGGTAAGCAGGATTTCTATTTAATTACATATAAACATCCCTTTACAATACAAATTCTGTGACAGTTATCTGTGTATTTGCATGAACTGCAATACATGCATATATGAAGAACTCTATAACACCATTGACTAGTTTGGTGGTAAAATTATGTTTTACTCACTATAAGAAGACAGAAATGTCATGCATTACAATATTATGACTCAATGTTTCGTAACATATAAAGTAACTTTTCTTTTGGCATCTAAATATACTGATCGTATTTCTGCTGCTTATACCTGACAGAAGCCAAACCCTTGCTCTTTTAGCAGAATTCTGATTAACTAAGTTGATGGCAACCAGGGACAATGTTAGCATTTTGAGGGCCCTAGCAAAGGTTAAGTTGGGGGCCCCCTGGGCACTTCCTGTTTAAGTGTCCCCTGTCACTGCCTTCCCTTCCAAATACCCTCTTAATTCATGCTGTAGCTACAATGCTCTTATATTTCAACAGGCCTGTGTACCACACTATGTTGATCCATCTCACAAAGGAACATTCACTGTTACTGTCATTTAGTTGCAACAATGATACAATACTGCAACTCTATGTATAGGGCTGGACTTTGGTAAAATGGCACCCTTGGTGCTGCCCACTGCTTCTTGCCACACTTCCCCCACATGCACATTCTCCAGTGCTCCTCCCACCTCCCAGGTTTTTTTTTTCTTTTAACACAAACTTTTCATCCAATGATGGTTGTGTTGTTGTCTTTCGGCTTTTCCCGGTTAACGGTCGCCACAGCGGAACTCCGGTCCGCTAATGATTGCTAGTAGATTTTCACGAACGCCGAGGTGCCAGCTCGACGTTCAACCTTCAACGAAGGCACGCCCATTTATGCATGTCTTTCGAATGCCCACCCAACCGCGGGGAAGACATGCAGACTCCACACAGAAGGCACTCCCCGCACTCCAGCCGAGAACTGAATGGGAGAACCTCTTGCTATGAGGCAACAACGCTACCGCTGCACCACCGTGGAAGTACATGAACAGAAATTATGATTAAGGAAAGAAATTCAGTATTGTTGTTCAACTTTAGTTTTTCTTGCATCCTTTCATCACATCTTTCATGAACAAACCAGCACAGTAATCAACACACAGGAAACAGCTCAAATAAGTCAGGACTCTCAGAAATCATAGATGCTCTAGAATGCATTTTAGCACATTTCCCAACCTTTTAATCCAATGGTAGCCTGAATAAAAGTTATGAGTAAGAAAACTATTTCACTTTTATTTATTTACTTTTTCTTTGAAGGAAGATATAAGTTGTGCCCAAAGTTTAATGTTCACAGTTGACAAAATAATATCTCATAATAAACTAACAAGACAATTGTTGTGAGGATGCAGAAATCCTATATGGGAATACTGCCTGTCTCCGTAACCCCCCCCCCCCCGCAAAATACAGCTGCTGCATGTGCATCCTGTGGTGTTAGACTGGGAATGAAAGCAAAGGTTCAAGTGGCTACAGTCATGTATTTTAAGTGATTGCTCTCATACATATACATAGCATGCCTCCTTACTCCTCACCCCTCCTCCCTAAAAGCATCCATCTGTATGCATGCTTGATGTGTGACTGTGAGGAAAGTGAAAAAAATACAGTACACTGCCCCTACACAAGCTATACTAACCTTCGTTGTACACCTCTGAGCTCTGTTGAAAAAGTTCAGGAAACGATGACCACACAGTCCCCAGCCTGAAAGTAAAATAATGACCTCCTGTATGAACATTTAAGTTTTGACTGTGATGAAAATTAAAGAAACACTGTTACTGTAACCAGAGGTATCTTTGAATTTGTTGTTATTACCCACATGGTGATTTGAGCAAGATTGCCATACTAGCTTTTGTTAGTTTGACACATATCTTACAAAATATTAAAATAAGATAACTTGTTGTGGTCGGGGCCCCCAGCGACCACCACGGTTCGCTGGTGCCTAAAGCCAGCTATGATACAACTTAACATCAGGGAATAAAAAAGGGGATATGTTTATAAAATAATTACTGGTATTCCATTGCATATATTTGAAACAATTTTGACTAAAAGTAGTAATGCTGTTTTTTTTTTTTTTTTTTTTTTATGAATGCTCAGTTAATTAATGGTTACCAAGGTGGCCATACAGTACTTTTATTTAATTATTATTCTTATAAATGCTGTCCTTTATGGACATGCCGGTACTGGTTATTTTGGGTTGTGACAAACACATGATCCATGATTATTTCATTTAAGGATTTCTATTTTTATACTTTTAAGTTTTGAGAGCAATTATGTTTACAAATGAGACAAGCAATAGCCTTGACAAGCACTCATAAACTGCATTACACTTTTAGCATCACAACTCCTCATTCTGACAATATTGCCATGACATCACTGTGAGGTAATTGCAGTCTAAACTTGAACATTATTTGGTTGAATAGATGATAGAAGAAAACATTAACTTCTAAATATACTTCCAAGACTTATATATTATGCATACATTCGCTTCACTGCACTGCAGAGTAACATGTAAACAACTGAAAACACCTGCCTTCTTAGGAACGAGATGGTTGGAGCAAAGAACAACAGCTGTCATAGGGAATAGCAACTGAAAGACAAGGTCATATATGGTAACTAATAAGAGATATACAAAAAGCAAATGTACACCTTCTACCAGTGAACGATCTCTGGGTATTTGAAGTTATAGTTACATGTTACTATAACCTATATTGTGAAAATAATACAGATTCCAGTTTTCTGTGGCAAGATTGTCTATCAGGATTGCCATATATTCAAATCTAAAAATATGATGCCCAGAAATGCGCAGCATGTAATTCCTTAGGATACAAAACCTATGAATAAATAAGCCAATCCTGAATTATCAGCTTGTTTCCAGATAGATAAAAATACCCTGGATATAACCAGGTGACCCAAATTTGATTGGCAACTTGGATTCTGGAAGAGCCAGATGGGAGGAGATGAGCAGCTGACACTGGTATGGTTATCATGGAAGGAAGGTGAGGTGATTCTGGTTGACTAAAGTTGTATCATGGATGTAGAGGCTTATTTGGCAATAATAACAGCTGGGATATGTCTGCTTGTTGCTGGCAAGACAAGGAATACAACCTTCAGTTTTGCATGCATACACATGCCCAGTTGTAAGGCACAGAATATCCTTGCATGATGTAGGTGCTCTTAATTAATGATGATTTTGGCTGAGCAGTGAGGGCAGGAAAAAGCAGAAACAATGACTGAGATAGGAGGAGGACTGTCAGAAACACTGGCACTCACCTGTGGTTTCCTTGGACTTATGGTCCGAACAGTGTGTTGGGGTGGTACTGCAGAAGGCTGATGGTCATTGGATAACAACTGCACCAAATAACCTCCATGTCTACTTGGATGATAGCTTGCATAAGTCAGCTCTTATCTGAGTCAATGGCCACACTGTCACTGATAGGGAACAAATGGGCTAAGACTCATGGGGGGAGGGGGGTGATTGTCAGCTGGTGAAGAGGCTAATAAGCACCTAGAAAAAAACTTTAAAACACAAAAAACCCCACTTACACTGCATATCGGATACATGGCTAATATCAGAAAGAATTTGTTATGAAATGAAAAACATGATATAATTTAGCAAATAAGCCTAACAAAAACACATTACAAGCAAAACAGTATAAATAAATAAAACTACTAAACTGATAATAAATGAATCAAAGGAGCTTTTATGATTATGCTCGGAAATAACGTGTAGCTTATTTAATACAGGAAAATTATTCAAAATCATTTTTTAGCATTAAACTAATATTCATACAGTGTGATAAGAATGGTTTAAGAAGCAGGCCCACTTGACTACCTTCAGTAACACATTCTGCAAACTGCTTGTTTTCTACCTTAAAAATGGACATGATTTGTAAGATATTTAACATCAGTTTATGATCACTGATACAGTGTTGAGTTCATTCAAAATGCATTTGTAAAGAGAAGTACAGTGACCCAATAAGGTTCCACTACAATAAAGAGCAACATCATTTGCACAAATCAGAGTTTTAGTACTTATAGAAACGGGTGGAAAAGTAATCATAAACACCGAGTAAAAAACAATTAAAAACTGTGGACCCTAGACAGAATCATGAGGAACCCCATCTTCACAAAGCAATGAATCAAAAATCTTGCTCGTCTTGCATGATGGTATAACTTAACTCATTTTGTAAATTTGTGATGCTAAACATCTGTTGTGTGGTCACATAGGTTTGAGGTTCTCCATCTGAATGTATCCACCTCATCATATAAAAAAGATAACCAGTAAATAAAGCAGCTGCAGGCTCATCATACAAGACAGTAATAACACATGACAATAATGGCCCACTGGGCAGACTCATCATACATGATTTATCGGTTTGGTCATGGTGTGTCTTGAGATTCACAAAGGAATATTATCATAGTACCTGAAGTTCACCATTATATTGTGCTTACTGTTGGAAGTGATAATGTTTTTCACAGCCAAGAGTCAATACTTCATTTACTACAAGTTTGGATTGATGATTTGCTAACACATATCATTTACAGTAAGGTTCATCAGAGATGGTACTGGCTACAGTATATGGAGTTATACATGTAAGCAATGTGGATTTAGGAAAGCTTACAATGATGTCAGTTACAGTGTTTTAATCAAAATATAGAAAATACAGAAGCGCCTGTGATAGGTGTGACAGCGCTTATTTTTTTATCTCTCTCTGTTTGCTATTTTAATAAAGTATTTACAAATTTTTTACACATTGTGTCGTGCCATGTTTGGCTGGATACTACTGCTGTTTTTATACAAAATATAAAAGTGTTCAATATTTAAAGTTGTACGTATTAATGAAATGTTAGCCTTGACCTCAGAATATCAGTAAACATGTCACCTGTTCTGCAAAGGTCTGTATATTCTGCATTTCTGGCATGTCATAAGTCAGCTGCCTCAGTTGCATGTCAAGGCCCCATTAACCACAGGATACTATACTTCAACAACATTTGGGATGGACATAATTATGTCCAGCACCAAGCTGGAGCTGTAAACTGGTTATCAATGAATTGCTGTGTCAGATGGCTGGAGAGGTGGCTAGACAGATGAAACCCAAGTATGTAATAAGGATGTCCTGGGGATGCCATCTGATTCTTCTTTTATAGGATGGGCTCTACTCAACCTCCAGAAATGTGTCTTTCATATGCATGGGTAGGTGAGGAAAATGGATTCTAAATGTACAAATGTTCTTTATACTAGATCTCAACATTTTTTCAGCTACTTTTCTGCTTAGGCTGGCATAGCAGGTTCTGCTGCTAGCTATTGCTGATGTTTGATTCCCTGCACATCCAAGTGCTCATTTTTCTTAGTGCCCCCACAGCTGGGATGTTTGTTCATTTACCAGGTGGGTCTTGTTAGACCAGGGAGAGAAGTAAATATGTAGTGGGGGCACCATGCTGTGTCAGACTGTTAAGACTTTGGAAATATGCTCAAACACCTGCTGTGCTGGGTTATTTTGGTATGGATGCATATGTGTGTGTGTGTGTGTGTGTGTGTGTGTGTGTGTGTGTGTGTGTGTGTGTGTGTGTGTGTGTGTGTGTGTGTGTGTGTGTCGGGGGGTGCAGTGTGAGCAATGTGAGGACAACACCCTACCTCCACAGTAATCGACTTTCCTCTATGGTCACACCAACACTCTTACTAGCATGCACTGCTTGCGTGACTCCTAATCTTCAGCAAAAAAAAAAAGCAGCAGATATAACCTCATGTCTCCCTTACCTCTTCCCTTGAGAGACATGAGTATGCTTTTGTCTCACTGACCCTGCTTCCCCCACCTTGGATCTCTTGCACTCAGGCCATATGTCCAGTTTAGGTTGCTTGGGTTATAGTCAGGTCTTCATCCCTCCATGCCACAGAGCTGGCTTTATGTTTGCAATAATTTTAGGCAGTGGCAAATAGCTGTGGTCAAAACAAAAAATGATTGGTGATTCTCTTGATGGTAATCCAGTGGATCCTTGACAAAGTCATGAAGGGATGATCATTGCATCCTACTACTCAGTAAAGAAGAAAACATATCTAAATATAAAAAACACATAAACCGAACCAGTTCCATCAAAAACTAAGATAAAACACAAACAATACGCATTTCTCAGGTTCCACAGATCTCCCTGCCCCCAAGTGGGCATTAAATCCATTACCACCCCTGTTACTTAAGTATACTAACTTCAAAGACCATCATCATCACCATCACCATCATCATCAGCACGCGTTTTCCCAATTTCTACATAGGATCAGGGAATCACGTTTCCTGTCACCATCTTTCTCGATTCAATGCCACACTCTTGCCTTCTTTGACACTCATTCCTGACTGTTGCAGATCTTCTTTCACACAATCCATCCACCTCTTTGCTGGACATCCTCATATCCTCTTACCTTCTTTCTGATTGTCACAAATTTTCTTCGCCAGATTGTCTTCTACTTTTCTGCACATGTCCAAACCACCATAATCTGTTCTCTTTGATCCTTTCTGCAACTGGAGCTACTTTGGCTTTAGATCCTATGTCCTCATTTCTTCATCTTCCCACAGAGTGCTCCTACTACCCTTCTCAGGAACTGCATTTCCATCACCTCTAGTTTCTTCATCTGCTCTGCCTTTACTGTCCAAGTTTCTGTACCATACAGTAGTACTGGTCAAACTACTGTCTTACACACTTTACTTTTCAAAAAACCACAGAAAGCACTTGAAAGCACCAACAAACACCAAACAAGTCCACTTCAAATCTTTTAATAACAGCTCCACGAACCATCCACACTTTACTTTTCAGCTTCTTTGGCATTCTTTTGTCATAGACACCTTACACTCTGTGCTACTTGGCTGCATCCCCTCTTATTATAGAACTGAATTGATAAAGTGTGTAACCAAGGTCCAAATACACAACAAGAAACACCAGACAGTGGTACTGATGGTCAATAAATACTGGAAAGCAAGTAGCTTAGCATATAAAAACTTTATTCCATGCTTTCATCTCAACAGGACTTCTTCAGAACAAACAATAAAAACCAAGTCAAAGCAACCACAGTATTATACCTAGTTTAAAACTATGTAAGCCAATAAAAAAACTCAAAGCAATTAGTCAATTAAAAGCACACTTAAATTTTTAAAGCAGCCTGCACTGGGAAGTAGAACTGTCAGGGAACCACAGAAAATAAATTAAAACTTCCTAAGAGTACGTTTCCTGTATTTAAGAAAACATTTAATGTTAATTGCATCATTTAGACCGGGCTTTTTATCAGCCCCCAATGTAATCTGCCAAGCAATTTCTTTCTGTTCCACAATATTCTTTTAATCACCACCTATGGGATCAACAGACACTTCTAAAATAGAAAATATATTTTTTTATATTTTGTACACTCTACAGTGTGTTTGTATAAAGCACTTTTTAAATATTTGCTTTTGATACTATATACGTGTTCTCTGATACGCTCCTTTAAAGTATGAGTGGTCTTCCCCACTTAATATGAATTACAGCCAGAACATAACTCGATGTACACTACTCCCCTACTTAAACAAGAAAAATAACCAGGCACTTGTATAGCGTGTTCCAGGTGTGGTAGGGAAATGTATGGTCCTTCTGAAATAAACCTACAAAAATTACAATGACCACATTTAAACATCCCCATATTGACTTTCCCAATGCACTTGTTTGCCTTACTACCACTGACCATCAGTACCACTGTCTGGTGTTTCCCTGTTATTACAGCTTTGACCTCTTAATTCAGACTTCCCTTCTCCTCAACCACCCCTCCCAGATACTTTAAGCTATTTACCTGTTCCACTATCTTCCCTTCTATCTCAGTGCTCAGCATCTTCTGATTTCTCCAATTTGCCGCCATTACCACCATCTTATCTGTGCTTAGTTACATCCCATGTGCCTTCAGTTTTGCATTCCATTCCCCTATCCTTTGCCTTACTGGAGTTCTTGCTCAGTCTGCCTGTAATGCCACATTGTCTGCATACAGCAACTTTGTTGATCTGTCCCCTCCAACCTGTTTGTCTAATGTAGTCCATCACTAGTATGAACAGCAGTGGCATCAGATGTGAACCCTGGTGTACACCCACTCCCACTGGGAACCCCTTTGTAAGGCCGAACACTATTCATACTTGAGTCATTGGGTCCTTGCATGTAGCCTGTACTAATTCTACCAATGTTTCTGGGACTTTGAACCACCATAGTACTGCCCAGATCAGCTTTCCTGGGACCTTGTCATATGCGTTCTCCATGTCTAGGAATGCCCAGATGGACTGTTTCCTAATCTCCAGCTGCTTCTCAACTATCTGTCTCACTGCAAACATCGGGATAATTGTGCTGCATCTTGATCTGAATACAAACTGCTCATCACCCATTTGACATTTTACTACTCTGCGTATCCATTTATCAGTCTCCCTCTCTAGAACTTTCATGCAATGTGATAGGAGTTTGATGCCTCTGTACTGCTCACAGTTGTGGATGTCCCCTTTGTTCTTGTACGCCGGCATGAGTATGCTTATTCTCCAGTCATGTGGGATACACCTTTGTCTCCACATTGCTATGAGTCCCTCAGGAGCCATTTCTTCCCTCTCTCATCCAGCATCTTTATTATATCTGCTGTGACCTCATCTGAGCCTTCTGCTTTCCTGCCTTCATTTTCTTAGTGCTATTCTTACTTCTTCTAGGGTAGGCTCCTCTTCTTCTCTCATTGTAGGTTGTTTCTGAGGCAGTACAGATTCTGTGGGGTTTTCTTCATTCAGAAGCTGCTGGAAATGCTCCTTCCATCTGCTTTTGATGTAATGAGTCACTTTCCAGAAATTGGTACAGTGCCTGTAATGCCCTATTCTTTGCTATTGCAACTACTTTCTTAGCTTCTTTGTTACCCAACATGTATTCCTTCCTAGCCTAGTTGGTCTTTTCTATCTCCCACTTCTGTCTGCACTCTTTCTTTCTTTTGATGACTTGCTGAACTTCTGCATTCCACCACCAGCTTTCCTTATGTACCTTATTTCCATACCTGGCACGGCCACATATCTCTTTTGTAGTCCTAACACATGCTGTTTTTAGGCGCTGCCACTCTTCTTCAACTCCACCTAGTTCCTCCTCTTCTTGGGGTGCTAAAGCCCTGAGTAATTCCTTGAACTGTTGTACATTCTGTCCAGTCAACTTCCAGGTCTTCAGCCTGGTCTCTGATGACCTTAGAGCCTTCTCTGACAACTGTTTGCAGCTGATTGTAGCAACCAGTGGTTTATGCTGTGGGCTGACTGTTTCACTGGATGAATTTGCAATCATGGATTCTACCCCAGTTCCTTTTCCTGAGTTGCATGTTGGCCACTCTTGTATGTGATCTTGTGACTGTCTCTGTTTCTGAACCATGCCATGTGTTGGCTACTATCAAGCCATTTGCTAGACATCTATTTCCCCACCCATGAGAACCCAGTAGTTCTCATATCCTGTTCTGTCTCTCCTGATATGTGCATTCAAGTCACCCCTTATCAACACCAATTCATGTTCATAGGTTCATGGGTTCATAGGTGTGTACTAGGCTAATGGCCCTGGAGCCTTTACAAGCCTAACCCATAGAAGTACCCTGGCATAATGACAACCGTTGTTAGTTCCCAGTGCCTCTATCAAGTAGAGCCACTGTAGTGATCCGCGGGGTTAACACTCTATTTCCCATCCACTCATCAAGATTTCTCTTGAAGAGGCCCAGTGATGTGCTCTGCTTGATATGTATGGGAAGTCTATTCCAGAGCATGGGCAATCTCTGGGATATGAACCTATCCCTCCAGTATGTTCTGTTGATTGTGGTAATGAAGTTGAGGTCTCTGGAGCGTGTGGTGAAGAGGGATTGGGATTTCTTTACATGTAGCATTTCTAACACAGCTGGCTCAGACATGGCTTTGTAGGTCAAGTAGAGATTGCCTCTTAGTAGATGATATGAGACAGAGAATAGCTGGATTTTTTTTTAGTCTGTCCATGTAGGACATGTGTTTAAGGCCTAGGATACTCTTCATGAGGTACTTTTGTGGCCTTTCCAGCTGTTGCATGTGTCTAGTGAGGTACATGCCAAATGGGGCATTATACTCGATGACTGGCCTAATGAGGGAATAGTAGAGAGAGAGAGGATGACCTCTTTCTTCCTGGATGCAAAACCCTTGGCAATGAGATGTGCCACATAGAAGGACGTTCTGATCACAGTGGCAATGTGGTGGTCAAAGGAGAGGTTGCTGTCAACCTGTGTCCCCAGATCTCTTATAACGCCTTCAGTGTTTAGTGGGCTCCCATCAATGTGGTACTTAGTGGGAACTGAGTTTTTCTCAAAGGGGATGATGAAGCATTTTTTAGCATTAAGTTTAAGGCCATGGTTTTGACACCAGTCATTGGTCTCAGTGAGGCCTTTCTGTAGGATATCTACATCACTTGGGGAGTTAATAATGGCTCCCAGCTTGAAGTCATCTGCAAACCTGGTCAGCCAGAGTCCCTCCGTGTTGGCCTGAACTTCTGAGAAGGAGATGCCAAACAGGAGACGACCCAGGACCTATCCCTGTGGGACTCCACTCATGACTGGTCAGCAGTCTGACTTGGAGTCCACTACTTTCACACTGTGCGTTCTATCTGTGAGCCAGTTTGCAATCCACCTAGTGATATAGGGGTTGATGCCTACTTTGGTGAGTTTATTAATAATTCCTGAGTAGGGAATGGTATCAATGGCCTTGGCTAGATCGAGGTAGGCTGTATAAACTGCCTTGTCCTCATCCACAGCTCTGGTGACTGACTCAAAGAAGTCAGCCAGGTTGAGCAGGCATGATCTACCTTTCACAAAATCAAATTGAGTAGGATCTAGAGTTTGGAGATTCTCTATATCCTTATTAATTAGGTCCATGATAAAACGCTCCATAGTCTTACATATCAGACTCATCAGGCTAATGGGGTGATAATTCCCAGGGTCTGTAGTCACTCCCCCTTTATGGAGAGGGATGACTGTATCTGATGATATCCCTCACTCCCTCACTGCCTTCTCTCTCTCTCACCACAATTCCCACACCATTTCTAACTCCTCCTGAGTAGTAGACTCTGGATCCCAAGTGCTGCACTGCCCTTCCATCTTGTTTCTGTAATACATAGGATGTCCAGCCTCTTCTGTATCATCATGTCATCCACTTCCCAACTGTGTCCCATCAGTGAACTCACATAAAGTGTAGCAATTCTTAGTTCATGTTTGGCAGGTTGATTGGTTTTGCATCCAAGTTTCACTCAAGCTATCTCAGGTAACCCAGCCAGCCAGTAGCTTATTGACCCAGGGCTGCTGGGCTTTATGGCACACACTGACCAGTAGGAGAACATATACCCTATCCACAATTAGCATGGGTCCCTGCCTTAGGTCAGAGTAGTTGCCATGACCAACCGCCACTGTGTGCAGTCCGTGATCCATGTTCTCCTATCTTGAGGATATTGTGCACCACAGTAGATGCCCCAAAGCAGTTGATCTATACCACTCTTCCCCCTATAGGGCACCATACAGCATCTGTGCTGCTGCCCACAGCTCCATTCATTGGAGAGTTTCAGCATGTTTTTCAGAGATGGGATGAACCCCCACAGAGACACAGGGAGAACATGCAAACTCCAAGCAGGCATTGGTCAGAGGTCAGGATCAAACTTTGTGGTGGGAGGATGGCATAATGGTTAAGGTGTTTACCTTACGACCACAAGGTGCAGGGTTTGATTCTCACATGGGGTAATTGGCTCGGCTTGAAATGGCCCACAACGGTAGTTAGCCTAGTACTAATCTATGAACCTACCTTGTACATGGGAGGTGAAAACCATAACCATTATTCCAAGTGGTGTCTGCATAAGTAACTTCAAAGATAAGCATTGAAAAGTGGCAAACATTAATATGAGAAATTGTTCCTGTCCCCCCTGCTCCTTACCTGTGTCATTTTGCTGTTGAAAGTAATATGATTGAACTACTTTTCCATTTCAAAACATGCACATATGCACGCAGGCACACACACACACACACACACACACACACACACACACACACACACACACACACACACACACACAATGGAATTCCCTGTTTTCTCAGTCCTGTTACCTCATAATCAGCATAAATCATCAGAAGTTACAAATGTAAGATGCAAACCATTCAAAATTATAGTAATAATAGTAGAAATAACTGCTAATGTTTTTATCCCTTTATTGTCCAGTTATTATAAACTCAGTGAAAATGACACCAAGGAATAATGAACATGTCCTCTCACCCAAGCATCCACTAGTGGGCGCCAGAAGATTTTGGTTAAAGAAAGATGACTTCCATGTAATGCTGCCAGATGACATTCTGGAGCTAAGCGGTACCACCAAGCCATTAAGGTAGCATCTATGTGAGTCACCAAAGCAGTGGATATGGTGTCGGAGAAGTTTTGGGTTAGGCCATGGAGAATGAACTAAAAAGCCCCTGGCAATCCATCTGATGACTCAATAGAGGGAGGTGGCATATTTTTCAGGTTGGTCTCAAAAGAGTTCCTCCATAACCCAATTCAAGTGTATCTTGAACAACTAGATGGGGAATATCCAAGTCTGATTCCTTTCAATTTCATTTGCCTACTGTTTGACTCTGAGCTACCCACTTTGCCAAAGAACAACGACAGTTGAGTATAAAAATAAACCTTTATGACAAAACAACAAAGCTTTCAGGTTAACAAACCCTTTTTCAATGTAAGACAACAGGTATATTAAGCACGCCCCTATATATACATATAAAATAATCATGTGACTTGCAGCCATAATCACATGATTCAAGTACAAAATATTTAATCATTAATCAAAAATAAAATAGTTAAACTATTCTTATAGACTTGAAACCTATTCTACAAAATAAGATAAATAATTATTTTAATTTAGTCTGTTGTATCCTATTTAAAACAGGTTTTAAAGATAATGCTGCATTCAAACCAGGGGGTGTGTCAGCAGAAAGTCTTAATATCCACTCATATTCCTTAAGGTCCAAAAAATTGGACAGATCACCTCCCCTAGTTGTTGCTAAAACACAATCAATTACTCTAAATTTAAAACAATGTTTAATTCCAAAAGATTGTATATGCCTTGACAATGCATTATTCTCATTATTATGTTTTATGTTGGATCTATGCTCTATTATTCATTCTTTAAGTTTTCTAGTGGTCTTCCCCACATAAAATGAAGAGCAAGTTTGACATGTTGCAAGGTAGACCACATTACCAGTGGCACAAGTGGCATAGCCATGAAAATTATACTCCTTTCCTGATGTAGGGTGTATAAAAATACTACCTCTTGTTGTATCTGTAACAATATCACTACAACTAGTGCAATTATGACATGGATAGGTACCCTGTTTATTGCTTATCCCAAAATTAGGCTTTACATTAACAAAATCTTTATATCCTAACAAGCTTTTCAAAGTCGCATATTTCTATAACTAAAGTAGGGTTTATCACCCACTATCAAGCGAACATCATCCTGTGCTAGTAGTATCTTCCAGTACTTACTTATTATTTTCTAATTGTATCAGATTGTGTATTAAATGTGGTTAAAATCTTAATTTGCTCACTTGTCTTGTAGGCATTATTACATCATGTTCTCCAAAGGACTTATTAAAAATAGAACTGAACTCCCCATCCCTATGTGTTATTACATAATTCTTTGTACTTATCAGCAGATCCTCAGGGTATCCACTACTTTTGAATTCCTCATAAGTATCATTCAACTGCTCTAAGAAGACCTCATGCTTTGAGTTGAGTCTACTTACTCTGGCCATTTGTGCTTTAACTATACCTTTAAAGACGTGAGGTGCATGCATACTAGTTGCATGCAAATATCTACCTGCTACTTCCTTTTAAACACAGATGTGTTCATATCATTTTCTTGTTTAGCTATTGTCACATCTAGGAAATTTATATTTGTAATTGATGCCTCCACTTTAAACTTCAGAAAATCAGTAGAACTATTCAAAAATTGAACAAAGTCCATAAGCTCAGCTTGGTTGCCCTTCCACAAAACAAAACAATCGTCTACAAACCTTTGATAAAAGACAATATTATCATTTAAAAATATTTCACCATCAGTTATGCATTCTTTCTCCCATTGATATAGGACTAAATTAGCGTACGTATTCGCAACTGGTGTTCCCATTGCTACCCCATATTATATTGAAACAAGCAGACAAAGGAGGCTCAGTTGTTATTATGGATAAATGTAAATATAACCAAGCCATAATGCTGTTATTGGATGATAGAACAGCTTTTAAAAGTATATAAGCCATAGATGTTAAAAAATGCATAAGTTATGTGAACATGTTTGTATATGAACTTCAATTATCCAATGATATAACACTAGACCTTTTCCACTTCTTCACAGTGCCTTGTCCAGTAATTCCACAACTATATGGGATCCCTAAAATACATAAATCTAGGGACAACCCATCGATGAGGCCTATAGTATCTGGCATAGGCTGGATTACAGAACCGATATCCTTATATTTACAAAAGCAGCTACAACCCCTATTAAATAAATGTAGCACAGTATTAAAAGATACATCGGATTTTTTGATAAAACTAAAGAAGTGTTATATGAGATTACAAAATCTAAGTATTAATATTAGTGATATGTACATGGTGACTATGGATATTAATTCATTATTCACAGTAATCCCAAATGAATATGGGTTGGAATCTATAAGAAGTTTCTTGACACAATGTTCCAATTATACGACTAGGCATATAGAAAATTTATGTATGTTACTTGAACTAGTGTTGAGAAATAATGTCTTCCTATTTGATGATAATTACTATTTGCAACAAACGGGGGTAGCAATGGGAACACCAGTTCTTGAATCGTCGCTAATTTAGTCCTATATCAATGGGAGAAAGAACGCATAACTGATGGTGAAATATTTTTAAATGATAATATTGTCTTTTATCAAAGGTTTGTAGACGATTGTTTTGTTTTGTGGAAGGGCAACCAAGCTGAGCTTATGGACTTTGTTCAATTTTTGAATAGTTCTACTGATTTTCTGAAGTTTAAAGTGGAGGCATCAATTACAAATTTAAATTTCCTAGATGTGACAATAGCTAAACAAGAAAATGATATGAACACATCTGTGTTTAAAAAGGAAGTAGCAGGTAGATATTTGCATGCAACTAGTATGCATGCATCTCACGTCTTTAAAGGTATAGTTAAAGCACAAATGGCCAGAGTAAGTAGACTCAACTCAAAGCATGAGGTCTTCTTAGAGCAGTTGAATGATACTTATGAGGAATTCAAAAGTAGTGGATACCCTGAGGATCTGCTGATAAGTACAAAGAATTATGTAATAACACATAGGGATGGGGAGTTCAGTTCTATTTTTAATAAGTCCTTTGGAGAACATGATGTAATAATGCCTACAAGACAAGTGAGCAAATTAAGATTTTTAACCACATTTAATACACAATCTGATACAATTAGAAAAATAATAAGTAAGTACTGGAAGATACTACTAGCACAGGATGATGTTCGTTTGATAGTGGGTGATAAACCCTACTTTAGTTATAGAAATATGCGTACTTTGAAAAGCTTGTTAGGATATAAAGATTTTGTTAATGTAAAGCCTAATTTTGGGATAAGCAATAAACAGGGTACCTATCCATGTCATAATTGCACTAGTTGTAGTGATATTGTTACAGATACAACAAGAGGTAGTATTTTTATACACCCTACATCAGGAAAGGAGTATAATTTTCATGGCTATGCCACTTGTGCCACTGGTAATGTGGTCTACCTTGCAACATGTCAAACTTGCTCTTCATTTTATGTGGGGAAGACCACTAGAAAACTTAAAGAACGAATAATAGAGCATAGATCCAACATAAAACATAATAATGAGAATAATGCATTGTCAAGGCATATACAATCTTTTGGAATTAAACATTGTTTTAAATTTAGAGTAATTGATTGTGTTTTAGCAACAACTAGGGGAGGTGATCTGTCCAATTTTTTGGACCTTAAGGAATATGAGTGGATATTAAGACTTTCTGCTGACACACCCCCTGGTTTGAATGCAGCATTATCTTTAAAACCTGTTTTAAATAGGATACAACAGACTAAATTAAAATAATTATTTATCTTATTTTGTAGAATAGGTTTTAAGTCTATAAGAATAGTTTAACTATTTTATTTTTGATTAATGATTAAATATTTTGTACTTGAATCATGTGATTATGGCTGCAAGTCACATGATTATTTTATATGTATATATAGGGGCGTGCTTAATATACCTGTTGTCTTACATTGAAAAAGGGTTTGTTAACCTGAAAGCTTTGTTGTTTTGTCATAAAGGTTTATTTTATACTCAACTGTCGTTGTTCTTTGGATTTATCTTTGATATTTGGTGCTTTGTTATAACTGTGGTTCTCTTTTGCACTGAAGTTGAGCTTATCTACAGCCCATTGCAGCCAACCATGGACTATCACAACCGTCTAAAATCTTTATTTGAAAGAGAAACGAATCCTCTTTTGCACTTTACATCTACTACTATACCAATACTGGAAAATGAAAATGTTAAAACATTTACTACGTTGGACTTTGAACGTCAAATCCAAGTATTAGAAAGAAAGGTTAGTACTTTTAAGCACTTGCAGTGGCAGTGCTTTAGTTTTGATGCATATATTGAACAAGGAATATCTCCACGTGGTCTTAGAATCACGAAAATGCCTTCATATGGCAATGTATATCCGGAGCTGCTTAAACAGTGGCAATGTCTTAATTTAAAGCTAAGTAAAGACTACATGCTGCTGATGAATACATTCTTTAGTAACATCGAAAATGAGCTTAAAGCTGAAATTATCTTGAAAGAGGAAGAACTCCTGGCTACACCTGGCTTTAGCAATTTACAGTCTCTTTATAGCTCTATGATGGACAGGCTTAATGGTCTTGATGATCGCTTAGAAGCGACCAAAAAAAGAAAGTTACTTCGTGATATTTCCGATTATCAAAAAGGGAATATCTTTTCTTGGCCAAAGACTGAAGTAACATCTACTGAAATCAGAACTAGAAAATAATCCGATGTACGAGTTGCTAAGGAAGTGAATAATACCGTGAAACAGATACCGGCAAATATTTTGTTAGATTCTCTGGATGAATTTCCTGAAATAGTGACTGTTCCTTTAAAATCACCGCTGAATGATGTACATGACCTTTCAACCGGATTGGGTAGTAATGCAGGAAATAATATATCAGCACTTGGTGAGACGGGAACGCAACCATTGCAACAAGCCGCAAAGAACACGTATGCTAGTGTGGCTATGGAAGAAGAGGCGGAATGTCCAACAGACGCCAAACAGAAAACTCTGACTAATTATTTTACGAAACCATTTCAGCTGCAGAATGCAGAAAGGATAAAGGATAAAGAGAAATTTGCTACAACTAGATCCACATCGAGGGGCAGGACAAAATCGAGAGATGGTCGTCCATTCTTGGATTTAAAACGCAAAAATAACAGCCCACAAAAACAGCAGAAAGTAGCCAGAAGGTAAAGGCATACATTATAAACTTGTCATCATATGTTTTGACATCAGAACATATTTCCTTACTAAGTAAAGGATTGGGTTTTATACCCACCCGTACTGAAGACTTAGTAAAGGTATTAACTGACTTAAAATTATTCATTAGATCTGTAGCTTTGAAGCTAATCTTTAAAAATAATGAATATGATAACAACTTATGTAAGAGGCGTAGCACTTTTATGCCATGTTGCCCACCTGTTCTAATAGCGTTTTATAATCAATGTGAATATGATATAAGGCAAGTTTTTGAAAGTAAGAGAAATTATAAATCTTTTAACATTACATATTCCGAACATATGGCATTAAATAATCTCAGAGATAATGCGGATATTATATTGAAACAAGCAGACAAAGGAGGCTCAGTTGTTATTATGGATAAATGTAAATATAACCAAGCCATAATGCTGTTATTGGATGATAGAACAGCTTTTAAAAGTATATCAGCCATAGATGTTAAAAAATGCATAAGTTATGTGAACATGTGTGTATATGAACTTCAATTATCCAATGATATAACACTAGACCTTTTCCACTTCTTCACAGTGCCTTGTCCAGTAATTCCACAACTATATGGGATCCCTAAAATACATAAATCTAGGGACAACCCACCGATGAGGCCAATAGTATCTGGCATAGGCTGGATTACAGAACCGATATCCTTATATTTACAAAAGCAGCTACAACCCCTATTAAATAAATGTAGCACAGTATTAAAAGATACATCGGATTTTTTGATAAAACTAAAGAAGTGTTATATGAGATTACAAAATCTAAGTATTAATATTAGTGATATGTACATGGTGACTATGGATATTAATTCATTATTCACAGTAATCCCAAATGAATATGGGTTGGAATCTATAAGAAGTTTCTTGACACAATGTTCCAATTATACGACTAGGCATATAGAAAATTTATGTATGTTACTTGAACTAGTGTTGAGAAATAATGTCTTCCTATTTGATGATAATTACTATTTGCAACAAACGGGGGTAGCAATGGGAACACCAGTTGCGAATACGTACGCTAATTTAGTCCTATATCAATGGGAGAAAGAATGCATAACTGATGGTGAAATATTTTTAAATGATAATATTGTCTTTTATCAAAGGTTTGTAGACGATTGTTTTGTTTTGTGGAAGGGCAACCAAGCTGAGCTTATGGACTTTGTTCAATTTTTGAATAGTTCTACTGATTTTCTGAAGTTTAAAGTGGAGGCATCAATTACAAATATAAATTTCCTAGATGTGACAATAGCTAAACAAGAAAATGATATGAACACATCTGTGTTTAAAAAGGAAGTAGCGGCAGGTAGATATTTGCATGCAACTAGTATGCATGCATCTCACGTCTTTAAAGGTATAGTTAAAGCACAAATGGCCAGAGTAAGTAGACTCAACTCAAAGCATGAGGTCTTCTTAGAGCAGTTGAATGATACTTATGAGGAATTCAAAAGTAGTGGATACCCTGAGGATCTGCTGATAAGTACAAAGAATTATGTAATAACACATAGGGATGGGGAGTTCAGTTCTATTTTTAATAAGTCCTTTGGAGAACATGATGTAATAATGCCTACAAGACAAGTGAGCAAATTAAGATTTTTAACCACATTTAATACACAATCTGATACAATTAGAAAAATAATAAGTAAGTACTGGAAGATACTACTAGCACAGTATGATGTTCGTTTGATAGTGGGTGATAAACCCTACTTTAGTTATAGAAATATGCGTACTTTGAAAAGCTTGTTAGGATATAAAGATTTTGTTAATGTAAAGCCTAATTTTGGGATAAGCAATAAACAGGGTACCTATCCATGTCATAATTGCACTAGTTGTAGTGATATTGTTACAGATACAACAAGAGGTAGTATTTTTATACACCCTTCATCAGGAAAGGAGTATAATTTTCATGGCTATGCCACTTGTGCCACTGGTAATGTGGTCTACCTTGCAACATGTCAAACTTGCTCTTCATTTTATGTGGGGAAGACCACTAGAAAACTTAAAGAACGAATAATAGAGCATAGATCCAACATAAAACATAATAATGAGAATAATGCATTGTCAAGGCATATACAATCTTTTGGAATTAAACATTGTTTTAAATTTAGAGTAATTGATTGTGTTTTAGCAACAACTAGGGAGGTGATCTGTCCAATTTTTTGGACCTTAAGGAATATGAGTGGATATTAAGACTTTCTGCTGACACACCCCCTGGTTTGAATGCAGCATTATCTTTAAAACCTGTTTTAAATAGGATACAACAGACTAAATTAAAATAATTATTTATCTTATTTTGTAGAATAGGTTTTAAGTCTATAAGAATAGTTTAACTATTTTATTTTTGATTAATGATTAAATATTTTGTACTTGAATCATGTGATTATGGCTGCAAGTCACATGATTATTTTATATGTATATATAGGGGCGTGCTTAATATACCTGTTGTCTTACATTGAAAAAGGGTTTGTTAACCTGAAAGCTTTGTTGTTTTGTCATAAAGGTTTATTTTTATACTCAACTGTCGTTGTTCTTTGGATTTATCTTTGATATTTGGTGCTTTGTTATAACTGTGGTTCTCTTTTGCACTGAAGTTGAGCTTATCTACAGCCCATTGCAGCCAACCATGGACTATCACAACCGTCTAAAATCTTTATTTGAAAGAGAAAGCGAATCCTCTTTTGCACTTTACATCTACTACTATACCAATACTGGAAAATGAAAATGTTAAAACATTGACTACGTTGGACTTTGAGCGTCAAATCCAAGTATTAGAAAGAAAGGTTAGTACTTTTAAGCGCTTGCAGTGGCAGCGCTTTAGTTTTGATGCATATATTGAACAAGGAATATCTCCACGTGGTCTTAGAATCACGAAAATGCCTTCATATGGCAATGTATATCCGGAGCTGCTTAAACAGTGGCAATGTCTTAATTTAAAGCTAAGTAAAGACTACATGCTGCTGATGAATACATTCTTTAGTAACATCGAAAATGAGCTTAAAGCTGAAATTATCTTGAAAGAGGAAGAACTCCTGGCTACACCTGGCTTTAGCAATTTACAGTCTCTTTATAGCTCTATGATGGACAGGCTTAATGGTCTTGATGATCGCTTAGAAGCGACCAAAAAAAGAAAGTTACTTGATATTTCCGATTATCAAAAAGGGAATATCTTTTCTTGGCCAAAGACTGAAGTAACATCTACTGAAATCAGAACTAGAAAATAATCCGATGTACGAGTTGCTAAGGAAGTGAATAATACCGTGAAACAGATACCGGCAAATATTTTGTTAGATTCTCTGGATGAATTTCCTGAAATAGTGACTGTTCCTTTAAAATCACCGCTGAATGATGTACATGACCTTTCAACCGGATTGGGTAGTAATGCAGGAAATAATATATCAGCACTTGGTGAGGCGGAACGCAACCATTGCAACAAGCCGCAAAGAACACGTATGCTAGTGTGGCTATGGAAGAAGAGGCGGAATGTCCAACAGACGCCAAACAGAAAACTCTGACTAATTATTTTACGAAACCATTTCAGCTGCAGAATGCAGAAAGGATAAAGGATAAAGAGAAATTTGCTACAACTAGATCCACATCGAGGGGCAGGACAAAATCGAGAGATGGTCGTCCATTCTTGGATTTAAAACGCAAAAATAACAGCCCACAAAAACAGCAGAAAGTAGCCAGAAGGTAAAGGCATACATTATAAACTTGTCATCATATGTTTTGACATCAGAACATATTTCCTTACTAAGTAAAGGATTGGGTTTTATACCCACCCGTACTGAAGACTTAGTAAAGGTATTAACTGACTTAAAATTATTCATTAGATCTGTAGCTTTGAAGCTAATCTTTAAAAATAATGAATATGATAACAACTTATGTAAGAGGCGTAGCACTTTTATGCCATGTTGCCCACCTGTTCTAATAGCGTTTTATAATCAATGTGAATATGATATAAGGCAAGTTTTTGAAAGTAAGAGAAATTATAAATCTTTTAACATTACATATTCCGAACATATGGCATTAAATAATCTCAGAGATAATGCGGATATTATATTGAAACAAGCAGACAAAGGAGGCTCAGTTGTTATTATGGATAAATGTAAATATAACCAAGCCATAATGCTGTTATTGGATGATAGAACAGCTTTTAAAAGTATATCAGCCATAGATGTTAAAAAATGCATAAGTTATGTGAACATGTGTGTATATGAACTTCAATTATCCAATGATATAACACTAGACCTTTTCCACTTCTTCACAGTGCCTTGTCCAGTAATTCCACAACTATATGGGATCCCTAAAATACATAAATCTAGGGACAACCCACCGATGAGGCCAATAGTATCTGGCATAGGCTGGATTACAGAACCGATATCCTTATATTTACAAAAGCAGCTACAACCCCTATTAAATAAATGTAGCACAGTATTAAAAGATACATCGGATAATTTGATAAAACTAAAGAAGTGTTATATGAGATTACAAAATCTAAGTATTAATATTAGTGATATGTACATGGTGACTATGGATATTAATTCATTATTCACAGTAATCCCAAATGAATATGGGTTGGAATCTATAAGAAGTTTCTTGACACAATGTTCCAATTATACGACTAGGCATATAGAAAATTTATGTATGTTACTTGAACTAGTGTTGAGAAATAATGTCTTCCTATTTGATGATAATTACTATTTGCAACAAGCGGGGTAGCAATGGGAACACCAGTTGAATTCACGCTAATTTAGTCCTATATCAATGGGAGAAAGAATGCATAACTGATGGTGAAATATTTTTAAATGATAATATTGTCTTTTATCAAAGGTTTGTAGACGATTGTTTTGTTTTGTGGAAGGGCAACCAAGCTGAGCTTATGGACTTTGTTCAATTTTTGAATAGTTCTACTGATTTTCTGAAGTTTAAAGTGGAGGCATCAATTACAAATATAAATTTCCTAGATGTGACAATAGCTAAACAAGAAAATGATATGAACACATCTGTGTTTAAAAAGGAAGTAGCGGCAGGTAGATATTTGCATGCAACTAGTATGCATGCATCTCACGTCTTTAAAGGTATAGTTAAAGCACAAATGGCCAGAGTAAGTAGACTCAACTCAAAGCATGAGGTCTTCTTAGAGCAGTTGAATGATACTTATGAGGAATTCAAAAGTAGTGGATACCCTGAGGATCTGCTGATAAGTACAAAGAATTATGTAATAACACATAGGGATGGGGAGTTCAGTTCTATTTTTAATAAGTCCTTTGGAGAACATGATGTAATAATGCCTACAAGACAAGTGAGCAAATTAAGATTTTTAACCACATTTAATACACAATCTGATACAATTAGAAAAATAATAAGTAAGTACTGGAAGATACTACTAGCACAGTATGATGTTCGTTTGATAGTGGGTGATAAACCCTACTTTAGTTATAGAAATATGCGTACTTTGAAAAGCTTGTTAGGATATAAAGATTTTGTTAATGTAAAGCCTAATTTTGGGATAAGCAATAAACAGGGTACCTATCCATGTCATAATTGCACTAGTTGTAGTGATATTGTTACAGATACAACAAGAGGTAGTATTTTTATACACCCTTCATCAGGAAAGGAGTATAATTTTCATGGCTATGCCACTTGTGCCACTGGTAATGTGGTCTACCTTGCAACATGTCAAACTTGCTCTTCATTTTATGTGGGGAAGACCACTAGAAAACTTAAAGAACGAATAATAGAGCATAGATCCAACATAAAACATAATAATGAGAATAATGCATTGTCAAGGCATATACAATCTTTTGGAATTAAACATTGTTTTAAATTTAGAGTAATTGATTGTGTTTTAGCAACAACTAGGGAGGTGATCTGTCCAATTTTTTGGACCTTAAGGAATATGAGTGGATATTAAGACTTTCTGCTGACACACCCCCTGGTTTGAATGCAGCATTATCTTTAAAACCTGTTTTAAATAGGATACAACAGACTAAATTAAAATAATTATTTATCTTATTTTGTAGAATAGGTTTTAAGTCTATAAGAATAGTTTAACTATTTTATTTTTGATTAATGATTAAATATTTTGTACTTGAATCATGTGATTATGGCTGCAAGTCACATGATTATTTTATATGTATATATAGGGGCGTGCTTAATATACCTGTTGTCTTACATTGAAAAAGGGTTTGTTAACCTGAAAGCTTTGTTGTTTTGTCATAAAGGTTTATTTTTATACTCAACTGTCGTTGTTCTTTGGATTTATCTTTGATATTTGGTGCTTTGTTATAACTGTGGTTCTCTTTTGCACTGAAGTTGAGCTTATCTACAGCCCATTGCAGCCAACCATGGACTATCACAACCGTCTAAAATCTTTATTTGAAAGAGAAACGAATCCTCTTTTGCACTTTACATCTACTACTATACCAATACTGGAAAATGAAAATGTTAAAACATTGACTACGTTGGACTTTGAACGTCAAATCCAAGTATTAGAAAGAAAGGTTAGTACTTTTAAGCGCTTGCAGTGGCAGCGCTTTAGTTTTGATGCATATATTGAACAAGGAATATCTCCACGTGGTCTTAGAATCACGAAAATGCCTTCATATGGCAATGTATATCCGGAGCTGCTTAAACAGTGGCAATGTCTTAATTTAAAGCTAAGTAAAGACTACATGCTGCTGATGAATACATTCTTTAGTAACATCGAAAATGAGCTTAAAGCTGAAATTATCTTGAAAGAGGAAGAACTCCTGGCTACACCTGGCTTTAGCAATTTACAGTCTCTTTATAGCTCTATGATGGACAGGCTTAATGGTCTTGATGATCGCTTAGAAGCGACCAAAAGAAAGTTACTTGATATTTCCGATTATCAAAAAGGGAATATCTTTTCTTGGCCAAAGACTGAAGTAACATCTACTGAAATCAGAACTAGAAAATAATCCGATGTACGAGTTGCTAAGGAAGTGAATAATACCGTGAAACAGATACCGGCAAATATTTTGTTAGATTCTCTGGATGAATTTCCTGAAATAGTGACTGTTCCTTTAAAATCACTGCTGAATGATGTACATGACCTTTCAACCGGATTGGGTAGTAATGCAGGAAATAATATATCAGCACTTGGTGAGACGGGAACGCAACCATTGCAACAAGCCGCAAAGAACACGTATGCTAGTGTGGCTATGGAAGAAGAGGCGGAATGTCCAACAGACGCCAAACAGAAAACTCTGACTAATTATTTTACGAAACCATTTCAGCTGCAGAATGCAGAAAGGATAAAGGATAAAGAGAAATTTGCTACAACTGGATCCACATCGAGGGGCAGGACAAAATCGAGAGATGGTCATCCATTCTTGGATTTAAAACGCAAAAATAACAGCCCACAAAAACAGCAGAAAGTAGCCAGAAGGTAAAGGCATACATTATAAACTTGTCATCATATGTTTTGACATCAGAACATATTTCCTTACTAAGTAAAGGATTGGGTTTTATACCCACCCGTACTGAAGACTTAGTAAAGGTATTAACTGACTTAAAATTATTCATTAGATCTGTAGCTTTGAAGCTAATCTTTAAAAATAATGAATATGATAACAACTTATGTAAGAGGCGTAGCACTTTTATGCCATGTTGCCCACCTGTTCTAATAGCGTTTTATAATCAATGTGAATATGATATAAGGCAAGTTTTTGAAAGTAAGAGAAATTATAAATCTTTTAACATTACATATTCCGAACATATGGCATTAAATAATCTCAGAGATAATGCGGATATTATATTGAAACAAGCAGACAAAGGAGGCTCAGTTGTTATTATGGATAAATGTAAATATAACCAAGCCATAATGCTGTTATTGGATGATAGAACAGCTTTTAAAAGTATATCAGCCATAGATGTTAAAAAATGCATAAGTTATGTGAACATGTGTGTATATGAACTTCAATTATCCAATGATATAACACTAGACCTTTTCCACTTCTTCACAGTGCCTTGTCCAGTAATTCCACAACTATATGGGATCCCTAAAATACATAAATCTAGGGACAACCCACCGATGAGGCCAATAGTATCTGGCATAGGCTGGATTACAGAACCGATATCCTTATATTTACAAAAGCAGCTACAACCCCTATTAAATAAATGTAGCACAGTATTAAAAGATACATCGGATTTTTTGATAAAACTAAAGAAGTGTTATATGAGATTACAAAATCTAAGTATTAATATTAGTGATATGTACATGGTGACTATGGATATTAATTCATTATTCACAGTAATCCCAAATGAATATGGGTTGGAATCTATAAGAAGTTTCTTGACACAATGTTCCAATTATACGACTAGGCATATAGAAAATTTATGTATGTTACTTGAACTAGTGTTGAGAAATAATGTCTTCCTATTTGATGATAATTACTATTTGCAACAAACGGGGGTAGCAATGGGAACACCAGTTGCGAATACGTACGCTAATTTAGTCCTATATCAATGGGAGAAAGAATGCATAACTGATGGTGAAATATTTTTAAATGATAATATTGTCTTTTATCAAAGGTTTGTAGACGATTGTTTTGTTTTGTGGAAGGGCAACCAAGCTGAGCTTATGGACTTTGTTCAATTTTGAATAGTTCTACTGATTTTCTGAAGTTTAAAGTGGAGGCATCAATTACAAATATAAATTTCCTAGATGTGACAATAGCTAAACAAGAAAATGATATGAACACATCTGTGTTTAAAAAGGAAGTAGCGGCAGGTAGATATTTGCATGCAACTAGTATGCATGCATCTCACGTCTTTAAAGGTATAGTTAAAGCACAAATGGCCAGAGTAAGTAGACTCAACTCAAAGCATGAGGTCTTCTTAGAGCAGTTGAATGATACTTATGAGGAATTCAAAAGTAGTGGATACCCTGAGGATCTGCTGATAAGTACAAAGAATTATGTAATAACACATAGGGATGGGGAGTTCAGTTCTATTTTTAATAAGTCCTTTGGAGAACATGATGTAATAATGCCTACAAGACAAGTGAGCAAATTAAGATTTTTAACCACATTTAATACACAATCTGATACAATTAGAAAAATAATAAGTAAGTACTGGAAGATACTACTAGCACAGTATGATGTTCGTTTGATAGTGGGTGATAAACCCTACTTTAGTTATAGAAATATGCGTACTTTGAAAAGCTTGTTAGGATATAAAGATTTTGTTAATGTAAAGCCTAATTTTGGGATAAGCAATAAACAGGGTACCTATCCATGTCATAATTGCACTAGTTGTAGTGATATTGTTACAGATACAACAAGAGGTAGTATTTTTATACACCCTACATCAGGAAAGGAGTATAATTTTCATGGCTATGCCACTTGTGCCACTGGTAATGTGGTCTACCTTGCAACATGTCAAACTTGCTCTTCATTTTATGTGGGGAAGACCACTAGAAAACTTAAAGAACGAATAATAGAGCATAGATCCAACATAAAACATAATAATGAGAATAATGCATTGTCAAGGCATATACAATCTTTTGGAATTAAACATTGTTTTAAATTTAGAGTAATTGATTGTGTTTTAGCAACAACTAGGGAGGTGATCTGTCCAATTTTTTGGACCTTAAGGAATATGAGTGGATATTAAGACTTTCTGCTGACACACCCCCTGGTTTGAATGCAGCATTATCTTTAAAACCTGTTTTAAATAGGATACAACAGACTAAATTAAAATAATTATTTATCTTATTTTGTAGAATAGGTTTTAAGTCTATAAGAATAGTTTAACTATTTTATTTTTGATTAATGATTAAATATTTTGTACTTGAATCATGTGATTATGGCTGCAAGTCACATGATTATTTTATATGTATATATAGGGGCGTGCTTAATATACCTGTTGTCTTACATTGAAAAAGGGTTTGTTAACCTGAAAGCTTTGTTGTTTTGTCATAAAGGTTTATTTTTATACTCAACTGTCGTTGTTCTTTGGATTTATCTTTGATATTTGGTGCTTTGTTATAACTACCCACTTTGCCAGACAGTGCTTTCAGGTTGCCCCTGAAAGTGGTCAATTGTGTTCAGTGATTTTATCTAGTCAACAAATAGGTACAATTAAAACAATAATAAGCTGATGAGTGAGTTATGTGTCTAGATTCTTGATTTAAGCCAAGTTTGTTTAAAGTGGATGCTGGACTCTACCAAGAGTTCATCTTGTCTCCAACCTGTTGGTGATTTATTTTCAGGGAAAGAATTAAGGTACAGCCAAGGTCTGGAAGGCATTCTGCAAAGGAATGTGTGGGGTGCATCATTTCTCATTGCAGATGACATTGTCTTCTTAGTCTCAGGAGACTATGGTTTACAGTATACAGTGGAGTATTTCACTGAGTATGAAACAGGATGAAAAGCTGTACCTTCAAATCAAAGGTCTCGCTTCCTTCCAGAAAATAGTAGATTGTTCCATGCAGGTAAACATGAGTAACTGCTACAGACATACCTCTCAACTGCACATTCAGACTGTTAGATGAAACATTTCCCTGCAGGTACATTTATTTGGGAACACGTTCCTGAAGTGAAACTCATCTGCAGAGATATATGTCTGTCACAAATTCACTACAGGCATAGAGAAGTATGGGAGCAGGAGAGGTCTTATGTGTTTGAAATACAGTACATGCTTATGCAAATACATGTCAATGTGTGCTACACCATGAAGGAAATCCTGCATGCTGCTATAGTCACACTTATGTTTCACTATGTGTTTTAGGGAGTGTTCCCTATACACAGCAAAGGAGTTAGTGGTCCACACACACCATTAATAAAGGCATTGCCCATTGTACACTGTATTTTCACTACAACTCTCATGCCCACTGGGCATCCCACTGCTGGCCATGCTATACTGCTTATTGTTTTGATATGCTGCAAAGGCCATGATGAGTTTGCAACAGACATATGTCTCTGCAGCTAAATTTCAATTAAGCCACATGTTCCTAACCAAATGTACTCACAGCGAAATGTATTGTCACCTGACAGTCTGAACTCCTCAACTGTCCTGGATTTTTATGGGCAGTTTTGATTTTGGCTCATAATTTTGCTCTGCTCCTCCTAAAATCAATGATACTTAGAGAAAAGATGATGGATTAGAATCAACAAAAATGGCATTCATTAATGTTACAGAGTACTTTTACTTTAAAAAATGTATGGTAATGTATGTACTTTTATTTTATCAACTCTCTAAATCAGTGACATTAATATTTAACAAGTGCCCCTGATTTGGGTTGTATATCCCTGACCATTTTTGGCTTTGTCCCCGATTTGGGTGCTGAGAGGTGGAGAGCTATAATTACAGGTAGGGGAGTACAAGAACTCTGATGTCCCATTCATTAGTCAAGGTAGGAAAGCATTGAAAGACTGACCAATGGATGCCTACAAGGAAGCAGAACTGCAGTCATTGACATAGATTACAATGGTGAGGATGAGATGGTATCTGCTGCAATAGCAAGGACCACAGTTGTGATCCTTACAATTACACAATTGTAATAGTGATTGAAGGGAACGTATACTAAAACCAAGGAGGGAGTACCTCAAAGTATTCCCCCAGCATCAAAGTTTGTACATATATATTTAGCAGGGGTTCTGGAAGGCATTGTTTCTCTCCAAAAACACTTTAATTGCTTCACAGGTAGTTTGCTTGTAGTAGCCTCATCTTCTTTAGGTATGGCTTATCAAACTTAAACCATTTCCCTCTTTTTAGTGCAAGCTATAAGTAAATTATATAATTAAGCAAACATGTGGATGAAGCCCCCCCGCCCCCCACACACACACACATTGGAGGGGTGGGAAATTACCCTTAATAAAAGCACTTCAGTTTGCTCTGCTATCTAGTCAAACTATTTCACTAAGAATAAAATGAATCCTGCAAAGATGTAAGTGAAAACAGACAAAAAAGCTAGGAGATGGACAAGACTACTGACCTCAAATCAGCAAAGTGAATGGATAAGGAACACACTGAAGATCCAAACCCCTCACTATGACTAAGGATTCATTTCTGTACATTAGTATCAAAGACATTTCTTCCTGGATTCACTATCCTTCTGTTCAGGACTAGCTTAGTTCTGCACGGAAATGGCCATTTAGGAGCAGGATGGCAGTGCACCATGCATATCAATGAAGGCGCGCTGCCTGACCTACTAAATGGACATGGAGCATGTATGAGCACAGGGGGCGTGTCTGAGAACAGAGCTTTCAGAATATACATGCCCCTGCAATCAAGAACAGCAGTTTAGGAATAAGAATGAGCAAGACCGCTCATAGGTGTTCGCATACCCCCAGCAACACCCCCACCCCCAAGTTTACAAGAGCAATGGTTAAAACATTATAGGTTCATAGGTTCATAGGTAGGTACTAGGCTATTAGCCCTGGGGCCTATAGAAGCCCAGTCAGAAAGGTACCCTGGCTTTTGCCACCCAAGAAAATTATTTTCCTGTACCACTGTCGAGCAGAGCCACAGAAGTGATCCCCCGGGGTGAATTTCCTATTTTCCATCCAATCATCAAGATTTTTCTTGAAGAGTGGTAATGAGGAGCTTTGTTTGATATAGATAGGTAGTTTATTCCAGAGTATGGGAAGTCTCTGGGTCAGGAATCTATCCCTCCGGCATGTCCTGTTTATTGTGGTGACAAGGTTTAGGTCCTAGAGCATGTAGCTCAGAGGGATTGGGATTTCTTTAAGTGGAGCATGTCCAACAGCTCTGGGTTTGACATAGCTTTGTATGTTAGGCAGAGATCACCTCTGAGTAGGCGATATGCGACAGAGTAAAGCTGGAGTTTTTTGACGGTCTGCGTAGGGTTTGATGCCGGTAATCCTCTTTGTGAGGTATTTCTGCGGCCTTTCCAGTTGTTGTAGATGTCTTGTGAGCTACATACCAAAAGGGGTGTTGTACTCTATAATGGGTCTAATAAGTGATGAGTAGAGGGGAACAATGACCTCTTTTTTCTGAATGAGAAACCTTTTGTGATGAAGTGTGACACGTAGAAGGATTTCCTGACTATTTTGGCAATGTGATTATCAAAGGAGAGACTACTGTTCACCTTAGTCCCAAGGTCTCTTATCACACTTTCGGTGTTAAGTATACTACCGCCTATGTTGTAGTTCATGGGTACAGAGTTTTTACCAAAGGGGATGACAATGCACTTTAAATATTAAATATAAATAAGTTTTTTTATGAAACAGATTAAATTTAATCGTAGGTGCGCAGGTTTGCCCATCTCTTAGCTATGGTTAATGCAGCTTAAATGGCACAAGAGGATAAAAAGCAAGATATATGCAAATGAAGCAGTACAGTGATAGTGTTATGGGCAAAGCATTTGCCTTACGAACAGTCATTCCCGGTTCGAGTCCCACTCTATTACATTCAATTTTCCATGTCAAATCACTTTATGACCAATGTTTTTTGTTGCATAACATACTAAATAACATATATTTGTGAACTGGAGTACTGCATTAAATGCAGATGTGAGGTGTCATTTCATAATGTTGTAAAGTCCACAGATAATCACAAGTACCCCATACAGTATACATACACAGGAATCAGGAATACAAATGGAAGGCAAATGTGTAATGAATGATGGATCCATACAGTTTCCAAATCCACCACCTTCCCAAAAACCATTTGACACTGCTGTCTAAATTAGTGCGGTGCTAAGCTTGAGTAAGCAGTAGTAAGCTAGAATAAGCATATTTAAGCAGTAGTAAGCAGGAGTAAGCATATGTAAGCTGTAATAAGTGAGTTTAAGCCCATTTGCACTGGGTTAAGCAATGCACACACAGGTTAAGCAATATTAAAGCTAACTCTCTGTAAGCATGTTTAACTGAAGGTTAGCATAGCTTAACATCACGCAAACCCACGCAAACATGCTTACAATTGCTTAAAAGTGCCTTAATCTCTCTATATGCAAAAGCTGCTGTCCTGGCCAGAAACAAAATAAACAGCCTTTTCAGGTCTTGAACCCAGGACCCTGTACACTATAGTCACAGTAGTTAACCATTAAGCCATCACAGCAGGACATAAGATTGAGGTATGACCAAACAGATCCTCACTATAGGAAAATCAAACAGAACACGTGAAAGGAATCTATATGCAGTTTTATGTTGTATAACCTACTACATAACATAAATATGTGAACTGGAGTACAGCAGTAAACCTAGATGTGAGGTGTCATTGTAATAAAGTTTTGAAATCCCCTAATAAACACAAGGACCCCATACAGTGTACATACACATGAATCATGGATACCAAACATATATATAGCATGTAATTAATAATAAATCAATGCCAAACATCAAATACTATGCAAAGTAAAATTTAAGCAACGCTAAGCTTTGAACAGCCCTGCTTACTAGCTGTAAGCAATGTGTAGGCCAGCTAAATCAGTTTGCCCATTGGTATACCCCTGTAAGCAATGCCAACCTTAGGTAAGTAGGTTTGCCCATAGCTTAGCATTTTCAAAACTGTCTAACCACAGCAAAGTATGGGAAACCAGTCCTATTTAAACTCAACAGGTGGGAATACATCTCATTGCTGGTTGCAGTTTCCTCGTGCAGACACTATGTCTGGTATGGGAGAGGGTGTGTGCTTTTGGGCATAGCACTGGGGCATCCAGGAGTCCAGAATCATGGCAGGACTCCTTGTGAAAGACCATGACCAGATACTGCTGCAGGGCCAGTACCAGGGTTCCTGATACAATGCGGAAGCCTAGGACCATCTCACCTGTGACTTCACCAGTGCCACTGGCATACCCCGAACTGGTGTGCAGGTCAGGCATCACTATGCCGACCTCAAGTGGAGAAAATCTCTTGGATCATTGGATCCAAGAGTCTAGGAGGACAGGGGATGTCCCAGCCGTGTGTAAGTATCAGTTCACTACCTGTTTAATAATTGCCAGCTCATGTATATTATGGATAGGTATGGCTAAATATTCCTCTTATGTTTTCACAGTGGCAGATGAGTGAGCTGCAAACCAGGAAGCCCATGCCTGTAGACTGCAGCGGTTGCGATGCGAGGCAGGTTAGTAATACTCTTGCATGTACTGTCATAGGAAATAAATCTAAAAGTAGTAGTAAGTTAATTGCCTGTATAAAACCTGTATTGTTTAAGGCATGTACTGCATACACCAGAGAATATGGCAGGAAGAGTCTCATATAGGCTGTATGGAAATAAAAGCATAATAGCCTGGCACTAAAGGTCTAACTGCTGGACTGCATGTGTTTACTCTAGTATCATATGGTAATGTAGATTTGCAATCACTTAATAGTACTGTTGTATGCAGCACTGTTACCCACACTGTGCTGCATAAATAAAATGTGTAGGAATGTCTGCATATGACTGTTGTAATCCCAAGAGGTCATATAGTACAACTGAGAGAGACTTAGACAGAAAACAGTGAAAAGACAGACAACAAAATCCAAATAGCGCACTCAACTGAGATGTGAACTGTTGTATTTTTAGCATACACAGCCATGGTTTGAATCATGGGAGTGATAGTAGGCTGTATGCAGAATCATACCCCACAACTGTACAGATATGTCCAGAATGTCCAGTAAATCAGCTCATATCTGCTGCCTGTTCCCCTGGCATATCAGTGTAATGATCCCAGATGTTTAGGCAGCAAACAAGACATACAACTGTACTCTCTCCACTATTACTACCATTAAGTTCCTTATCTTCTTGCTTATTTCCACCCAATCTTTCCAACAGCAGTCAGCACTCCACTGATTGTTCTTATTCATCTTCCTCCTTCCTTGGCTCTGCTCACTCACTCCGCTCCCCTATCCTACCCCCAATTCCCACACACCCCCAGTACTCCTACTTTTATACACCCCAACCACACCCTCATCCATTATGACCAATCACAAAGCCCTAATCCTTAAAGTACTAATAGTACACACCCACTTCTTACATTGTTAACTACCATATCTTACCTCCAAATACTTCCACAATGCCATCTACTATATTACACCTGAAGCTTCTACTCTTATTTCCACTCCTACCTTTGTTAACTATACCTTATCTATCTACCTTCTATGAACACCTCAACTACCTAGGATTTCACCACCCCACCAAGCAAACCTCCACACCTACTCTTCCAGTCCCTCAAAACCATAATAGCATACCCTGCACATCTAACTACCTACTAGCAAAATATCACAGACTGACTCACATCAGATATAACAACCCAAAAGCAAAGAAATACCAGAACCTAACATGTATACTCCTAAAACTTACATTTAAAATAAAATACCACTCCTTAATAAATGGAGACATACATCCAAATCCCTGCCAAAATTCTATCAATTCTCCAGTGGTCCATACACCAGTTCCCTCAAACACACACACCCTCACCAGACCCCCTAACTCACTACTGATTGCCCATCTCAATATTCGGAGTATAAATAATAAGGTTGCCCACCTACATGCTCTCTTGGATCTTCATTCATTTGACATCCTATGCCTCACTGAAACTTAACTAAAACCAGCAACACAAGACAATGAAGTCATACCACCCAGATATAATATCCTAAGGCTAGACCAATCTGATAAGAAGGGTGGATGGGGCAGCTATCCTATACAAATCAGAACTATGGGTGATCTCTGTAGACTCCAAACCACCCCTAGATAGTAATGCCGAGCTCATTATTTTCAAGGTTCAGCTCAATAAATGTAAAGCCGTCTTTATCATCTGTGTCTATTTTCCCCCAGGGAATAATACTATTACTAATACCCTTGAAGACATCCTTAGCTGGCTGTCCACTAACTATCCCCAAGAAACCAAAGTCCTTGGCGACTTTAATATCAATTGGAATAACTTTACCACTGAACAACCTACTACCCATATTAACCTATATGGTTTTACTCAAACCATTACCTCTCCCACTAGGACCAACAAGCCCAACAACAAAGATAGTACTTTAGACTGGAGTCTCATTAACAGTCATTACCAATTATACAAAGTTGGGACCCTCCCTGACAATGTGAGTGACCACTCTCTTATCTTTACAATCAGGCATAAGACTGATATTCCTAACCTAACCAACTATAAGACAGTAAGGAGCAACAAAAATTTCAAACCTGACATCTTCCAAAGTGAACTGAGGGAATGCAATTGGTCAGCCCTAAAACATCTTCTACTGGAGGAAGCAGTAAAATACTTTAATACTAAATTCTTAGCAATTTTAGACTGCCATGCACCAATACATACTATTAGAATTAAGATTAAACCAGCCCCATGGATCTCAAAAGTAACCAAACATAACATCCCACTTAGAAATAAATGCCATGCTACAAAAAGCCCTGCACATCATATAAAATATACAAAAAAAGCCATTCTGTTAGATAAAAGAAACTTTTATTATCAACTCCAGCAAACCCATCAAAACAAACCTCAAAAGTTTTAGGCAGGCATCAATAAACTTTTACACCCTGGTCGTTCTGTCACACCAACCCCATCAGGCACTGACCATGATAATCCCAAACAAATTGCCAATACCTTTAACACTTTCTTTACATAGACCATCCAATCTCTTGCCAACCAACTATCTCCTGACAGCTCAAGCCTGACCACTGCTATATCCAGCTCACTCTCCTCATTTCACTTTCAACCTGTTCCTACATCCCTTATCTGTACCCTTATTCAGAAACTCAAACCAACCACCCCTTCAGCTGATCTACTACCAGCAGAATATTTACAAAAAGCTGCAAAAGCCATAGCCTATCCCATATCCATCCTGATTAATAGAACTATAACTGAAGAAATCATCCCATCAATCTGGAAAATTTCACATATTATCCCCCTATATAAAGGTGGTAACTCTAATGAGCTATCAAACTACAGACCCATAGCTATACTAGCAAAAATTATGGAAAAATGTGTACATAAACAACTGCTAAACTACCTTACCCAAAACAACCTACTATCTAACTGTCAACATGGTTTTAGGCCATTTCACAGCACCACCTCTGCCCTCTTATCCTTCACTGATTGCATTAACAAAAATCGTAATAATAACATTCTTTCCTCAGCTCTGTTTATTGATCTTCCTAAAGCCTTTGATATGGTTAACCATCAACTACTCATAAACATACTTAAAACTATCTCACTAGACTCACTGGCCATACAATGGTTCCAGTCCTACTTAAACAATAGACAACAGGCTGTACTATGGAATAATAACTTATCCACCCACCTTCCCATTGCCCTTGGTGTCCCTCAAGGCTCTATAGTAGGTCCTCTCCTATTCTCTATTTTTATTAACGACCTACATTCAGTAATTCCACAAGCTACCTATATCCAATATGCAGACGATTCTTAGTATGCTCAGCCACTTCTTCATCTGATCTACAGACTCTAACCCAAAAAGTGTTCATTACAGTCGAAAAGTGGCTTCTACACCTTTGCTTCATCTTGAACCCCCCAAAAAAAAAAAAAAAACCTCTTACTATTCACTCCAACTTGTAGGGCCTCCCCATTTAACTTTACTGTTATATCAAACAATGGTACTGCCATATCTCCTGATTCCACTACCAAATTACTAGGGGTATTAATTGACAACAACCTTAACTTTGACACTCATATTAATAGTACAATAAAAACAGTCAACAAGAAACTTGGCTCCCTTTATAGGAACAAACCCTTCCTGACTCCATTAGCACGGACTACTATTGCCCACACCCATTTAATCTCTAGTCTCCTCTATGCCTCCCCTATATTTACTAACTTGTGTAAAAATAACCTTAACAAGCTAGCAATCTCCTACAACAATTTTGCCAGATTTGCCACTGGCTCTGCCTTCAGAACCCATCACTGTTGTAATCTGGAACAACTAGGCTAGCTAGAGTTACCAAACCAATTAGCATATAATCAAATAACAGTTGCACACAAGGTGCTGTAACAACCTACTAATACCTCAATACTTACCAACCTTATAACCCCCTACAATAATCTTAAGACCCTACGCTCTTCAAACAAACTACTTGTACAAATAAGCAAAGCCAACAATATGGCTGGTGACTCCTTTTTCTCTAACACTGCTGGCAAAACCTGGAACTCACTCCTTAGTGACCTGACCTTGCTTTCCTCAATAACACTTTTTAAAAACAAACTGAAACTATACCTCAAAACACATTGGTTATGCCCTTGTGCTAACCCTGACTAACTCCCTCACTTATCATTGTGTACACAGTACTCTTTCTGTACCAAGTAGGTGCTCCTCTGTTAACCTTTAAAGAGAGTGTGTTTTTATATATTAACCTCATGTCTTTTCTAACATCTTCCTTTTCTATTCCCCAGGTTATCATATATTAAACTCATGTCATTTCTAACATCTTCCTGTACTATTCCCTAAATCATTTCATATATAAAGAATCTTAAACCATCAATGTAAAGAAATGTAAAGAATTGTTAAAAGATGTACCTGTAAAGAAATTTAAAGAATTGTTAAAAGATGTACATGTATTTTTAGAATCAGTCATGTAAAATTACTATTATGTGTGTTCATTGGAGCTTTTCTCAACAAATGAAAAATAAAAATAAAAAATAAAAAAAAAACTGATTGTCAGACATCTGTAAGAACAAACCTATCACTCTAGCAACTCCCCAAAATGTTATGAGAGTAATTAGCCAAGTATGTCCCATCTCCACCCCCATGTTGTCAAGCTGTGACCAGAGTGCATACAGTAACAGAGTGAGATGTATGTGCATAATACTAATGTGGAATCTGGTAATTTGTGTGGCAATATTCAGGTAGTGCTAACAAACGTTGCTCCCACAGGTCTGTCAGATACGAACATTGCCTAGAAATAAAAGATTGATATCCTGTACTGGTACTGTTTACTCTGGTATTGTATGGCATTGTTAGTGTTGCAGTTGCTCTGAATAATAAGGTATTACTCATCACTGTCACCCACACTGTACTACATAATACAACTGTTTAGGAAATCCCGTATAACAGTGTTTTAATTACAAGGTCAGAATGTAAAACCACAGGAGAATTATAGACAGAAATCAGACAAGAGATACACAGCGATATCTATATAGCACACTCAACTGTGATGGACAGTGTTTTATTTTTAGCAGACACAGCCATGGTTTGAGTCCTGGGAGTGTTAGTAAGCTGTATGCAGAATCATACCCCACAAGTGTACAGAATTGTCCAGAATGTTCAGTTAATTGTCCCATATCTGCCGGCTGTTACCCTGTGCCCCTGGCATATCAGTGTGCTAATCTTCGACATGTAGGCAGCATTTCATGTCATATAACTGACTGTCAGACCTCTACATATTTGGAAAATGTCAATGAAAACAAACCTGTCATTGTACAATTCACTAAAGCTTTAAGAGGGCAATGGTTGAAATATGTCCCGGTTCACCTGCATGTGGTCAAGACATGCCCAGAGTGTGTGCAATAAGAGATGGACAGATATGTGCATAACATCAACCTGGAACCTGGGAGTATGTGTAGAAACAGTTAGGTAGTGTTAACAAACAATACCTCCAAAGGTATACCAGGTAAGTGGTGTATACTGCAGGTAAAACTCAGTTCATGTATGTAGTTGTCTACATCCATACCACTGTCCAAACTAAGTTCATAGGGTAGTGTGCTAATACATGTAAGGTACAGATCACAGCACTGACTAGGAAAGTAATGTGAACTACAAGAATATACTAGTTGTTAATTGACATCTTTCTCTCCCCCCACCATATCAGCAACAATAAACTAAATACACAACTCAATTTGTATGTGCTGCATTAAATCTACTTGTGGGACATATGTCCTATTGTTTGATAATTATTTAAATTTGTTTCTATGCATGTGCCATGTTGAAATACTCCCACATTGGTGGCATGCTGCCATCAATGTACCTGCATGCTGTTGTAATGACCACTGTGGTTCCATATATGCATGTTTTCTGTTTGCTATGCAACTGTTCCATATCTGGTGTTCAGGTTAATGTGAATATCTATGCATGCTGTTATACCTAATCCTGGAATGTGTTGACTATTACTAACCCACATATGTTGATAAAATTTAAACACCATAGCACAATTGGGAAGGCTGGTCCTGACAGACCCACCTGTCCCACCTCAGCTGACCATGGCACCAGGCATCTGGGGCTCAACCCGGGACCTCCTCATCCATTGGTCCTGCACCACCTTCGGTTGGAACCACCTCAGGGGATGGGGCTCTCCCCCACCAGGAGCAGGCACGGACAGGACACTGTCAGCCATTGCCAGGTCCAGGTTGTGGGTGCGTAGCACGCTCCGCAGGGAGTTTGGAGATCTGCTATGCCAGCTTGAAGGCCATGTGTCACAACTAGAGGGTCGGTCTGGCCCTCCTACTCAGCCCCCAGCACAGCCACCTTTGCGGCTGTGAAGGTGCAGTGCGCATGGGTGGGTACCTCAGTCCCACTGTTTTCACTAGGGGGCTCATGGGCTTCCAATTTCTAAACACCCCTCCATATCAAGGTGTGTACCCCCCACAATTGTCATATACCACCCCTGTATGTGTCTTGTTTGTCTTGTCTGTTAACCTACCCAACCTACCTCCCCAAATTTACCTACTATCCCACCCCAACATCCCACTCTCTCACCTGAAAAACAAAAAAGGACAATCTGTTCCCCAAAAAAAATCTTGCCCCATACATAGCTGTCCATTTCACACAAGTGTCTACTGGACACATGTAATCTGGTCTAATTAGCTTAACAACATATTATTGTTGTCCTCACCCCTCTCAGGGGTATGAATGTCAAAATCTATCTCCAAATTCAGTGTATACGCACAGCTGTTGCTGTAGAAGAAATGGGCAACTATGGACCTTCCCTACACCCTTCCTGCATATACCCAGGTATTTTCCCTACTGTCTTTCCCTCTTTGTGCCCCTTTTTCACAACTTTCTTATCAACCCTTTTTCATTTCTTTTAAAGAAACTAGCACGGGGGTAAGCGGGAGTAAGCACTGTTAAGCAGCAGTAAGTGGGTTTAAGCCTGTTTGTGCGGGGGTAATCTATGCCTACACAGGTTAAGCAACTGAAAAGCTAAATCAGTGTAAGACACTGTAACCAGACGTTAGCAGTGCTTACCTCCATGCAAACCCGCACAAACCCATTTACAACTGCTTAGAAGTGCCTTAATCACTCTGTATCCAATGGCCCTTGTTCTGCCCAGCAACAAAATAAACAGCCTCTGTGAGGCTCAAACCCAGGATCCTGCATACTACACCCAAAGTGATTTACCACTAAGTCATGTAAGATATAAATAACCCTGACATTTTCACAAACATATCAGCCAGCACATTCATGCAACTACAGGAAATGTATTTAAACACGTAGATGTAAATAGATATATAACTATATATATATATATATATATATATATATATATATATATATATATATATATATATATACATATATATATATAAATATATACATACACATATGCATACATCTATAGATATATATATGTCTACATGTATATGTCTATATATATAAAAAACAATATATATATAAGCATATATATATATATATATATATATATATATATATATATATATATATATATATATATATATATATATATATATATATATATATTTATATATATATATATATATATATATATATATATATATATATATGTATATATATAGATATATAGATATATATATATATATATATATATATATATATATATATATATATATATATATAAACAATATATATGTGTATATATAGATACATATATATATATATATATATATATATATATATATATATAAAAGAGAACATAACAAATACATATATGAACACAGGCACTGTTAATGGGGGTGAGGGGGCCCAAGCTAAATACATCTTGTATGTATTGATATCACCCCCTCACTCACAGCCAAACAGATCTGCCCTGCAATACAATACTAACTGTTGTAAGTCCCATAACCAGGACCCAACACAACATGGGCACAAGACGTTAACAGTAGCTAGTTTGCCACAATACACTAATATGCAGGTATCACATGCACCACAGGGGATATCAGGATGATATATGGGCAAAGGGTATGTGAAGGTGTCTGACATCAGACGGCATGCTTCAGTATGCCAATGGGAGGTGTAGTGAGTGTGAATGGGGTCAAAATCATTATACTGCACACACACACACACACACACACACACACACACACACACACACACACACACACACACACACACACACACACACAGGGTGCCAGTACTACATGCATGGGTGCATTACTTCACAGGTGTGTATTGGTTGACTGCGCCAGAAGGCTGTACAAGGCTAGGTGAAGGGTACACCTTGGCATCAGGCCGCATGACAACGGTCTGCAGTGTGGCTCAGGGATATACTGTCTGGATTGGCCCACATTGGTGGGTAATGTATTCACCATCCTGTCATCTGGGTTACTATTGTGGGTGGCCAGTGCTGTACATTCCATGCCATGTATGTGTCCTATAGTCCATGACATGGATGGTGTCTGTGATGTGCACACGTCCCACATGCATGTTCTGTGACATGTGGAACTATACCAACCAATAATCCAATGACCAGGAGATACAAGAGCAGCCAAAACAAACTGAAGGTGCTTTCCAAAAAGATAAGTAGTTTATTGAAACAAACATTGACCTAGGTTTCGTCTCCAAAGTAAAAGACTTAATCAGAACACTTACACAAATAACCCACTCGCTTTTATTACAATCCACACTCTATTAAACAATTAACATTAAACCATTAATCAATAAATAGATTTAAAAGCACAGGCTTTAAAACAACCATTATTAAAATTCATTAAACAACTTTTCATTGAAAATTTTCATTAAAAATTAGACTAAATAACACAGCGACAATTTGAACATCTAAATAAACAAAACTTTATGAATAAAGACAACGTTTAATTATTATTGCCCTACAATGTGTTTAAACTTCAACAATGGTGCTATACTAATATTTTCATGAATCCCTGGGAAGTTGGTTGCATCTAACCTTAACTGCCATTTCCTTTCACAAAGATCCAGGTGCACATCCAAAATGCTACCTTGAAGATCCTTGTGAATTTGTTGCAGTACACAAAACCTAAATGTGTGCCCACTAAATTCCTTAGTATGCCTAAAAAGGTGGTTCTATTGTGCTTGATGTCCAAAATATGTTCACTCACCCTTTCCTTAAAAGTTCTACAAGTTTTCCCGATATAAAAGGCCGGACATAACTGGCATTTTGCCATATAAACCATATTCTTACTAAGGCAGTTATAATGCCCTCTAATCACAATATGGGTTCCAGCAGTATAAACTCCTGGTCCTGTGCTTAAGATATACTTGCATCTATCACATTTAAAATTACCTGACTGTCTAGTTGTACTAATATTTCTTCCACCACCTCCTTTTTCCAATATATCTTTAAAGGACCTTTCTTTCCTAAATATAAATTTGGGGACATCACCCATTTGTGCTTCCACATTATGGTCCAACTTCAATAAACCCCAATTTTTACGAATAATTTTACTAATATCATCCACATCATAATTGAATGTGGTTATAAAATATATTTGTTGACAGCACCCTTCAATGGATTTCTCTTGCTCACCCAAATCCAATCCATCTTCGGATGTTACAGTGGGACCCCATCTTAAGATGGCTTCAGTAATACCACCATTTCGCTTAACTATAATTTCATCCCTAATGGCAATACTCAAGGCAGCTGGATATCCCCTTATAAACATATCCATTATAAATTCTAATTCGTTAAGAAACTCCTGATAATCATTGACCATTCTGATAGCCCTAACCATTTGACCCTTAACAATAGATTTTTTCTGATGGTAGGGATGCCAGCTCTGACAGTCAACATATGAATTAGAAAAGGTAGCTTTCCTATAAATACCTGTTTTTAAACAACCCTCATTTTGATCTATTTTCAATCTTACATATAAATAGGAAAGTTCCATTTTACTATACTGATGTGTAAATTTAAAAAATCAATTGTATAATTTATATATTCACTAAAGGCATTCATCCTATCCATACTACCTTCCCAGACAATGAATATGTCACCCAAAAAATGCGTGCAATGCTTAATATGGACTTGATATTGAATCTGAAAAATGTATTCCCGCTCCCAGAATGACATTACATAATTGGCATAAATGGGGCACAAGCTACCCCCATAGCCACTCCTGTCACCTGTTTGTAGAATTATCCCTCAAAATAAATAAAGTTGTTACAAAGAACCACCTCCATTAAGGTGATATAAACATTAATGTCATCTTGTTCGTACAAGCCAGTTTTCAACAATTGATGTTCTAACCATTCCAAGCTAATTTTATTGGGGATAACAGAAAACAATTTACATACATCTATAGCTAACAAAATAATATCTGTGGTAATACTAATCCCATTTAATTTGTGCAAAAAATGCCAAGAATCTTTGGTGATGTACTCAAACTTACTAAGTCCTGTCTGCAGGTGGTGACCTAAATATTTACTTATAAAACATGTTTTACTATGCTTCCCATTTACAATTGGCCTAAACTGGATATTGTTAGACCTTTGTGTATTTTGGGAATACCAAAAATACAACTAACCCTAGAATATTCATTTTTGATACAATTATAATCAATCTCATTAATTTGCCCCTGATATAATAAATCATCAATGATTAAATCTATTTTCGCATATGCTATATGTATTTCATTTAAGCTACTTTCTTCATATCTTTCATATATTTCCTTAAATCTATTTATTGATTAATTGTTGAATGTTAATTGTTTAATAGAGTGTGGGTTGTAATAAAAGGGAGTGGATTATTTATGTAAGTGTTCTGATGAAGTATTTTACTTTGGAGACGAAGCCTAGGTCAACGTTTGTTTCAGTAAACTACTTACTTTTTTGGCAAGCAACTTCAGTTTGTTTTGGCTGCTCTTGTATCTCCTGGTCATTGGATTATTGGTTGGTCATGTTTCAGGTTTTTCGTTTTAACATGTGGAACTGTACCTGGGGTGTCCGGGCCATGCTGTGTACACAGATGTTTATCATCAGATGTGCCATTCCTGGCCTCATGTGGTGGGAACTGGCAATGGTCACCAGGTTGACCCTGCAGCTACATTGACAGCATGATACAGGTATTCCCTGGTGTCAGTAGCATCTGTCCATACAGGGCATGTGTTTAAGGCATGGTATGTCCTTTGTGGGTCACATTTGTTGACACTACAGTTGTTGCAGGCATCCAGTGGGGAACATATTGAAGGCACACTGTCTGCAATTATGTGCCTATTGTAGTGGTGGGACAGGGTGCCATGCCCTCTGTAGTCCACTGCAGTCACACCATGGTTACTATCTGTGGGCAATATGCAGGGAACTACCAACAGAGTGGTTTTTAAAGGCCTGGGGGGGAGGTTACCCATAGCCATCAATCAGAGGCCTTAGCACAGCCTTTGTTTGTATTTGTCTACACCTGTCCTGCTGGCTGAGACTGTTGTTGGGTATGTGAGCCTTCCTGACTGGCATGTGTGCATCATATGGACACACATGTGGCCCAGCACATTTCCTGCAGTGGGTTTTGCCACCAAGTGTAGTACTGGCAACTATGGTGACACCAGTATTTGTTACAGATCTCATGCTGCCACTATAGGTGTCTACTATCTGCTGGCATCACATTCAGCCACCCAATTCCCTTGCATGCTCACATCCATACCATAGATGCAAGTAACAACACATACTACTCCATTTGGTAATTGGTAGAAGAGTGACTTACCTTGTGGCTGTGCCAGTACTGAGGATGGTGCTGGAGGGCTGCCTATGTCAGATGCACATAGTACACTCCCTATACATGGTTGAGCACAGGTAGAGTCATGTTTGGCATCCCTTTTACTGTATGTGCGAGTCAGAGAGAGGTGTCATTCTCTGGGTCCCTACTGTATCAGTGTATGTGCTATGCGTTGCCTCTTTGCCAAGGCCAGGGCATACTGGGCATGCCGTCTTCTGCCTACTGGGGCAGAGCTAGGTTGTTCCTCCTCCAAGTCACTCTGTACCTGTACAGGCCTTGGCAATGGTGGGGGGCTGTGTGGCCCTGCCCATGCTGTTCCTGCGGCAGCTGTTTCTGCAGGATCGTATTGTGTAGCATGGCACATACAATGACAATTTGAGTACATGTAGCTGGTGAGTACTGCAAGGCTTCACCGGATGTGTCCAGGCACTGGTACTGTGACTTGAGCATCCCAAACACATGTTCTATTATAATTCTGGTCTGTGCGTGTGCCTCATTATGGAGTTCTTATTCGGGTGTGTGTGCATTTCTGATGGGTGTCATCAGCCACAACTCCAGTGTGTAACCAGCATCCCCCACTAGGTGACCATAAGGGATGTACCCATTGGCAAATCTCTGGTACAGCTGCATCAGATGCCGGATGTGGGAGTCGTGATGGCTTCCAGGGCAGCCAGCACACACATTCATTATAATGCCCTGGGCATCGCACGTAACCTGGCAGTTGATGGAGGGGAAGCCCTTGCGGTTGATGTAGACCCTACCCTGCTCACCAGGTGGTGCTTTAATGCATATGTGTGTGCAGTCTATAGCACCCACTACCTCATGGTATTCTGCTATTTGGTGGAAGAGGCACATATTGCTGGCCAATGCCTCACAGTTGTTGAGAAAATATACATGCTTACTGACATGTGCTGACATGGCATCCAGGAACTGGTGGAGTGCCCTGGATGCTGATGCCTGTGTGATCCCCATAATACTCACAGTTGGCCTTTGGAAGGTACCTGTGACCTGTATTCTTAGGCCTACACATTCCTTGGTATCCACTGGGATGGGTTCTCCTCTGTTAGTTCTGTGTTTCAGGCATGGCCAGCACAGCTCAACAATTTGCTGTAGGAGGTCCCTGTCCACCCTATAGCACTCCACTATCTCCAGCTCATGTAGCCCCTGGTAGGTTACCCTGGGACTGTACACTCTTCCCCATCTCCTCACTGTGGGTTGGATGACAGCATTCTCATCCTCACCACCCTCAGCCTCTTCCACATGTTGATGTATGATAGCTGCTGCAGCCCCTATCATTTTGTTGGTTTTGTTTGTTAAAATTCTCCCACTTGTATACACCGGTGGTGTAGAGTATGTGGGAAAAAACAGAGGCAAAGTTGTTTGCCTAGTTTATAGTAGAGTTCTGGGCTGGGCTGCTGCCTGTGTAATTGGCTGATTCTGATGCATTTCACCTGCCAGCTATGCTAGTTCTCCTTGATTACCTTCTTACTGCTGTTTTCCCTTCCCATTGCCTTCCTGTTTAAGCCCGGGGGCACACTGTGGAAACACAGTACTCAAATGTGCATGGAGCTGCTATTTCCTGGTTTACTTTCTTCTTTTTCTTTAAAACATGGTGCGCAGCGAGCACACCCGCTTAGGCAATGTAAGGAGTACAAGGCAGGCTCAGACACACCCTCTTGCTTTTCTCTGCTAAGATAAGGGCAAACCTGAGCCACAGGGCTCCAATACACTTAGAGTATGCCTGACACCCGTCCGTATGATGTCAGCTAACTCTTAGGCTTGAACCATGCTATTCTTGCACTTCCAATGTTGGTTGCTGGCTAGCATTGAGGGGAAACCTGGGATTCAGTAACATTCCCCTCATTTGCATAGGATTGCCTGCTAATGCATAGTTACAGGTCTCACACTGAGCCCTCCCCCTTAGCAACCACTATTCACTGGCTATGTTGTCTTCTACTGGCCATTGAGTATAATAGCAAAATAGTGATTTTGGTTAGAATGCTTATTTCAGGTTATTTTTTTATATTTTCGGCCCGATGCCATTTGCGAGCCACTGCCCTACTCTTAAACAGCCGAAAATGACTAAAAGAAATTTTATTTTTTTTATTTTTGCAACTGTTTTCCATGCCAATGGCCATGTATTTGGCCACTGGCATGGTCTCCACATAATATACACACTTTATTTGGAGCTGTCATGACTCCGTTTTATAGTTTGCAGAAATGTACTTGGTTACTAACCGAGTACATTTCTACACACTACACTAGTCCTGCATGGTCAGCTGACAGCTTCCTGGATCACAAATTAATCTCATTTGCATGGATTTCACCTGCAAATGTGGTAATTTGCATTCAGGAGCTGTGTCCATGCAGGAATAGTGCAGGAGCACTCATCCACGTCCCTGCAGCTTATTCCTGGATCGCACAGCGGCCATATTGCCTCTGGGAGCTCCTGCACTGTTCCTGCAAATCGTGCAGGGCTTGCTGAATTTGGGGGGGTTGACTGGTTTACATTTTAATAGTTGCCATAAACTGTTTGTGCCATCTGATAGTCTGTACTATTATAAGCTGCATGCTTAGTATATATAAACAGAAACATCTTAAAAATGTATTTATGCTGGGTTTTATAACAATTGAAGGAGTATTGAATGGCATAGAAATTATTGTAACTTTGTCTCTTGCTTTTCATTAGGATATTATTGATAATCCTGATTCCAGGGCTTTAGGTAAGAATGGCTATAGAGCAAGTTCTACATTGCAGCTAAACTCATGCAATGTCTTCGTGGTCACAGCTGTGGTGTGGTAAGTGTGAACATTCTTCTTGAACAACATGGAGCCATGCAAGCACAAATTGCCCCCCGACTCTAAGAAACACAAGTTATTTGGAATACTACATTACGCAATTCAGTCCTGAGAAAGTCAAGTTACCTAGCTAATTTATTGTATCTGTACCTTTTACGTGCCCCCCATCAGCCTCTTCACATACCAACCATCCATCTAAGCTCTTGAAGGACTGCATGGTTGTAAGCACTGCCTACTCAAGTAACCTCTTCCAGTTCAGTGAAAAACTACTTTTTCATACCTCGGCTGAACTTTATAATCTTATTCTAAAAGGTAGGCCGCCCTACTTCTCCTCTTCATCTTGAGCATTATACCATCATACTGTCTCAAAGTGTCTTGTGCACCCATATTATATTTTCCCTTTGCTGTGCATCCTGAAATGCAAATGTATTTAGTTTTCATTCCTGTCATCCTACCTTTTCTATATTCAAGAACCACAAAAGGTAGTTAGATTTTTCCAAAAAACGTATAACCAAGAAGTCAAACCGAACCTGAATACCTCATTACAAAAGAAAACAATCCAGAAATGACAAGAACCAACCACAGCTAAAACTAGATTTGATGAATACAGTTAAGCACTTTCATCCTGTAACTGAAGGACTTCATCAGAACTGAAGTGCAAACAAATTGCAACCAAATATTTAAACATTCATCAACCAGTCGTAACCTGCCTAAATCACATATCCACATTAGCAAATTCTTCACACTTAGAAAAGGTTATTATCATAAGTTAACCATTTCACTAACCGTAAAAAAACTAAATAAATGTTCTTAAATCTATCAAACAACCTTATAAAATGTATATGTATGAAACAATTTATATATATATATATATATATATATATATATATATATATATATATATATATATATATATACACACACACACACACACACACACACACATATATATATATATATGTGTGTGTGTGTGTGTGTGTGTGTGTATATGCAAAATACAAATATATCAAATAGAGAAATCATAATTTTGCTGAACATAACTTTAAGACACTAAAGATAGAGATGTGCACCCGGATTCAGGAAACCATGCTAGCCCTGCATGGAGGTGACTGTCTAGGAACAGGACGGCAGCACGCCATGCATATTAATGAAGGCACTCTGCCTGAGCTCCTAATCCTACACGGAGCATGTATGAGTGCAGGGATCATGTTTGAGAGCAGAACTCTCAGAATATACACGCCCTTGCAATTAAGGACTGCAGAAACAATGAGCGAGACCGCCCATAGATGTATGCATACCCCCAGCAACATCCCCCCACATGTGTAAGAGCAATAGTGAATAAAAAAATAAAAAATATATATATTTATTTTTAATGAAATGGACAAAGTTTAACAGTAGTTACGCAGGTTTGCCCATCGCTTAGCTATGGTCAATGAAGCTTAAATAGCAAAAAGAAGATAAAAAGCAAGATATATGCAAATGAAGCAGTACAGCAATACTCTAGTGGGAAGAGCGTTCACCTCACGAGCAGTTAATCCCAGTTCGAGTCTCATTGCAGTACATTCCAGTTCTAATCACTGTTATGATCAATATATTTAGTTGTATAACCTAATAAATAACATATATTTGTGAACTGGAGTAGTAAGCTGTGCAATGAATGATAACCCCATACATTTGCCAAATTCTCCACCTCCCCAAGAACCATTAGTCTATTACTGTCTAAAATATAGCCGGAGTAAGGATATTTAAGCACTAGTAAGCAGGTGTAAGTCTGTTTGCATGATGGTAAGCAGTGCTTACACAGACTAAGCAATATCGAGGCTACCCATGTGTAAGCAGATGTCACCGGAAGTTAGCAGTGCTTACCGTCACGCAAACCCACTGGCAACTGCTTAAAAGTGCTTCAATCACTCCGTATCCAATGGGCCTTGTTCTGCCCAGCAACAAAATAAACAGCCTCTGCAAGGCTCAAACCCAGGAGCCTGCACATTATAGCCAATGTAATTTACTACTAAGCCACTACAGATATAAATAACCCTGATGTTTCCACAAACATAGCATCCAGCAATACCATTCAGCATTACAGGAAATGTATCTATACATGTAGATGTATGTGTGTGTATATATATCTATAACTGCAGATGTATGTGTGTGTGTATATATAGATACATATACATATATACATATGCATACATCTATACATCTATATTTCGTTAGATATATATAAAGCACACACACACATATATATATATATATATATATATATATATATATATATATATATATATGTGTGTGTCTGTGTGTGTGTGTGTGTGTGTGTGTGTGTGTGTGTTTATATACACAGATATATATTTATAGATATGATACAGCACAAAAGAATGACATATATGACCATAGGCACCACCAATGGGGGTGATGGGGCTCAATCAACATATGTGTTACACGTACTGATATCCCCCCCAGCCAAACAGGTGAAACATACAAACAAACAAACAAAAAAAAAGTAAACAAACCACTGCTATCCAAACTATAGGCAGGATACTACCAGTGGGAGAAACATTGTCGACCCGCTAAGTCTAATCTAGAAGCAATGACAGGAACGTCCCTGGCGGGACAACCCAAAAATTGATGGGTGTTTGGGTTCCTTCTTGTTGCCAAAGATACATATGGCAGGGCACGTATGTTCTCGGACTACAAGGATGGCAAAGCCTGATGATCCTTGGGTCGAGACAAAGTACGTAATGGGTCCCGAGAAGTGGAGAGTGGGCAGTGTGTAGTGGTGTGGTTAGACTCGACTTGCACCCAGAGAAAGGATGATTGCTGTGGAGGAGGAGCAGGGGGAGGAGGGAACGATGGGTATGAAATTATGGGTTGAGGCCTGCCGATGTTGGATGGAGTGGTTCTAATCGGACCACCCAGTGGATGTAAGCAATAGTGTAGTGGGCAGAGCATTCACCTAATTAGCAGGCATTCCCAGTCCGAGTCCCACTGCAGCACAGTCTATTTTACATGGCAAAGCATGTTATAACCAATAGTTTAGTTGCAAAACCCACTAAATAGCACATATATATGAACTAGAGAACTGCAGGAACTGCACATGTTAAGTAGCAGTGTTATAATGAATAAGGCACTAGTAACCAGGTGTAAGTACAACTAAGCAGTAATAAGCATATATAAGCACTAGTAAGCTTGTTTATGTGCATTTGCATGGGGGTAAGCACTGCCTACACAGATTAAGCAATGTGAAAGAAACTACAACCGGAAGTTAGCAGTACTTATCTCTGCGCAAACCCGCGTACAACTGCTTTAAAGTTCCTTACTCACTCTGTATCCAACTGCCTGTCTTCTGCCCAGCAACAAAATAAACATCCTCTGCAAGGCTTGAACCCAGGACCATGCACACCATACACAAAGTGATTTACAACTAAGCCATGTCAGATATACATAAATCTGATGTTTTCAAAAACATAACATCCAGCCCAGTCATGCAACAGTACAGAGAATGTATACCAACATCTAGATGTGTGTGTAAATATATTTATATCTAAACAGATACAACATATCTATATATGTAGTTTATATTTATTATTTTTTTTTTATTTATTTAACATTTGTTGACTGGGAATGTCCGACTAGGTTCCACAGAGCCTGTTTTCAGCGGAAGCCCGGGGAGAAACACTCCAGATATCTGTATATATTCAGAAATATATACACATATATATATATATATATATATATATATATATATATATATATATATATATATATATATAACCATATATACATGCAAATGCCAACATTTACACATATATATGTAAACACCTATATGTCCACATATACACAGCAAGTTACATATATGTACGCAGATATATATTACCATAGGTATATACGGACATAGTTATATATATGTAAGCAAATATATATACCCATATAGGTATATATGGCCAGACATCTGTAGATAGCAATGGCAGATTAACAGAAACATATATGTCCACATGCACCATTAATAGGGTTGAGAGGCCCCAAACAATATACGTCTCATACGAATTGGCATACCCCCCCCAGCCAAACACGTCTGCCCTGCAATACACTACCAAGTTTATTTTATTTTAAGTGTTTTATTTAAATAAGGATTTAAATGAGTCTACTTTTATGTTTCACAATTGCATATCTCATTCCCCTCTCCCCCACCCACTAGGCGGGCTGACCATTACAGGCCCATCCAACCCAGCCTCTCCTTGACCCATATTTACCTTACCCACAGTTCCATCTCCCACCCCCCTCCCGCTGCACACACGCAGCCACCATCCCTGGTTACTGGCCCATAGCTACTACACCACCACACTTTGCCCACCCTCCACTCCTCCTCCCCTTGGGACTCATTCTGTATGTTGTCTCAACCCAAGTATCCTAGGTCTGCCACACACTGTAGTCCATGCACATATGAATACAGCCATGTGTACCGTTGCAAACCTGGTGTTAGAGGAAAGTAGATCACACAAATTTTGGGTTGTCCCACATGGTATGAATGTTTCCCTGGTAATAACAATAGACTTCATGTGTGACTTTGTTTTCACTAATGGTTTTAGTTTTGGGTATCACAAAGCATACGTGGCACGCAAGGTTTCCCGGTATGTACACTAAACCTAATAGGAATGTCTAATTCAGGTATACTGGAAACACATGACCCTGGTATACACATGGCACTACAGGTTCCCCTCCTGATAACTAAATTATTGTCTAATGAAGATGCACTGCTTTACAGTGCCTTAATCAGTCAGTATCAACAGCCCCTGTTCTACCCAGCAACAAAATAAACAGCCTCTGCATGGCTCAAACCCAAGACCATGCAGCCCATACACAACGTGATTTATCACTAAGTCATGCCAGAGATACATAAGTCTGATGTTGTCAATAACATAACATCCAGCCCAGTCATGCAACAGTACAGAGAATGTATGCCAATATCTAGATGTATGTGTGTGTGTAATTATATCCATATCTAAACAGATACTACATATCTATATATGTATATATATATATATATATATATATATATATATATATATATATATATATATATATATATATATATATATATATATATATATAGTCTGAAATATATACATAGATATAGATATATTTATTTTAGTTTATTTTACATTTGTTGACCGGGCTAGTCTAGCTGGATACATGTCCATTTTCAGTAGAGGCCCAGGGAGATAAGCTCCACTTATAAAACTTTACTGATGCTAAGTATAAAAACTGTTAAGAACTACATTCTAATATAAAAAATAATAATAAACAAGTGGTATAAAAAGTAATGGAGTGAAGAAAGTATTGTAGAACAAGATAGCAAGAAGTATCTAATAACATTTGCATAGAGAGGGAAATGGAAATAGCTGAAAAGAAAGTGAATTTAGATTGGGGTGAAGTAAGTCAGATGAACATGAATTAATGATAGTCAGGGTTGGTACAGGGGCACAGCCATTGTGTTTTGAGGTAAAGCTTGAGTTTCTTTTTAAAGAGAGATTTTGAGGGAATAGATGAGAGTTCAGACGGAAGCAGGTTCCAATATTTTCCAACAGTGTTTGAGAAAAGAGAGTCTCCGGCCTTGTTGTTTGATTTGACCGTGTCTATAAGAAGTTTGTGTGCAGATCTAAGGGACTTTAGGTTGTGGTATGGGTGAATCAGACTTGATAGTATAGGGGTTTTGTCAGGTTGATAAAGAATTTGATGGGCTATGCTAAGCTGGTTAGTTTTTAGTTGCTGTTGATATTCAAGCCAGCCTAGTTGTTTTAGATTATTACACTGGTGGGTTCTGTAAGGATTTCCGGTGGCAAATCTGACTATGTTGTGGTAGGAGTTTTCTAGTTTTGACAGATTTGTTTTGGATAATTTAGTAAAAATTGGGGAGGCATAGAGAAGGGGTGAGATAAGGTGGGTGAGGGCTATAGTTGTTCTAGATTCTGGAGTGAGGAAAGGTTTGATTCTGTAGAGAGAGCCTATTTTTTGTTAATGCTTTTTAGTGTGTTGTTAATATGGGCATCGAAGTTAAGGTTGTTGTCTATGGTAATGCCTAGTAGTTTGGTAGTTGACTCTTGTGATATAGGTGTGCCATTTGCTGATGTTATGGTAAAATCAATGAGGGGAGATTTGCTTGAAGGTGTTAAAAGGAGCAGCTTAGTTTTTTTAGGGTTGAGTAGTAGACAATGCTGGGAAAACCAGTCTTCTACAGAGTTAAATATGTGTTGTGTAAGGGAGTGAAGGTGTGATACAGATATGGCGGAGCAGATAAGTGTTGAATTGTCTGCGTACTGTATGCATGTGGCTTGGGGAGCCACATGGTGTAGGTCATTGATAAATAAGGAAAATAGCAGGGGACCTAGTATAGACCCTTGTGGGACTCCAATGCTGACAGGTAGCTGAGAGGATAGAGTGGAGTTCCAGAGTACTGCTTGATGTCTGTTTTGTAAGTAGGACTTAAACCAGTTAAGAGATTGGGTATCAATTGAAGTGGATTGGAGAATGTGAATGAGTATTTGGTGGTTGACCATGTCAAAGGCTTTGGATAGATCTAAGAAAAGTGCTGAGGAGAGGGTGTTATTGTTGCGATTTTTGTTGATTGTGTCTGTAAAGGAGAGGAGGGCAGTGGTGGTACTGTGGGATGGTCTGAAACCGTGCTGGGTGTTAGAGAGTAGGTTATTATGGAGAAGGTGTTGAAGCAATTGTTAGTGTATACACCTTTCCATGATCTTAGATAAGGGTGAAAGAAGGGCTATGGGGCAGTAATTAGATATTTCAGTAGAATTTCCACCCTTATGGAGTGGGATAATGTGGGAGATTTTCCAGAGTTTAGGGACATATCCTTCAGTGATGGTTCTTTTGATCAGAATTGAGATTGGTAAGGCTATTGCTTTAGCTGCTAATTGCAAGTATTCTGCGGGTAATAGGTCAGCAGAGGGAGTGCATGGTTTGTGTTTTTTTAGAAGGGAGAGAATATAAGTAGTTGGGACTGGTTGGAAGTGAAAAGCAGGGGGTGGGTTTATTTTGCTCATTGACATGTTTGCATTTTTGATGGGAAGTTGACTTGCTAAGGTTTGAATAGTTTCTGTGAAGAAGGAATTAAAGGAATTTGCTGTTTGGTGTGGGTTATTTATGTCAGAGCCTTGTGGATTGGGTGTGACAGGTTTACTTGGCTGTAGTAATTGGTTTATGGTTGCCCAGAATTTTTGGGTGTTGTTTTGGGGAGAATGTTGTGGTTTCAGGTAGTAATTTTTTTTATCGTTCATTATTAATTTCTTGGTCTCATTTCTTAGTTGCTTAAAGGTTTGGAAGTCTGTGGTGTTTTTAGTTAAGCGTGATTTGTTCCAGGCTTTATTCCTGAGAGTGATTTTTTGTTTGGTTTCTATTGATAGCCAGGGGGCAGGTTTAGTTTTGATTCTGATGGAGAGTGAGGGGGCATGATAGTTGAGGATAGTTAGAAACTTAGCATTAAAGACATCAACAGCTTCATCTAGTTGAAGATGTTTTAAGGGTGTCCAGTTGCATGCTTCTAGTTCATTTTGAAACAACTCCACGTTGAATCTTTTTTTGGATCTGATTGTTCTGGTTATTATTTGGGTAGGAGGGTTGGTTTTAAGCCTGATGATGTAGGTTAGTAAGTGGTCACTTATATCATCAGGGAGTGTTCCTGTTTTATAGGTATGGGGTTGGTTGTTGGTGAGTATCCAGTCTATGGTACTTTCTTTTTTGTTAGCTTTATTTATTCTAGTGGGGGAGGTAATGGTCTGAGAGAATCCATAAAGGTTAATATGGCTAGTAGGTTGTTTGCTGTTACAAGATTCCCAATCGATTTTAACATCACCTAAGATGATTATCTCTTGGGGTAAGTTTAGTGATAGCCAACATAGGATCTTTTTGATGGTGGAAATGTTATTACCTGGGGGTAGATAGATGCAGATAATATAGATTGATTTGACTGGGTTTATTTCTAGTTTGGTAATAAGAATTTCAGCATTTGAGTCCTGGGGAGGGTTTTGGTGGTATGTGGTTATTTGAAGGTTAGATTTGAATAATATGGCAATACCTCCGCCTTTTTTTGATAGTCTGTCTGTAAGATAGTCTGTAAGATGTTATAGCCAGGTGGAATGATTTCACTGTCTTTTGTTGAGGGTTTTTACCAGGTTTCTGTTAGGCAAATAATATCAAAGGAGTACAGCTGTAGGAGAGCATGTAGTTGAGTTGTTTTATTATTAATGCTACGTATGTTAAGGTGGGCTACTGAGAGTGAGTTTTTGGGTTGTCTAAGCAGAGGGTTAACAATGGGGTCTAGTTTACTGGATTGATTTAAGGAGGTGTCAGTTGGGCCTGGGTTTGGGTGAATATCTCCATTCTTAAGTAGGAGGAGTAGGGTTAGGTAGGTAATTATATATATGAACATACATGTATATATGATAATATATACATATTAATATAATATAATATATATATATTAGTATATAATTGTATATATGAACATACATGCATGCAAATGCCAGCATCTATACATATATATGACAACACCTATATGTCCACATATACACAGCAGGTTACATGTATGTACGCAGATATTTATCTCTGTAGGAATATACGGACATAGTTATAAACATGTAAGCAAATTTATATACCTATATACGTATATATGGGCATACATCTGTAGATAGCAATGGTAGATTAACAGAAACACATATGTCCACATGCACCGTTAATGGGGTTGGGAGGCCCCAAACAATATACGTATTGTAGCAATTGGCAACCCCCCCCCCCACAGCCAAACACGTCCGCCCTGCAATACACTACCAAGTTTAATGCATGTTGTTTGATCTGTATAAATAATTGTTTAAATATATTGTCATTTATCTGTTATTTGCAAATATTTAATTCCCCTCTTCCCCACCCACTAGGCGGACTGACCAGTACAAGGCCTATCCAACCTAGTCTCTCCTTGACCCATAATGTCATTACCCACAGTTCCAACTCCCCCCCCCCCTGCTGCACACATGCAGCCACCATCAATCCTCTGGCTACCAGCCCATAGCTGCCACACCACCACACTTTGCCCACTCTCCACTCCTTCACCTCCCCTCTGGACACATCTTGTACTTTGTCCCGACCCAAGTATCGTAGGCCTTCCACATGCTGTTGTCCATGCACATATGAACACAGCCATGCTTACCTTTTTAGGCATGGTGTTGCCACAAAGAAAGTCACCCAATTTTTGGGTCGTCCTGCATGGGACAAATGTTTCCCTGGTAATAACAATAGACATCACATGTGACTTTGTTTACACCAACTGTTTTAGATACATAACATGAATATGTGAACTGGAGTACTGCAGTAAGGCCAGATGTGAGGCGTTAGTGTAATAAAGTGCTGAAGTCCCCAGGACCCCATACAGTTTATGTACACATGAACCACAGATATCAGACACAGATATAACATGTTACAAATAATAAATCAATGTCAAAAGGAAAATATAATGCTAATTAGAAAGTAAGCAATGCTAAGCATTGCACATGTCCACCTATGTGGTGTAAGCAATGTGTAGACCGGCTAACTCAATCTGCCCAGTGGTATGCCCCTTTAAGCAATGCCAACATTAGGTAAGAAGATGTGCCCACAGCATAGCCTTTTCAAAACCGTCCAATCATGGGAAAGTGCAGGAAATTGGGCGTATTCAAACCCCACGGGTGCCAATAATTCCCATAACTGGTTGCAGCTCCCTACTGTAGGCAGAATGGCTGGAGTTGGGGAAGAAACCATAGTGCTGCATGATTTGCTTTAGCCAATTTAATTGTGGGATCAGGCCCTGAGCCTTACACTCGTACTATCCAAGTGCTATTTAAGAATTATCAATGGGCTATTTGTGCTGCTGGCAATATGGATTGCTATAATGGGCATACTATTATGATACGCCTGTGACGGGATGTATTACTGTTCTACGACTTGGTTTATTTTCTTGTTTTTTTAATAGGTTAAACTAATTAGTTAATTTTTAGCTTCATTAGTTAATGTTGTTTTGTAGTTAGTAACTACACATTGTCTTCTGTAGTAGATATATATGCATTGTTTTTCTGTGCCATACATTTACTTGTATTTGATTATAAAAGCTGAATACTTGTGCTAATTACCTTACTGTATCTGACACTGTGCTAATACCTCACTGCATCCTACACTCCACTCAACTACTGACTAGCACTCCTCCTCTACACTTTCCATTCCACTCCTGCATAGAACTTAACCTAGTTAGCTAACAATTATTTAATATTTCTTTCTGTCTCATTTTTCGGCTTCTAAGTCCTGTGTGGAGACACAGCTGGTCCCTCTATTTGAAACCCTGTAAGGCTAATGATATCCTACTGAATAGTAGGGAAACTCAACTTAGAGGCCCCTCAGGATCTACCTGGACCCTCTACATTCAGCCTCACAGTGTAGGTGTTATCCTACAGTACATGTATGATTTAACTATAACCTTGTCAGTGTGATAACTTTAAATTACTGGTGACTGCATTAAATTTTAAACTATTTTGTAAGGGCCAGCACACCCGTGGACCTACCCCTCCTACCATCTCTTTATTAACTTATCCCCCTCCTCCTACTATCCTAGTGGAGTTAGTGCTTTCCCCACTTTATCCACTAGAGGGCAGCATATCTTAGGCTTTGGAATACCATCTCTCACTGGTTGTAGAAACCAACTAGCTCTGTAGACCAGCTAGACGCTGCTATCTGTGCTTGTACTCTCTATTCATGTACTTACCCCCCACCCCATGATTGCTTGAAAAGGGAATTAGCCTAGGTAAGTCTGGGAGTTTTAATAAATAGACACCTTTGACTATCACTTCTTTTGCTACTGGCCCCCTCAATTATCCCTCGGTATAAACCTCCTTTCCTGCCTTTGGCACTTTCTATAACTATCCCTCTCTCTGTTATAAAACTGTTTTACATAACTGTCTCCCCAACACAGCTATACCTTTGTTCACCTTTTTTTCTCTGCTACTTAGTAACAGTATATGTCTCTTACCTTTCCTATGCCTGTAGAACTCAGTCTGTCTCCATAACTGATTGCCCCTCAGCCTCTCTCAACTGTGACCCGCTCCATTCGCCCTACGGGCTCACTCTGCTCCCCTACCCTACCCCCAATTCCCACCCACCCCCAGGGGTCCTACACTTATACGTCCCTAACCACACCCTCTCTCTCTTCCAACCAATCCCATACTTCTCCCCATCCCACCTACTTTAGCAACACCCCCACCTTTTAACAATCACTCACAATAAGCCACTCCTTAGAGTACTTCTACCATATCCTCCTACTCTTAACTTGTATATATAAGTGCCCCCTCTCTTCTCTTCCTGTATCCTTTTATCTTCCTCTCCTCCACATCTTGCTCCCTATTTTATCCCTACACTTAACTTCTTATTTTATAATTTCCTCTAAGATGCCTCTCCCTTATCTAACCAAGCTAACACTCACAATTATACTCTCAACTACCCTCATCTCAACCTACCTACTTACCTCCTTTGAAAAACTGCACTATTTACATCTTAACCATTCCCACAAACAAACTCCAATTTACACACACATGTCCTTCAATAGACATTCTAACATAACTTCCACTCCCAGTTACCTACTACCTAAATACCACAGACTCTCCCACATTAAACATAACCTACCCTCAGAAAAAAATTTGAAAATTCAAACTTACCTTAGAAACAATTCAGTAACAAAACTAAATAATCCCTCCTTAAAAATGGAGACATCCACCCCAACCCTGGCCCTACCAACCCTACAATCCAAACAACTCACCCTGAACTCAATAGCTCTCTTTTAATAGGGCATCTTAATATCCAAAGCATCAATAATAAAGTAGCTCACCTCCTAGATATTCACTCCTTTGATATTCTCTGCCTCACTGAGACTTGGTTGAAACCAGAAACTAAAGACAATTAAATTATTCCCCAAGGCTATAATATAGTGAGACAAGACCGATCAAAACATAAAGGTGGTGGAGTAGCAATTCTATTTAAAAATGGACTTCATGTCTCTACCCTACCATCTAATCCAACCCAGGATAGCAACGCAGAAGTCCTCATTACTAAGCTTCAAATCAACACAAACAAATCTTTATACATTATCTGCATTTACATACCACCCTGAAATAATATCACTACAATAGAGGCTTTTCTTAGCTGGGTGTCTTCTACTTACCCCCAAGAAACAATAATACTAGGCGACTTTAACATTGACTGGAAAAGTGTTAGTGCTGAAAATCCTACCTCTCATATTAACCTCCATGGCTTTACCCAAACCATAACCTCTACAACCAGAATTAACAAACCTAATAAGAAAGAGAGTACCTTAGACTGGATACTCATAAATAAAGTGAAACAAACTTACAAAGTAGGAACCCTGCCAGATGATGTAAATGATCATTCTTTGATCTACATCACAAGAGAAAAGAAGGATTTTCCAAACCTCCCCACCTTTAGGACAGCACGCTCTACCAAACACTTTAACACGGAATTATTTCAAACTGAGCTTAGAGCATGCAATTGGAACCCTTTAAAATCCCTTCCACTTGAAGAGGCTGTAAAGTATTTTAACACTATATTCTTATCTATCCTGGATAAGCATGCTCCTAAATGTTCCATTAGAATGAAGTCTTACCCAGCCCCATGGCTTTCGAATGAAACTAGAAATCAAATTCTACTTAGGAACAAAGTCTGGGCTAAATGGAGATCTTAGAGAAATAGCTCTGATCATCTGCATTTTAGGCAGCTTAGAAATAGTACAACAAAGGCAATCCTTACAGATAAAAAACTACTACTGTAAACTTTAACAAACACATCAAAATAACCCTCAAAAGTTCTGGTCTTGCATTAATAAGCTCCATTCCCCAGGTAACTCCTGGACACCCACCCCACTTGATGCAGATCCAAATACTCCCCATCAAACTGCCAATACCTTTAACTCTTTCCTCACTGAGACTATACAATCTCAAGCTAGTCAACTTATCTCAGAAAACTCCAGCTTTCCCATTGACTTACCATACTCTTTCTCTAAATTCAAACTACAACCCATCTCTACTTTTCTCATCTATAAACTTATTCAAAAAATTAAGCCATGTACTCCATCTGCTGACCAACTTCCTTCCCAATATCTCCAAAAAGCAGCCACAGTAATTGCCTACCCTATATCTATCCTTATAAATAGGACAATCCAAGAAGGAACCATCCCAGATATTTGGAAAATCTTCCACATTATCCCCTTACATAAAGGTGAGAACTCTAATGATTACTCTAACTATCGGCCAATTGCTCTCTTATCATCCTTAGCAAAAATTATGGAAAAATGCATTCACCAACAACTTTTACATCATCTCTCTCTACATAACTTAATAGCAAACTGTCAACATGGCTTTAGGCCATCACATAGTACCGCTACTGCCCTTCTATCCTTCACAGATACCATCAGTAGAAACTGCAACAAAAACATCCTCTCATCTGCACTCTTTATTGACCTCTCTAAAGCTTTCAACATGGTTAACCATACCCTCTTAATCAATATTCTTGAATCTCTTTCCTTTGATTCTCTGGTCATTAAATGGTTTAGATCATACCTCAGCAACAGGCAACAGGCAGTCCTCTGGGAAAATCAAATTTCATCCTATTTACCTGTCACCATCGGGGTCCCTCAGGGCTCCATTCTTGGACCACTTCTTTTCTCATTATTTATTTATTACTGATTTCCATGTAGCAATTCCTCAAGCCACCTGTATTCAATATGCAGATGACTCCACACTAATATGCTCAGCAACCTCTCCATCTGAACTATATTCTCTTACTTAAAATGTTTTCAACACTGTAGAAACATGGTTTACCAAACGTTGTCTCCTTCCTAATGCCAAAAAAACAAAACTCCTTCTCTTCACACCCACTACTAGGTCCTCCCCCTTAAATTTCTCAATCTCTTCAAATAATGGCACTGTTATTTTCCCAGACTCTACCACTAAACTTTTAGGAATAACCATTGAAAATAATCTCTCATTTGATTACCATATAAACACCATTAAAATAATCAACAGAAAAATAGGCTCCTTATATAGAATAAAACCTTTTTTAACCTCAACAGCCAGAGCCAAGATCACTCACTTTCATCTAATCTCAACCCTTCTGTATGCATCACCTATATTTACCAACTTTAAGAAAACTAACCTTAACAAATTAGCAAGTTCCTATAATAACATTGCCAGATTCGCTACTGGCAATCCCTTCAGAACCCACCACTGTTCTAATCTTAGGCAACTAGACTGGCTGGAATTCCAAAACCATCTAATAATGCCCCAACTCATAATTGCCCACAAGATATTTTACCAACCCAATAATACCCCGATACTCTCAAAACTCTTAATCCCATATAATAATCTGAACTCCCTACATTCTTCTAGCAAACTCCTTGCTAGCTTAACAAAGACTAATAATACAGCTAGTGACTCTCTGTTTGCCAA
>NC_056745.1:271610184-271752684 GCF_019279795.1 Protopterus annectens | reverse complement strand
AAGTCCAGAAAGACTCAATGCAACTCCTTCTGACCTTCCCTGTACTTCTACATCAACAGTCTCAGAGCAAACATTGCATCTGTAGTGCTCTTTCTTGGAATGAAACCATACTGCTGATCACTAATAAGCACCTCCCTTCTTAAACCAACTTCCACTACTCTTTCCAATAATTTCATGCTGTGAATGATCAGTATTACCCCTCTGTAGTTAGTACAGCTATGCACATCACCCTTATTTGTATAATCCTTTACCAAAACACCTTTCCTCCACTCCTCAGGCATCCTCTCACATTCCAAGATTCCATCCAACAGTCTGGTTAATCATGTCACTGCCACTTTCCCTAAACACCTCCAAGCTTCCACAGGTATGTCATCTGGACCAACAGCCTTTTCATTCTTCATCCTCTTCATAGCTGTCTGTACCTCTGCCTTGTAGAGCATGCATATCTGATATGTCATGATTATTGTTTGTTGATGCATAGTAGTAATAAACAGATGTGCGTATGTGCTAGTATTGTGGACTTGTAATGTTGATGTACTGTAATGCTGCACCCACCATGTAGCAATGCCACAGCTGCGGCCACTAATGTTGCATCTCTCACACTCTTATGCAGGTCCCTCCGGTATACCACCATGGCAGCAGCCTGTAGCTGGTGAGTATGGTTTATGCTGATGCTTGCCAATACAATCGGCATGTACTCACTATGGTATATGACATGCACACATTTAACACACCTACCCTTAATGCATCATGTACATGTTCACATATTGTTGCTATTGCATGCACTGCATCACAGTGGTGACCATGATGGGGTATTGGAAAGGTATGTCAGACGCCCGTGTGATAAGTAACATCCTGTCATTGTGAAAGTTGTCCACAGGGATAAACATAATGGTGGCACACACAGACTACAGTAGGGACACGGGTGAAACATCACCCCTGTATAGTGCACCAACAGTTTATATTTTTACAATGGCAACTGTTACAGATATACACTATGGCCTAATGTATTAGTGTGGTCCACTTTATTAGCTTGGACTTGGCTGTAACAAGTGCTGTTCAGTGTATGGGACACTGCAAACTGACACACATGTGGACCATACTTGTCAAGCATCTGCAAAAAGCCTGAAGGTGGGGAGGGGGTGTCAGCATGAAATACCAGTGCACTGCAGCAGAGAGCCATAAGTATGGTAAGAATGGCTGTATCTGCACACAGACTGGATCAGTAACTGTGGTAGACATAACTCTACACCCACAGAAATAATGACAGCAGTGTGTGAACACCAAGGGGTGTGCATATGAGTAGACCTTGCAATCATGCAGAGTTAGGAAACATGTGTAGGCTAGACTGACCATACACAAGCAAATGCAGATGGGCCATGCTAGTATACCCCTGACAGGAATAGTGACTGCTGTAGTACACATAACAATGGGTGCAAAAAAAGTCATGATAATTGTGTGCACACATAGGCACACACATGACTGTATGCAATGTGGTTAGCATCCACACACCTAACACCTTTAGTAGACACTGCATGTGGATGTACAGGACATATGGCACATATCAGGTTCATGTACTGTTTATATATGTAGCAATGTTGTCCCATGGCAGAGCAAGGAGTGGTGCATCACATCAATAAGAGTGTGTAGATTCCTCATAGCCATGGTATGATCTGGCAGTTGCCAGTGTAATACTATTAGAGTGTTCATGCATGGTCTGCTAATGGTGAGAGATGTAAACTACACATCAAGCATTCACAACTGACATCTGACCACACACCATTCCAGGTATGGTTTGCTGGAAAACATAGCATTACAGCTGACATAACTGACACAGTACTACACATTCAGCAATGGGATGTACACCTGTGAGTTGTGGTGCACAGTACATGGCAGGGTGCATAACAGCTGCACAGCAAAACTGTGTACATAGGTGCAGTGTTCCCCAGGGGAAGGGGTATCACCTACTAATACAGCCCATGCCTCACACACATGTATACTGTTGCTAGCATGGATTGACTATAGCTGCACTGCATGCTATTGTGTACCATATGTTATGCATGTTGACAGATGGGTAATGGGAGGACTGTGTGTACTATCATTGTGCAACCTCACCTGTATGTGTGTGTGTGTGTGTGTGTGTGTGTGTGTGTGTGTGTGTGTGTGTGTGTGTGTGTGTGTGTGTGTGTCTGTGTGGGTGGGGAGGATGCTGCATGTAGGATGTGTATGTGCATGTGTGTGTGGTTGTGTGGGTGTCCATGTATGCACATGTGTGACTGTGGAGGTTATGATATGGCAGTACATCCCTTTGTGATAATGCAGTACATGGACATGGATTGCCACAAGACACAACAGGAATACTTGTCTGATATGTAATCACAGGACAGCTGATGGTCTAATAAGGTTTGTAGCATGGAACATGCACTGGGAGGAAAGGTAGATACTTGGTATACCCTCAGTAACACATACAGCAGGGAGGTGAATGACACCCCATTTAGGCAGCACTACAGATGCATTGGGGAATTACTAGACAACAGCAGGGAGTGTATACATATATCACAGTTGTCACATGATAGGTTGATTGAGCAGCATGTCAGGCATGTACTGAGCAATCCTTACACATGACACTACAGTGTGTGGCATTATGGAGGGAACTTATCAGCCCATCACATATGGGGGCCAAGCTCACAAAGTCCCAACATACACAGGGTGAACACTGAATGACAGCAATGAGGCCATGTAAATAGTACTACACTCAGGTCATGGAGTGAATGGAGTAACATGTCTTGTGTTGTGGTCACTTTTGTAGGCATTTAGAGGAATAAGATGTTAATGAGTGGCATTAATGAATGTATGTCACCAGGCATGATGCATGATGGGCAACTTATGGGGATACACATGGGACTGTCTGTAGCATCACAGATAGATGGGTAATAAGGTGGAGTGTGTGTGTGTGTGTGTGTGTGTGTGTGTGTGTGTGTGTGTGTGTGTGTGTGTGTGTGTGTGTGTGTGTGTGTATGCATGTATTGTTATGTAATGCTGGACAGGTCTTAAAGTGTGTTTCTTTTTATCCCCCACAGGTGGCGAAGTGGGTCAGGGTCCCTCCTGCAGACAACCAGATGTTGGTCTGTACAGACACTGATAAAGATGAAGCCATGATTGAGTCACAGGTGGGTTTGTCAGGGGTCGACACAGTACCAACATTTGACACCCCCTCTTAGCCACCTCACCCTGCACACAGTTGCAGTGCCTATACAGATCCCATCACCAGTGGCCATAGCTGAGGGACAGTTGGCAGTTAGTGGCAGTGCACAGGCTAGTGTGGTGACCATGCCAGCTGTGTATCAGGGTGCTTGCGGTAGGGGTGCTGGTCATCCTGCCCCTGGCAGAAGCACCACAACTGGTACCACCAGGCATGTGTTTCAGGCTGTCATGGAGTCACAGGCATGTATAGAAATATAAAACAGACAGGGCCTGAGGCAGCAGAGGGCTGCCTACTCATAGTGACAACATCCGTGAACTTGATGCTGCCCTCCATGAACAGAACGAGAGCATGGATAGATGGTGGGGTGAGATGGTGGGCCTCCCCGACCATGGAATGTCTGTGCTTGACAACTTGGTGGGAGTGATGCAATGGCTGCATGGACATAGGCCAGAAACAACATCTGGCAGTTGATGTGGATGTGCTAGGACACCAAGCCACTCCCATAATGGATGTAGTAGCCCCAGCACATCACTGGGGATGCTGTCCACACCACACCAAAGCATGCATCATGCATGTAGCCCTGGCCAGTCCCAGTGGGACATGGTTCCAGCGGACATCTGTCATCATCAGGGGAGGGCAGCACCTCAAGGCCTGTACCTGCACGTGCCTGTGGAACCCCTGGCAGGCACAGTCAGTGTGTCCATGGCCGGAGGTGGTGAACTGCACACCCTGCCAGGTATGGTCTTCAGCTGTCCAGAAACACCTGTATGGGCAGCCACATGGCGGAACTGTGTGCATGCATACCCTCACACTATACAAACACATGTAGGGCAACCCCATACCGACACGCACCACATCACCACACCCCATCCAAATAATTAAACCCCCTCACCCATACACATGGTGTGAAATGTATGGACCACCCTTGGCCTCTGGAAAACCAGCAACGCACCCTGTGCATATGATGATGCCTGTGCCACATCCCTATCATCCATAACATAGATGCAGGGACAGGCTAATATGGTTCTGATACACACGGTGACTGTAATACAGTGCAGCAATGTACTGCGGTGTAACATGTTGTCAGGAGTAATGTGTAATGCATACATGCAAGGTAGTGTAGCCATCCAGCTATGATGCATGTCAGCTGTTAGTATCACTGGGTGATTGTGATCTCCATAATGTCATCCATTTGTGTTGTAGGTGTACATGTGTCAGCAGGAGGATGGTCTGCAGTCATATTCCACAAGGGTTATGGCACTATGGTGACACCATGGCTGTGACTTATCCAGAGTACAGTTGCACACATGTCACAGGATTGTCTAACAGTTATTGCCTGTGCCACATAGACAGGTGACCCACTGGGATATGTATAATCTGCTACCGTATGTAGACCCATCCACATACATGCACACTTTTACATGGCAACACTGTGACTAGACTGCTACCTAGGTATGTAGTGCTACTGAACCGTGTGGCTTTCATTGCACACACCACACAACATTTAGGGTGAGGTGTGTACCAGGTTACATGTTACATGCAGAACATCCACAGACATGTACAGTATGGTAATGGTGGTTGTAATGGTGGTATATGGATAATACGTAGTGTGACATACCATCATACTCACATTGACAGACACATAACAGGCAGACACAAATCCAAGAGACCTGGGCCTATTGCTGCTAACTAACTAGTCCATGTGTCCAATGTGTCACAGGTAAGCTGCACACAGCACATGTGTAACTGGGCTGTATTGTGGTTTCAGTTACCTGTATGGTTGATGGTGACAGTGGTCACCATAAAGTGGTACATGGGGCATATACCAGGTGTACCATGGTGTATTGGCAGTGTACACAGCACCCACATCTCCCAGTGGTTATTATATGCACTGGAACCCATGATGACACTCTGACATACCAACTATCACACAATGCCCATGACTGCAATACATCCCATTTGTATATCACAACAGAGGTACTACAGGGATATGCATCTAATGCACATGCCACAGGTATAGTAGTGTGTTGCTTTGCCATGCCTAACCTATGGGGGGCAACAACACTATCTGTACTACTGTGTGGCAATGTGCAGTATAATAGGAGTATGTGGCCTCAGAATGGTGTACCCTACAGATATGCAGACATGCACACATACTCACACTTGCAAGACCTCAATGGGTTTTGCATGGCTGTCAACCCATTTGTACAACACTGTTGTGCTGGTAATGCATGGCTGATGTAGCCATTAGGGTGAGGAGTGTAACAGGGTACATGTCATGTTCAACACATCAGCAGCAGCAACATCATCTGCCTATGGCAATGGGTGTTGAGATGGTTGGGAAGGCTGTCACAGAGTTCTGACCTACAGGTGTACTAACACACAGACATTGCTATCCTCAGTAATGCACATGTACACATGTGTCAGTGCTGTGGTGCATTGCTGTGGGTGGTCATAGCTGTGTCCATGGCTATTGTCCATGGGGAGATGGGTTGTGTAGGGGTTGTGTGTACATTGGTATCATGCTAACTGCCATGTGCCAGCAGGCAATTTACTGACAGACACCACTTTGGTGACCATCAGGGTGAGAGTGACATGCATCAGCCACTCCTTGGGGTGCCTTATGCACATGGCCACTGAGGTGATCCAGTTTAAATGTATGCAACATGTATTACAACACATGCTTAGTGCCTGTGTTGGAGACCTGTACCCAAGCATGTTCTGTTGACTGTGGTAGTGTAGTGTAGGTACCCATGGCAGGTGGTCCGTACAGGTTGTTGTCTCCTATATGTGCCAATTAGTACACAGCTGGGCAGACATGTCAGTGTCAATCAAGCATAGGTTGTCTGTACATATCCCAGCTGAATACCTGCCAACTACACATATGCAGAGGGACTCACAGACATCGGCTTAGCAAGTAGCTATGCAGTAGGATGAATGTGTAGTCAGATGGATGTTTGACAGCAATATGTATGCCAGTACTAAATGTTGTACACCCTCACTAACATGTTCTGTACAGACAGTACTCTACAGTGGTATTCCACATGTCTGATCATTATCCAGTAGGGGATATACACAGTGACACAGCCCACACATCAGGAACACTACATGAGGCCTCAGAGTCCAGTTATGCCTGCAGGTATGCTTGATGTCAGTAGTACTTTTAGCACTCTACCCTTGCCTGGGACAGCACTGTCAATAATGCCAGTGTGACAGCATGTACCCTGGGTTACTACCCCTGCATGTAACACATTCATATGGATAACAGTGCTGTGCAGGTCTCATATACTTGTGTGTCTCAGACATGACACTCACACCCCTTGCTACTGTAATGACAGCACATAGATGCATGTATTGTACATGGCATTACACACACTTATTACAGATGTCAATACCCAGGGTTTATCATGGCCTTGTATGTTAAGCAGAGATTGTCTCTGAGTATACGATTTGCCACAGAGTATAGCTGGAGGTTTATGAGATGGTCAGTACAGAGCATGTGCTTTAGGCCTGTGGTACTTTTAGTGATGTATTTCTGCGGCCTTTGCAGCTGTTGCAGATGTCATGTGAGGTACATACCAGATGAGGCTTTGTACGCTATAATGTGTGTAATGAGGGATGAGTACAGTGGGACAGCTACCTCTGTTTTCCTTGATGAAAAGCCATTAATGATGAGGTGTACCACATAGAAGGATAACCTCACTGTTGTGGCAATGTGGTTATTGAATGTGACTCTACTGTCCACCTGTGTCCCTAAGTCTGTCATCACACCTTTGGTGTATAGTGTACTGCCACCTATGTGGTAATGCATGGGTACAATGTATTTCCCAAAGGAGATAACCACACATTTCTGGCCATTAAGCTTGAGCCCATGGTTCTGGAACCAAGCATCTGTTTCTGTAATGCCCTTTAGTAGAATACCCACATCATTTGGGGATTCAACAGTGGCTCCCAGTTTGCAGTCACCTGCAGACCTTGTTAGACAGGGTCCCATAGTGTTTGCACGCACTTCAGAGAAGTAGATACCAAACATGAGCGGTCCCAGGATTGAACCCTGAGGTACTCAACGTGTCACTTGTTTGTAATTGGTATTGCAGTCAGCTAGTTTTACAGTGTGTGTTCTGTCAGTAAGCCACTTGGCAACCCATCGTGTGACGTGGAAATGTGTGGCCATACATCTGTAGATAGCAATGGCAGATTAACAAAAACAAATATGTCCACATGCACTATTATTGGAGTTGAGAGACCCCAAACAATATACGTCTTGTACATATAGGCATACCTCCACCAGCCAAACACGTCCACCCTGCAATACACTTCCAAGTGTTGCAGGTTCCATAACCAGGACCTGACATGACATGGGCACAAGATGTTAATAGTACTACATCCCACCTGTATGATGTTAGGCTGGTATTGGTAACATATCATGCAGTACAGTCTGGCTCTCATTGGAAATTTAAAATGTGGAAGCTATCAACATCCCCATATATATATATATATATATATATATAATATTTATATATAATATTTATATTTACATATATATATATATATATATATATATATATATATATATATATATGTATATATATATATAGATATACATGTGACTACACATTCACATGCAGAGATATGTACAGTAAGATACATATATAGGAGGTGCACAAAATATGGAACAGCCACTATGCCTACAGTTTACACCTGAACAACTGGACACTGTATGGGCCACCCATACAAATGACAATCATTGCCCGCAACATATACCCACATAGAGGTCATAGGAAAAAACACCACACACAGGTTTGCAGGAATGGAAAACCTTTATTTGTGTACTATTACAGTTCTATATACTATTGCTACTGTAATTGGGATTATCTTCACAGACATGGTGTGTGTGTGGGGGGTCTCATCTGCTTTCCACATGTGTGCCATTGGCTACAGACAGACATCCTAAGGACAACATAGTAAAGTACCGCCAATATACGTGGACATTCTGACACACTCTGTACAGTCCAGAGGTATACACAGAACCCCTTAGTGCAAAACATGTGTACCATGCCTGACAACATGGATGTTAACAGCCATGTAGATGGGTATAACACATAACAACTGGTATACATATGCCACCATAGGTAATGCATTCACACACACCTGTCTGGCCTGACACATAATATCCACTGGTACAGGTGTGCCATGGCGACATATTACCCACTAGATATTGACATACATCTGTACAGCATCCCACTGCTCTGTCTGACATACATGACTGTTAAGGGAGGCCCAGTAGTAGTACATCTGGCAAGTATCTGCACATGACATCTCACTGGGTAAGTACACTAAGCTGCTAGGCATGTAACAATGCACTGTGCAGGCTACGGGCAGACTGGCTTAACACTGGCCTACATCTCCTATGGGGAATGCACATGTACCTGCATATATAGCAGGCTGTACAGGCATGTCACAACACAGGGTAAGATACACCTGTGTGAAAGTTCATAACCACAACCAATGAGAACAGAGCCACAGCCATATATGGCAAGCTAGCATAATATTACAGTATATAGACTACCTGTTCAACACCATCCTCATATATGCCACTCACACACTATCCTTACATATACTGGGCCACTACACAGTTTGGTCTGATGGCTGACTGTGGTATGGGACATGTGTGTGTATGGCCCTACAAACATGTAAGCCAATACGGTAACATACAGTGGAGCAGCATGTAACATCAGATAGGACAATGACAACTACCACAGTCTGTACACAGGCCAAGGTACATATTAAAAATACACACACTGTCATTCATCATAAGTACACAGACCTCAGTACTGTACAAACAGCCACAGTATGTCCAGATTATGTCATAAAATATAACCCCCACTGTACATAACATGTGTAGCAGTCTGATATCTCACTGGCTTGTTATCAGATATGATGACACTACTTATGGTGTACAGCATATATGCACCTCTGCATGCATAACATATGTGCAAATGTTGGCAGAGTTGGGGCTGGAAGTACATACACAGGGCCAATATTGACATGTTGCTCTGATAACCTCCATACATTTACTGTTGTAACTGGGATTGTTGCAACATATGTCATTTGAGGGATATGAAGTCAGTAACTATCACGGCTTTCACCCTCTATAGACTGCAATCCTCACACTACTTCCTGCAGTCCACAGATAGATGCTCCATGGATAACACATGACAACAAAGGCACAACACACTGCCCAGTCTGCAGATGACCCTGCAGATGGGGATTCCTCATAAACATAGAACTGACATGGCAGGTATTGAGACATGTAGGACAGCCATATCCACACACACACTGTTAAACCAACATTACTCCAAATGCAGTATAGCAGCACTTACAGTCTGTAGTCAAGTCAGGCACATCCCCCTCCTGTGTGTTGCCCTGTTTCCACAGTGTATGTTGTTAGAGGTAAATCCCCAATCCATCTGAGATGCTGTTTGCCAAACAACAGATCTAGTTCCTGCTCACAATGAATGAAAAAGGCCAACACCAACATGATGTTCCTAGATACTGGAGTGTGTTTCCATGCAATTGGCAATGGGAATGTTACCACAGCTGTTCCACATGCAATCGGCTAGGGGAGGGCTGCAATTCGTGGAGAGACCATCTGCTGATCATGAGCATCACTTAAAATACACATGCTGCTGCCTAAGCAAAGCAGGTGTAGGTCTCCACATTCACTAGAGAGAGAATGGGAGAGGCAGACAGAGGCTAAGACAAGTCATGAAGGGGTGGGAGAGTAAAACCTAAGCATGCTTGTGTCACACATCTATCAGCACATGGTATCAAACCCCTGATGACTATGTAGTGCTATCACAATTCTGTGCAGTTATTGGATGCACCACATGGGTTACCTGTTGTGGAGCCCTCAGAACATATATGTGATGGTGAGTGACATCTGCAACAGGGATATGGTAGCTATATGGTAGGTGACATACACGTGCCTGTCTGCATGAACAGGTGCCACCGTCAACACAGCCACACTCTCACAGGGACACAGATACACATTTACACACTTGACAGGGCCAGGATTGAAACCCATCAGTAGTGGGATTGCCACAACACATCACTGTGCAGGTATCACATGCACCACATGAGTCATATGGAGGTTGTATAGGTGAATGGTATGGGGAGGTGTCTGACATCAGGCAGCATGTGTCAGTATGCCACTGGGGGTTGTAGTGAGTGTGGATGTGATCTTACGCATAATACAACATACACACAAACACACAGGGTGCCAGTACTGACATGCATGGGTGCATTTCTGCACGGGTATGTGGTGGTTGACTGTGGCAAATCACTATATAAGGCTAGTTGATGGGTATACCTTGGCATCAGGCCACATGACAATGGTCTACATTGTGGCTCAGGCCTGTGGTTTCTGCATTTGTCCACACAGGTGGGTATTGTATCCACCATCCAGTCACCTGAGTGCGTATTGCGTGTAGCCAATGCTGTGCATCACCTGCCATGTATGTGTTCCCTAGTCCATGACATGGACGGTGTCTAGGATGTGCACACCTCCCACATGCATGTACAGTGACATGTGGAATTGTACCTGGGGTGCTGGACCCATATTGTGTACACAGATTATCATCAGATGTGCCACTCATGGCCACCTGTGGCAGGAACTGGTAATGGACAGCAGGTTAACCCTGCACCTACATTGATAGTATGCTACCAGCATTCCCTGACATCGGTGGCATCTGTTCATACAGGACATGTTTTCAGGCATGGTATGTACTTTGTGGGTCACGTGATGGCACCACAGGTGTTGCAGGTGTCCAGTGGGGAACATGGGGAAGGTGCACTGTCTGCATGTATGTGCCTATTAGACAGATGGACAGGGTGCCATGTCCTCTATAGGTCACTGCAATTTCTCCATAGTTACTATCAGTCACCAATATGCAATGTACTACACACATATGGGCTGTCGCCTCAGCTTGTGTGTGTGTGTGTGTGTGTGTGTGCGTGTGCGTGTGCGTGTGCGTGTGCGTGTGTGTGTGTGTGTGTGTGTGTGTGTGTGTGTGTGTGTGTGTGTGTGTGTGTGTGTGACATGGGTTGAGAGTGTGCTCTGAGTAATACTGGGGTTGCTAACTGTGATTGCCTGGCCATGATGTCATGTGTATGGGATTGCACCCCAGCCTCTTGGCTATTTCACATCTGGTATCCCTGTACAGTGGGCATTATGATATAGGGCCACCATAAAAGACATTTGCAAAACCTGCCATCATGTCTGGGAGTTGAACACCTACTGGAGTACTAAGAGTTGAACCCCTACTGGAGTACTTCTTCCCCGAAGGTGTATTCTGCATTAGATGACATCAGCAGGACTGCCAACATAGGCCATTGGATATGTACTGAGTGTGACTAGCCTAAAATGCATTGTTCCCCACACAGACAGTGGAACAGACATAAAACATACACCACCAACACACGTGGGCATACAACCCCTAACAGAAGTCTATATCACTCTACAGCAGTATGCAGTTACAGGATGCACTACAGAGATTACTGGGCTACAGCTTCCCAGAGGTGTATTTCTAGGTGGATGACATCAGTAGCCTTGCCAAAGATGAGCATGTGAATTGTAGGGAGTGTGACTACCCTAAAAAGCATTGCTTTCAACACAGACAGACAGGCACACACACAGTTGTCATGTCTGGGAATTGAACTTCTACCAAACTATTTTTGTCACACTATGGCAGTATGCAGTTATGGGACATGCCATGGAGATTACCAGGATACATTCTTTCCAGGGATGTATTTCTAGGTGGATGACATCAGCAGCCTTACCAAAGTAGAGCATTTCAATTGTAGTGAGTGTGACCGCCCTAGAAAGCATTGCACTCTACACAGACAGGGTCAGTCAGAAACACACACACACACACACACACACACACACACACACACACACACACACACACACACACACACACACACACACACAGACACACACACACACACACACACACACACACTTGCCATGTCTGGGAGTACAACAGCTACTTATCTAATTTATCACACTACAACAGTACGCAGTTACAGGATGCACTATGAAGATTACTGAGCTACATCCTTCCCAGAGGTGTATTTCTAGGTGGATGACATCAGAAGCTTTGCCAAAGTAGAGCATACAAATTGTATGAAGTGTGACTACCCTAAAATCATTGCCTTCTACACAGACAGGGTCAGACAGACAACACACACACAAACTTGCTATGTCTGGGAGTTACGTTACGGGATGCACTACAGAGATTACTGGGCTGCACTCTTCCCAGAGGTATATTTCTAGGTGGATGACAGAAGCTTTACCAAAGTAGAGCATACAAATTGTATGGAGTGTGACTACCCTAAAAGCATTGCTCTCTACACAGACAGACAGACACACACATTTGCCATGTCCGGGAATTGAACTCCTACCTATTTTATCACACAACAGCAGTACACAGTTATGGGACATGCCACTTTGATTACTGGGCTACATCCTTCCCAGAGGTCTATTTCTTGGTGGATGACATCAGCAGCTTTGCCAAAATAGTGCATTTAAATTGTAGGGGGTGTGACTACCCTAAAAATCATTGCTCTCTACACAGACACACACACACACACACACACACACACACACACACACACACACACACACACACACACACACACACACACACACACACACAGCTGCAATGTCAGGGAATTGAATTCCTACCTAACTACTTTATCACACCACAGCAGTACACAGTTATGGGATGCGCCACAGAGATTATTGTGATGCAACCTTTCCAGGGATGTATTTCTAGATGGATGACATCAGCAGCCTTACCAAAGTAGAGCATTGCAATTGTTGGGAGTGTGACCACCCTAAAAAGCATTGCTCTCTCAGTCACACACACAGTTGCCAAGGCTGGGATTAAAACTCATACCTAACTAGTTTATCACACTACAGCAGTGCACTGTTATGGGACATGCCACAGAGATTTCTGGGATGCAACACACCTAAGGTGTATTTCACAGTAGATGACCTCAGCAGGCTTGTCATAGTGGGGCTAAGGGGTGGGCAGTGTGCGTGCATGGGCCATAATCCATTCATCTCAGGGCTGACACGCCACATGTGGGCACAACCTGGGTCATATTCCACAGGTCTGTGTATACAGCTGCTAGATGACTACTTCCTTGAACAGTCATATTGCACAGCTTGCATGTGCACCACATACTCTGTAATGCTGACAGATACCAGTGGCTAGTATCTGCAGTGATCACACCCTCGTGTGGTTGTGGGCCTTTGGCTGTGTGCTCTGTGTGTGGGCATGCCCAGTATGGCCATCTGTATTGCATGTGTGGATCGGGTCCAGGTAGTTTGTACTGCATTGCTGACCTTTGTGTTGTACACCTACAGGTAGCATGCTGTCTCTGCAGGGTCTCCGTCGATCATTTGACATGGACTGTAACTACATTTCTGCATAGGATGGGGGGCACACCTGACTATTTCAACATTTCTACACAGGATTGGGGTGCACACCTGACTGTTACTATATGTCTACATAGCATGGGGGCACACCTGACTATTTCTACGTTTCTACACAGGATTGGGGGGCACACCTGACTATTACTATATTTCTACGTAGGATGGGGGGGCACACCTGACTATTTCTACGTTTCTACACAGAATTGGGGGGCACACCTGACTGTTTCTATACATCTACATAGGTTGGGGGGGCACACTTGACAATTTCTACATTTCTACCCAGGATTGGGGGGGGCCACACTTGACTGTTACTATATTTGTACGTAGGATTGGGGGGGCAAACCTGACTATTTCAACATTTCTACACATGATTGGGGGGCACACCTGACTGTTACTATATTTCTACATAGGATGGGGGGAGCACACCTGACACTTGTACACATTTGCTAGGACTGTACTGGTATATCAGGTACTCCATTTCAGTCTGTAGTCTTACATATCATGCTGGCTAGAGGCATACCAGTGGACTACAGATCTTAGCTTTTACTTACCTACATATTAGTTACTGACTTACTAGCCCTCAGAACTGACATCCCACTGCCTGACCTGCTATAGTCTGTCTATGTAGGCCTGGGAGGGAGGTTACCCATAGGCCTCATTCAGAGGCCATAGCACAGCCTTCATTTGTGTTTGTTTACACCTGTCCTGCTGGCTGTGACTGTTGTTGGTTATGTGACCCCCCTGACTGGCATGTGTGAGTTACTTACCTTAATGGTGTCCCAGTGTTGAGGGTGGTGCTGCAGGGCTGCCTATGTCAGATGCGCATAGTACACTCCCTACACATGGTTAGGCACATGTAGTATAATGTTTGGCATCCCTTTTACTGTATGAGAGAGTCGGAGAGAGGTGTTATTACCTGGGTCCCTCCCGTGTCATTGTATGTGCTATGCATTGCCTCTTTGCCAAGGCCAGGGCATACTGAGCCCACCTCCTTCTGCCTACTGGGGCAGGCTCAGGTTGTTCCTCTGAGTCACTCTGTGCCTGTGCATGCCTTGGCATTGGTGGGGGGCTGTGTGGCCCTGCCCCGTGCTGTTCCTGCTGCAGCAGTTTCCACAGGATCATATTGTGTAACATGGCACATACAAAGTCAATTTGGGTAAATGTAGCTGGTGAGTACTGCAAGGCTCCACTGGATATATCCAGGCACCGGAACTGTGACTTGAGCATCCCAAACACATGCTCTATTATGATTCTTGTTGGTGTGTGTGCCTCATTATGGAGTTCTTGTTCGGGTGGGTGTGCATTTCTGATGGGTGTCATCAGCCATGGCTCCAGTGCGTAATCCAGCATACCCCACTAGGTGACTGTGTGGGATGTCCCCATTGGCAAATCTCTGGTACAGCTGCATCAGATGCCAGATGTGGGAATCATGATAGTTTCCAGGGCAGCCAGCACACACATTCATTATTATGCCCTAGGCATCACACATGACCTGGTAGTTGATGGAGGGGAAGCCCTTGTGGTTGATGTAGACCCTACCCCACTCACTGGGTGGTGCTTTGATGCATATGTGCATGCAGTCTATTGTACCCACTACCTCAGGGTAATCTGCTATTTTGCAGAAGAGACACACATTGCTGGCCAATGCCTCACAGGTGTTGGGGAAATATACGTGCTCACTGACATGTGCTGATATGGCATCCAGGAACTGGTGGAGTACCCTGGATGCTGATGCTTGTGAAATCCCCATTATATCCCCAGCTGGCCTTTGGAAGGTACCTGTAGCTAGTATTCTTAGGCCTACACATACCTTGGTATCCACTGGGATGGGTTCCCCTCTGTTAGTTCTGTGTGTCAGGCGTGGCCGGCACAGCTCAACAATTTGCTGTAGGAGGTCCCTGTCCACCCTATAGCACTCCACTATCTCTAGCTCATGTAGCCCCTGGTAGGTTACCCTGGGTCTGTACACTCTTCTCCATCTCCTCACTGTGGGCTGGTCAGCAGCATTCACATCCTCACCAGCCTCAGCCTCTTCCACAAGTTGTATGATAATTATTGCAGCCCCTATCATTTTGCTGTTGTGAGTGTCAAAAGTGCCCTGCTTGTTTACACCGATGCTGTAGCATGTGGGAAAAACAGAGGGGAAGGTGTTTGCTTAGTTTATAGTAGTGTTCTGGGCTGAGCTTGTCTGCTGCATGTATAATTGGCTGATTCTGATACATTTCACCTGCCAGCTAAGCTAGTTCTCCTTGATTACCTTCCTACTGCTGTTTTCCCTTCCTATTGCCTTCCTGTTTAAGCCCGTGTGTGCTCAGGGCAAACAGAGTGCTCATATGTGCACACTGCTATTATTTCCAGGTTCACCTCTTTTTTTTCCTGTAAATCACAGTACACAACGCGCACACCCACTTAGGCTTTGTGAAGAGTGCTGTGCAGGTTTAGACACACCCCCTAGCTAAGCTCTGCTAAGCTAGGAGCAGACCACACCCTCATGATGTCACCTAACTCTTAGGCTTACACCAGGCTATTCCTACTCTTACACTGTTGGGACCTGACTCACATGCTGAGGAAAACTGGGATTCACTATCCTACCCCTCATTTGCATAGGATTGCCTGCTAATGCATAGTTACATGTCTCACACTGAGCCTCCCCACTTAGCAACCACTACTCATTGGCCAGATTGTTTTCTGGCTGCCATTGACTTTCATGGCAGATTAGTGATTTTAGTTAGAATGCTTATTTTAGGTTTATTTTATTATTTTCCCCTGAACCCATTTGTGCGCCGCTGCCCAATTCTTAAACAGCCGAGATCGGCGATAACAAAATAAAAGTTGATTTTTTTATTTTTTGATTTGTTTGCAATGCCAGTGGCCTTATACTTGGCCATTAACATGCTTCCACAATGATATGCAGCCTTTATTTGGGGCTGTCACAGCTCCGTTTTTGATTTTGCAGAAATGTACTTGGTTATGAACCAAGTACATTTCTACTGATTGCGCTAGCCCTGCATGGACAGTCGCAAGCTTCCTGGATCCAAAATCACCTAATTTGCATGGTTTTCTCCTGCATATGGGGTGATTTGCATACAAGGGCTTTGTCCATGCAGGATTAGTGCAGGAGCTCTCGTGCACGCCCCTGCAGGCTGTTCCTGGATTTCACAGCAGACATATTGCCTGCTAGAGCTCCTGCACTGATCCTGCATGCCATGCAGGGCATAGTGAATCTGTGGGTGATCATTCAACCCCGGCTTCTCACCTGAATTTAATCTGAGTTGCCAGGTCATTTCCTTAAATTCAAATCCTCATTCCCATGCTTCCCTTCCTGTGTCATTGGTCAATTTTTCAACCACTGCAAACTTAAATTTTTCTGTGTTTTCCTAGCCCCCTGACAAGTAACGTAATGTCTATAAAGGGCATTATTTTTATTGCTCGTGTTAAAGTCATAAATGTGCTCTTACATCATTTTCTTTAAGGCATGTTCTGTTGAAACTATATAGAAAAAGCTACAATCTATTCAAAATACAATATGAACTAAACCTAAAGAGTTACACATAACTGAAGTGCTCAGTGTTAAAAAATAGTCATTGTAGTTAATCGATACTATAAAGTTCTCCCAAACATATTTACACTGATTACACATACCACAAATTCTAATATGTTTATCCCCTTCAGAACTATTTTCCAAATAATCAAGTTTGTTAGATCTCGCCAAAATATCTCTTAATTTTTTTATATTGTGTGTAAACAAACCTAGGCTTTTCTCCCAGTATTTTAAACAAAGTGGAGTCAGCTTTGAACATAGCCCAGTTTCTCGCTATAATCTTTCAAAAATTAATAAATTATTACAAAATTGTAAACCCATTGCCCTTTCATAAATAGGGGTTCCTGAGAGAACTCACTCATATATTTTCATTGCTGCAACCTAACAGTGGCTTGAATCTTGTGTTTCTAGCCCACTTAACCTCTAAAACTACCTGTTCTAAGAGGTATTTTAGATACATGAACATCCACTTCCTTAAAAAAAAAAAGCTCTTCTTTGGATGTCATTCTGGATAACCTCACCAACTGTCATTCATCAATGGCTCTGTTTTTGTTTTAAAGAATGGTAAATCTTGAAATGCAGGTAAGAATTCAAGAAAATAGGTTTCCTTATAGATCTTAGAAGAGAAACTACCTTGTCTCTTTACCAAAGTTACATCCCAATAATGTACATGATCCACTTGAAAAGAACAGGCAAATCTCAGAAAAACAGAAGTGGAGTTAACATACTCTAAAAAAGAATCAATAGAAGCCTCAGTATCAGTCCAAAAATTACAAATATCATACAAACTTTTACATCAACAACTTGTGCATGGTGAATTAAATAAATCTAACTCCCGCTTTAACACAACCATATTAGCATAAACTGGAGCTGAAGCAGCACTCATAGCAACCCCTTTGATTTCCTTAAAAATGCTTTTAAAGAATAAAAAAAAAATTCAAAATACTATTTCCAGTAAATCCATCAACAATTCTAGTCTAGTATTGCCTAAAAATTCATATAGACATAAAATGTCATGGAACATATGAAGTCTACTTTGATGGGGTATACTAGGAAAAAAAGATCTATTACATCAATGGTCAAAAAAAAGAAATAATTTTCATTCCATATTTCATCAGAAATATCTCTTTGAAAACTCCACGAGTATTTTAAAATGTGGTGCCCCTTATTTTAGAAAGTCATATGATTCCTGTCAATAAATACAGCCAAAGGGTAGGTCTTAGGGCATTAGGTTGCCACTATAGGTCTTAAAGGAGGGTCCTCAAAGGAAAATAGGTATGCCAAAAATGGTGTTTACTCTGGGATACACATTGTTCAAAATTAATATTCCTCATGATTGATAACCGCTTGCGTAAAAAAATTCTTGCAAAAACAAATGAATCTTGTGATAGGCTATGTTGATCTCATTCCTCGACACAATTTGGTAAGAGTCACTATCATGTAAAATTCACAGCATCTTACTCATATAATCTATCATGTCCATAATCACTGTTCCACCCCCTCCCCATCAGGCTTTATAAATTTCAATAATTTGTTAGATGAGATATTCAATAAAAGTTCTTTTCAATATGGTCAAGGGTCCTCATATGAGGGACATGGCATTTGTTCAAAGAACAATTAAAATCATATTCACAGTTCTTCTCAAAACCCTGTACTAAGATATTCAGTGGGGGGGGGTGAATATTCTGGGTTTATGTACAGCCCTACTACAAGAGGGGGATTGAATATATTGGGTTTATGTACAGCCCTACTACTGGAATGACCAGGGCAACTCCTGTTACCATATAAGATAGCTATCTTTAGCTTACTGGTAAATAATTTAAAATCAGTGAGGGAGTCAACCATGTCCCCATAAATGGCTAACACAAAAGAAAATCCTTTTTCCAACAGATTAAGATGCATTTTAGTAATAGCCTCACTACTGTAATTGAAAATATTGTATCCCTGATAGGTGTATACATTTCCTTTACGGGTTGTCTTGCAAGAATTAATCACTGCATGTTTCTGGCTGAATGACCTCTGTTTCTGTGGTTTCCTCCTTCCCTTTCCTTCTTCCCCGTTCTCTTAAACTTGAAGAATTCAACCCTCTGGTTTCTTATCTGTGCGTGGTTTGTTTGGCTGTCCTTCTGGAGCTCTTCAGGGGGAGAAATTCTTTGGGGTAATCTAAAGAAACATTATAATAATTTAGATTATTGTCTGACACCTGGTTATTCTTATCTAAATTAATAACATGGGCATCTAAGCTATTCTTATATGTTTGATCTAACATGTCATCGTAACCCACCATTCTCTGAAAGTTTTTAGGTTTGGGATAAGATGTATGGCTATCATAATCAATTGTATCCTGTTCAATTTTTTTATGTTTTCTATCAAAAATAACCTCAACCTGTTGGGCTACTTTATCAAATACATTTTTATATTATTTAACAGTTATATCAATTTTTCTAACTAATCTCACAACCCCTCACCCTAATTTCCTTATATGTTCCTCTGGTTATTTTTTGTCTTTCTGCTTTTCCTTTTGATCTTATACCTACTGTAGGTCAAGCTAAGCACCTAGCCTCTGTCTCAGCCCTCTCTTTCTACCCCTCCCAGTCTCTCTTCATTTAACATCTTTATCCATTTTTAACTAATCTCACAACCCCTCCCCCTAATTTCCTTATATATTTCTCAGCCTTTCTGCTTTTCTATTTAGCCTCATACCTACTCTTTGTCAAGCTACTTAAAATTTTGAAATCTGCACATGAAAAAGTAAGATCAATATAATTTGTTTTTATATCTTATGATCTTAAGAATGTTTCCCTTATTTATTTTAGCAGCCTATGTACAATGTTTTATTCATGTCCATATTCATTTATCCCATTACATGTTATTCCATGTTATGTAAATCATCTGTAATGTAAGTACTATTGTATTATCACTGCCTCTTCCGTGATCACGCTATGTTTCAACTGTGTTGAATGTTATGACTTTATTATGTATGCTGAGTTTTTCTTACTCTCTTAAAAGCAATGATTTCACAAAATGCACACAAAGCTTTTCTCCTTTGGCCTCTGCTGAAAATAGATAGTTTATGACTGAGTTGGACTTTCCCTATAAAATAATAGCAAATAAATAAATAAATATTCAAAAACATAAGATTTGTGTAGTCAGTCCATTTTAATGTTACAGTCCAGCTGTGAAAGTTCCTTTAATAATGCTTTAATTGCAGTGTTATTATATTTAATCAAAACTTTCCCTTTCCTACATTACAGTGAACTCACACTGGCATCGGCCAACCAAACAGATTCATTAGAATAGCTGTTGATAATACATTCATTGTTTATTTTGTAAGATATATATATATATATATATATATATATATATATATATATATATATATATATGGGTCTATATTACATATTCAAACACTTACATGTTCAAATCGCTAAAGATTGAACTTTAGTGATCGAACATTTAAATGTTTGAATATAAATAAAAATTAAAAAAAAAACAAAATGAATAAAAAAACTAAAGGATGTAAGCAGGGGCAAGCCTCCCTGCACCCCCACACCCTCCGCTACTTAAATATACCAACTCCAAGGGCGCGCTACAGTGTAGTGGAATGGGAAATTTTCCATTTCCGCACTGTAGCGCACTGAAGTGCGATCTCGGAATTGGTATATTTAAGTAGTGGGGGGTGTGGGGGTGCAAGGGGGCTTGCCCCCCCGCTTAAACCCTTTCCTTTTTCTTTTTTCTTTTAATATTATTTTTTTACATATTCGAACACTTAACTGTTCGATCACTAAAGTTCGATCTTTAGCGATACGAACATTTAAGCGTTCGAATATGTAATATAGACCCTGTATATATATATATATATATATATATATATATATATATATATATGTGTGTGTGTTTGTGTGTGTGTGTGTGTGTGTGTGTGTCTGTGTGTGTGTGTGCGTGTGTGTAAATATATATATATATATATATATATATATATATATATATATATATATATATATATATATATATATATATAATATCACTACATAATATCGAAAGCCGTCGTGGTACAGCGGTAGCGTTGTTGCCTCACAGCAACAGGTTCTCCTGTTCAAGTCTCTGCTGGAGTGCCTTCTGTGTGGAGTCTGCGACTGTGGTCGAGTGGCCTCATGTGTGAATGTGGCGTGCCTATATCTATATAGATATAGATACACACACACACATACATACATACAGGCATGTCAAGTAAAGAAAAGCTTTATTGTTGCATTGCTTTATAATAAAAAAATCACGGAGCTGAGGAGACCGCATCTGTCTCATACTGTTGAATGTTTAAAAAGGCAAACTTAAAGTTTACACAGCAGGGGTATGAAACTATTCCTTTACCCTGCAATTTTATAATCTCTGCCCTTCACAATGAAACCATTGAACAGAAACAAACCACTGATCTAGACATGAAAAAGTATACCAGGAAAATCCTTAAGGAAGTTCATGAATGACTTGTCTTGTTACTAGGAGAAAGTTTAGTCCATAATCTTAAAAGGTATTTTGTCATATAGCTGTCATGGTTTTGTATTGTTGATATTAATTTTTAGGATTAGGTTCACCTGTCTGGTGTTAGCTTACCTGCAGTCCATTTGAAACATAGACTTTGAAAGAGAATTGGAGAATATCTTGCCTTTTAAATCAGCCAAGTATCCTATAAGGGTCACAATATAGTGACATTTTCTAAAGTATTTTCGAATAGTTTGAAGTTTTCTAATCCTAAGACTTTTCTAGTATGAAGTGTTGTAGCTTTGCAAGTTCATTCAAGGTGATTTGTTCAAAGACTACAAAACAGAATAATGGGACAGATCAGAACCAGTGACCTGATTCTGATTAACAGTTTAGGAATGTGGTGGATCTGGCAGGGAGGATAGGTCTGCTTATCCTAGAGAGAAGGAAAGTGTGTGGACCAGCAAAGCCCACTTTCATGATCCCTCTGTTGTGAAATATTGGTGCAAATGTGTGGCCTGAGGTGGGTTTGTTTTCTTGAACATTTATACAGGTATATTATCCAGTCAGTTTCTGGCTGTGTGCCTGTCTAGATTAAATGACACATATCACCTTGACAACATATATTAAAAATAGCCACTTTATTAAATAATTATTAAAGTACAGCTAACATTCTGGATAAAAGCACTTGCATGGTTTAACTTATTAACATATATGTTGCGTGGAATGTTGCACCTCTTACAGCCCACAGACATCCTTGACTTCCAGAGCATTTTCTGAAAAATCAACTTAAAAAGCATAATATAATCAAGGCTATTCTGCTGTAAGACATCTTAGATTAACAGTCCTAGTGTCATTTTATTAATAAAGCCCTGCCTATTATAAGCTGGTAATTTACTTAGTTAAAAGTCAAACCTAAGAAAGGTTTGGATGCCATAAGGAGCTATGGGTGTTAACTGGAAGTATATATAAAATGGTACTATTGGCTTGAATACGTTAACAAGTTAACAATAAACAAGGCCAACACATAAATTCCGACTTATGATCTACACAGGTTAATTATTTGTTGCAAATGTGGTTCTTCACATTGGTATTATATTTCAAACATTTTGACTCAATAAAGATGAACACTAAGTATAATGAGGGCACTTTAGCAATAATTAGACACATTGTATCCATTATGAGATCTATAAAACCAATATGAATACATTTCTGCATTGAATATGGACATTCTCTATGAATGAGAAATGCTGATAATGATGAATGCAACATACTTAGCATTTATTGCAGATTCTGACTAATTTCTAGTTACACCTTGATGAATCTTTGGGCAAGAAAATTCAGGAATTACAATTCTGGAGTCATTTATTATGATTCTGTGGCATAGTGGCAGATGCTTTTCCATATAAAGTCAGGGTATATCAAGTCACTGCTTCTGTGCCATTCATTCATAAGTAGATCATGCACATTTGGCAGTATTGTATCATTTCTGGCATCCCTTTGCAGGTCATCTGGCATTGTGGACTGACTTGTTAAGCGCCTACTCAATCCGCATCTACTGGTACCTCAAGCTTTTCATATTACTAGAGTGACAGTCCTTCAATGCCTTTAATGCTTGAGCAGTAAGGCTTATGTACGTGAGCTTTCTTTATTCATGGATTAAAAAATACCAGGCACATGTTCTCACTACCGAGAACAGACTAAGTGCTTCTCTGTCTACATAGGTTTATAGGTTCAAAGGTGTATTAGGTTAATGAACACAAGGGCCTTTCTAAGCCTAGCCAGGCATTCCAAATCTGTGACAAGTTCTGGTACTCCTGATAAATGTAAACAGGGGCTTGGGAGGTGAAATATTTACAAGCAGGGGCCTGGGAGATGAACCATTTACAATCTGCCTGGCAACAACAGAGACACAGGAGCCAAACAAGGGATGAATTTCCTGTTCTTCATCCAATTGTTCAGGTTACACTTGAATCAGGTTAGGGAGGAGCTCTGCTTTACATGGATGGGGAGCCTGTTCCAGAGAAGAGGTAGTCTCTGGGATGCATACTTCTCTCTCCAGCAGGTCCTACTTATATCATAGGCAAGGTTTAAGTCCTTAAAATGGGTAATTCTGGTGCTGTTTGTTTTGCAGACATGTAGGAAGTCCATCAGAGGGGGGTCTGACAATGCCCTGTATGCCAGGCATAGATCTCCTCTCAACAGTCTGTAGAAGAAAGAATGCAGGGATAAGATCTTGAGGATGTCTGCACAGGATGCCCTGTATTCTTTTAGTGAGGAACTTCTGTGGATGTTCCATTGTTGGATATGCCTGGTTGGGTAGATACCAAAGGGGGTGGGGGGCATTGTACTCAGTGATAGGTCTGATGAATGCTGAATAAAGTGAAACAATGACTTCTTTGGACCTAGATGCCATACCTTTCTTTATTAGTTGCACAACATAGAATGATTTCCTCACTACTGTCCCCAAGTCCCTGACTACTAGGTCAGCTCTTAGGGGTGTGTTGTCAATATGATAGTTTCCAGGGGTGGATGACTTCCCAAGGGTTACTATGATGTATTTCTTGGCATTCAGTTTTAGTCCATGGCTCTGTCACCAGTTGTTTGTCTGTTTCAGCCTCTCCTGGAGAACATTTATGTCAGTGGATGATTCAAAGACAGCTAATTTGCAATCATCTTCAAATGTAGTCAACCAGAAGCCATTGACATTGGCCTTGACTTCAGAGAAATAAATGCCAAAAAGGAGTGAGCTTAGGACTGATCCCTGAAGAACTCATACTTGTGAATGGTCTCTTTGTAGAGGTGGACTTTTAATTCTAACGTATTTGGTTCTGTCTATGAGCCAGCTGGCTATCCACCAGTTGACAAAAGGGTTTGTACCAATACTCTTAAGTTTGTCAATGATGCCCAAGTGAGGGGTTGTGTCAAATGCCTTGGACAGGTCAAGGTAGGCAGTGTGAACCATTTTGTCATCATCCCTTGCTTTGTTGACTTTCTCAAAGAAGTCCACCAGGTTGAGTAAGCATGATCTGCCCTTGGTGAAACTATATTGCATTGGGTTGCAGTGTCTGGAGGTTTCCTATTGATCCTTTCCATGATAATTCCTTCCATGGCTTTGCATATGGGACTAGTGAGACGTATGGGTCTTTAGCTTCCATTGTCTGCAGATGACCCATCTTTGTGCAGTGGGATGACTGTTACTGTTCTCCATTCATGAGGCATGAAGCCTGTTTGGCGGCTACTGTTAAATAGTAATTTCAGATGGCCTAACAGGTCATGTTTCATGCTATTTAGAGGAATCATAGGTAGCCACATTTGGTTTTAGGCAGCAATTTAAAAAGAAAATTGTTGTGGGTCTGTTTGCACTCTCCTAGAACTCTTGAGACAATATAACAAGAATTATATATGATAAAGCATCGTACACTATACTAGTTGGTAACACTGGAAAAACATGGGTTAGCATTTCATGCAATGTTATTTCCTTTTACGTTTAAAAGGCACATCTGCAGTTCTCTATCCTCTGCCTTCACTCTTGTGCTGTAATAGTGTATTTAATAACTTTATTGAGAAATTCTGTAGCAGAATATTGTAATTGTTCACTAGTCTCAGGTATAACTTTATGTGTGATGTGTCCCAAGGCCTGCAGCACTATAGCTCAGGTTTTATATTTACCTATGGACTGCATGGTCCATTCTTGTGAAACACATGCCCACAACATAAAATGTCAACACTGAAAAATTCATCTTAATAGCATAATTTGTTAGCATGTCTATTATATATTATCCATATAATAGTTTTTCATTTCCCTATTATGAGGATATAATTTTATTAACAAACTATATTAAGAATACCTTGGAATGCTTTGTCATTTCCACAGAAATGAAATATTTAAGTATATAACCCAAGTTGCTATTCCAAGAAAAATATACTTAATCCCTAACATTTCAACAGAAAGTGCCTTCTAGGGGAAAGAAAAGCAAGAAATAATTATACGTATCACTATTTTAACCCTCCATATTTAATGCCCTATTAACCACTTAAACATGCATCACAAATTCTAAAAATAATATAATTCAGTTTAAAGAAACATTACCCCCTTGAAGCTGTACTTTAACAATTAATAAAAAAGTACACATGAGCAAATGCATAGAGGACCACAAATGTGTTCATTATTTTATATTTTATAATATTAGATTAAATTAAATTAAGTTAAATTAAACATTGCCAAGACAAAGATAATTAATTTCACTTAGGGACATACTATAATATTTTAAGGTGTATTTATATTTTCTCACATTTAAAGCATTTACAACGTCCCAGTATCGTTAAGCTTATCACTGTGAACCACAAGTGCATACACAGCTAATGGACTAGATAACTTTCGTTTACTCATCTCTGTCACATGTTCATGATTGTTATTTTAATTTTATATTTTGTTTGTCCAATGCACTATTTTGATGCTTTACTGTTACAACAAATTCCATGTACTGCCATATGTCATTGAAAAGAAAATAATTTCTTAGATCCAACAAATAATGCTAAAATGGAAGACCTTATTAAGTAGTTAAGAGCTTTCATAGCTACTAACAATGGAAGCTAATCAGAATAACTAATCAGACAATAAGATCTGTTTTAAAACTACAAAAATCAATCACTTTGTTATCCTTGGTTTGTACTGTTGATGACGTTTAGTCTTTTATTATTTTTAATATATAGATATACATATATAGATATAGTTATAGCTATAGCTATAGATATAGATGTTAATGTTTTTTTTTCATTTGACTAAATATTTATGATTGCAAGTATTTTTGTGAATATAAACTTTATAATGCCCGCAAGGTACTTCCTTTCACTTCTATGTTCAGATAATAACAATAAAATTAACCTAAATTTAATTGCTTACATATCAAATGACATTTAATAAGTTGTTTGAAAAACAGCTATAATTTTAGCTTGTAGATTATTATAACAATAAACCATGCCTGGGTGTGGGTAATGCTGGATTTACCCACAGTTAGTGTGGTTTGGTCACGAGGGCAAAGCCTCAGTGGCCAAACAAAGACAACCGTGGGTAAATCCAGCATTACCCACACCGATAATTGGGTTATTGCTATTATACAATGACATTATTTAAGAAAAAAAATAATTACTTTTCTTAAATAATGGCATTGTATAATGCCTCCTTGCTGCCCTTCCGCAGCTGTCTGGTATTCTGTGGCAGTTCTGATGTACTGCGCATGCGTATGCTTATGCACTACATCAGAGCTGTGGGCAAAAGCAACGGAGAAAGCAAGATCCCCGTTGCTTTTTACAAACTGTCTCGCTATGTTCAAGGAGTTGAACATAGCGAGACAGCTTTAGAAAAGGCAACGGAGAATCTCCGTTGCTTTTTTTAAAGCTGTCTCGCTATGTTAAACCCATTTAACATAGCGAGACAGTTTTGAAAAAAGCAATGGAGAAAGCAAGATCTCCGTTGCTTTTTACAAACTGTCTTACTATGTTAAAGGAGTTTAAAATAGCGAGACAGCTTTAAAAAAAGCAACTGAGAATCTCCTTTGCTTTTTTAAAGCTGTCTCGCTATGTTAAACCCATTTAACATAGCGAGACACCTTTAAAAAAAGCAACAGAGATAGGAAGATCTCCATTACTTTTTTTAAAGCTGTCTCACTATGTTAAACTCGTTTAACATAGCGAGACAGTGTGTAAAAAGCAATGGAGATCTTGCGTTCTCCATTGCTTTAAAAAAAGTTATACTAATGGAAAAAGTCCAGGCGACCGGACCTTTTTCCATTAGTATAACTCTGATTTGCAACGTGCACACTGACCAATCAGCCTGCACGTTTTAGAATATTAATGGAGGGTCATTGTATAATCTAAATTAATGCATTTTTTGTATTTTAAAGGAAGAACTCTGGAGCTACTGAATAACAGATGTTCTGTTATTTCATTTGATAGAAAGTTGTGATCTGTCAGGGACTTCAGAAGAGCCATGGTGATGACACTTATTTGTAGACAATGCTCAAAAGCTGTAGTTTTAGTCTTATTTAGGCTGTCACAAATAATAATAATTAATGATGATAATTGATTTTGGTGACACTTTCTAATATATACTTGTTTTGTTTTTCCCAGTAGCTTGAATAGGATTTGTCAGCTTGTTAGGTTTAGAGTAAGATGTATTGTAACAATTGTATAAAGACCACCTTTATAGCATTTGGTGATTACACTTTTTTCTTTGTTTTTACTATGCAAGAATAAGGGTACATGAAACACATCACTTTTTAAGTAGTGAAAAATGGTGCCCATTTCACTTTTACATTTTTGTGGAGTTTGATTTCGTGCTGTACGGATGAGTACTAATGTTTTGCAGGCTTATCTTGTAGATTAATATACTCCTTTGCAATGTTTGCTCCAAGTACGTTTGCTTTATCTGTCCACTTTCTAATACATTACATGTAAATTCACAATATTGACTGTTGAATAATATGACAACTAATTAGTTTATTTTGTTAGATAATGTAGAAAAAACAATTTATGCTCACAACAGCCGAGTTTATTATAGGTAAGATTAAGTCTTTTCCTTCTATATGACAACGTGGAACTTTAACAAAATCAACAATAGCCCACTTCTTGTCATCATTTATAAATAAAAAATCTTACGTAAAGTGTCATTCTTTGATAAAAATATAACACAAATCACAATAATTCATAAATGTAACTTTTTTGAGTGTTCTTAGTGGTTTTGCATTCATTTGAGAAGCATTTTGGGTTTTGATCAAGGCATACTTGTTTTCTAATACCTAGAACTTCAATGCATGTTGCTATAGTTGATGTAGTGTTTGGTCATTAGTACATTATTTGCTTTATAAATGTACACCATGGTATGTGGCTTCACTATATATTAAGTTCTATAAAATAATTTTATTTGATAAGTACACTGATTCAGGAAAGCTTAAATGCACTCTGTAAAACTTGTTGAAATATGTGAAATTCAAAGATTCCAACTGATAAAGGCACACCATAGTCTAATATATATAATTTCACCATGTACAGATTTTTGCAGTATTTGACAATTAATAAGTTACATTATAAAGGAAACAAAACAGTGTAACCACCAAAAATATACATTAAGCTTTATTTTATACAATTACTGCACTGGAGATTCATTTCACAAATTGCCTTGAACATACTTGTATACATAATATTATCCAAAATTGTACTGCATGCCCCATCAAAGTGAACATTTTATGTAGGAGTCCTAGTTAGCTGCTATCCACAAACTTTATACTTGTTCTCACTTATAATAACTAACTTACCAACTTACAAGCATCCTAACTTTAACTCTGGAGACTTATTACCTCAGCCTTACATGCTACAATAATATATGACATGTGCATGTGAATACTTTTTAAATTGTACTCCCAATCACATGTATTCTGATCACTTACTTGTCTGTGTATGTACAATGTTAAACTGACCTCCAGATTCTGCAAGCCCTGCACGGCATGCAGGGCTAATGCAGGAGCTCCAGCAGGCAATATGTCTGTTGTGCGATCCAGGAATAACCTGTAGGGATGTGCATGAGCGCTCCTGCACTAGTCCTGCACGAACTCAGCCCCTGTATGCAAATTGAGGTAATTAGCAGGAGGAATCCATGCAAATGAAGTGAATTTGCGATCCAGGAAGCTGGAAACCGGCCATGCAGGACTAGTGTAATCTGCAGAAATGTACTCCGCCAGTAACGGAGTACATTTCTGTAAACTACAAAACGGAGCCATGTCAGCTCCAAATAAACGGTGGATATCATGTAGAAAGCATGCCAATGGCCAACTATAAGGCCACTGGCATGGAGAACAGCTGCAAACATAAAAATAAATCAACTTTTATTTTTTTTAGCCGATCTCGGCTGTTTAACCGTAGGGCAGAGGGGTGCAAATGGGATCGGGCTGAAAATAAGAAAAAAAACCCTAAATAAGCATTCTAACCAAAATCACTATTTTTCCATTATACTCAATGGCAGGCAGAAGACAACATGGCCAGTGAATAGTAGCTGCTAAGAGGGGAGGCTCAGTGTGGGACATGAAACTATGCATTAGCAGGCAATCTTATGCAAATGAGGGGAATGATACTAAATCCCAGATTTCCCTTGCATGCTAGTCAGCACCCAACAGTGTAAGAGCAGGAATAGCTTGGTGCAAGCCTAGGAGTTAGCTGACATCATAGGGATGTGTGTCAGGCATACTGTAAGTGGATTGGAGCCCTGTGGCTCAGGTTTGCCCTTAGCTTAGCAGAGCTGAGCAAGGGGGTATGTCTGAGACTGCCTAGCACTCTTTACATTGCATAAGCAGGTGTGTGCACCGCGCACCAGATTTTAAAGAAAAAAAAAAGTAAACCAGGAAATAGCAGCTCTGTCCACATTTGATAATTGTGCAACGTGCCCCCAGGCTTAAACAGGAAGGCAATGGGACCGGAAAACAGCAGTAGGAAGATAATCTAGGAGAACTAGCATAGCTGGCAGGTGAAATGTATCAGTATCAGCCAATTACAAAGGTAGCAGACCAGCCCAGCCCAGCACACTACTATAAACTAAGCAAAAATCTTTCCCTCTGGTTTTTCCCACATACTCTACACCACCGGTCTATACAAGTGGGGAACTTTTAACAAACAAAACAACAAAATGATAGAGGCTGAGGTTGGTAAATATGTGAATGCTGCTGACCAACCCACAGTGAGGAGATGGAGAATAGTGTACAGACCCAGGGTAACCTACCAGGGGCTACATGAGCTAGAGATAGTGGAGTGCTATAGGGTGGACAGGGACCTCCTACAGCAAATTGTTGAGCTATGCCGGCCACGTCTGACACACAGAACTTACAAAGGGGAACCCATCCCAGTGGATACCAAGGTATGTGTAGGCCTACGAATACTAGCTACAGGTACCTTCCAAAGGCCAAAAGGGGATATGATGGGGATCTCACAGGCATCCAGGGTACCCCACCAGTTTTTGGATGCCATGTCAACACATGCCAGTGAGCAAATATATTTCCGCAACACCCATGAGGCATTGGCCAGCAATATGTATTTGTTCCACCAAATAGCAAAATATACTGAGGTAGTGGGTGCTATAGACTGCACACACATACACATCAAAGCACCATCTGGTGAGCGGGGTAGTGTCTGCATCAACCGCAAGGGCTTCCCCTCCATCAACTGCCGGGTTGTGTGTGGTGCCCAGGGCATAATAATAAATGTGTGTGCTGTCTGCCCTGGAAGCTATCACGATTCCCACATCTGGCATCTGATGCAGCTGTACAAGAGATTTGACAATGGGGACGTCCCTTACGGTCACCTAGTGGGGGATGCTGGTTATGCACTGGAGCCGTGGCTGATGACATCCATCAGAAATGCACACACACCCGAACAAGAACTCCATAATGAGGCACACGTACAGACCAGAATTATAATAGAGCATGTGTTTGGGATGCTCAGGTCATGGTTCCGGTGCCTGGACACATCCTGTGGAGCCTTGCAGTACTCACCAGTTACATGTACCCAAATTGTCATCATATGTGCCATGCTACACAATATGATCCTGCAGAAACAGCTGCAGCAGGAACAGCATGGGGAAGGGCCACACAACCCCCATCATTGCCAAGGCCTGCACAGGCACAGAGTAACTTGGAGGAGGAACAACCTGAGCCTGCCACATTAGGCAGAAGGAGGCGTGCCCAGTATGCCCTGGCCTTGGCAAAGAGGCAAAAAATAGCACATACAATGACACAGAAGGGACCCAGGGAATGACACCTCTCTCTGACTCATACATACAGTAAAAGGGATGCCAAGCATGACACTACCTGTGCTCAACCATGTGTAGGGAGTGTACTATGTGCATCCAACATAGGCAGGCCTTTAGCACCACCCTCAATACTGGCACACCCACAAGGTCAGTCACTCAACTTACCAATTGCCGAATGTAGCAGTATTTGTTGTTACCTGTATGTATGGTATGGATGTGAGCATGCAAGGGAATCGGGTGGCTGAATGTAATGCCAGCAGATAGTAGACACCTATAGTGAAATCATGAGATCTATAAAAAATATGGGTGCCACCATAGTAGCCAGTACTACACATGGTAACAAAATCCACTGCAGAAAATGTGCTGGGCCACATGTGTATCCATATGACACACACATGCCAGTCAGGGAGGTTCATATACCCAACAACAGTCACAGCCAGCAGGACGGGTGTAGACAAACACAAGCAAAGGCTGTGCTAAGGCCACTGAATGATGCATATTGGGTAACCTCCCCCCAGGCCTACACAGACAGACTACATCAGGTCAGGCAGTGGAATGTTAGTTCTGAAGGGTAGGAAGTCAGAAACTAATATGTAGGTCAATGAAACATAAGACCTGTAGTATACTGACATGCCTCTAGTCAGCATGATAGGTTAGAAAACATAATGGAATGGAGTACCTGACATACCAGTACAGTCATAGCAAATGTGGACAAGTATCAGGTGTGCCCCCCCCCAATCCTGTGTATCAATGTAGAAACCATCAGGTGTGCCCCCCCCATATCCTATGTAGACAGTAGCAACCATCATGTGTGCCCCCCCAATCCTATGTAGACATGTAGTAACAGTCTTGTGTGCCCCCAATCCCATGTAGACATGTAGTAACAGTCAGGTGTGCCCCCCCAATCCTATGTAGAAATATAGTACTGGTCTGGCATGCCTCCCCCAATCCGATGAACACACATTGTAACAGTCAGATGTGCCCCCCCATCCCTATGTAGAAATGTAGTAACAGTCAGTTGTGCCCCCCAATCCTGTGTAGCAATATAGAAACAGTCAGGTGTGCCCCCCAATCTGATGTACACATGTTGTTACAGTCAGATGTGCCCCCCAATCCTATGTAGAAATGTAGTAACAGTCAGGTGTGCCCCCCAATCCTGTGTAGCAATGTAGAAACAGTCAGTTGTGCCCCCCCCATATCCTATGTAGAAATGTAGTAACAGTCAGGTGTGCACCCCCCCAATCCTATGTAGAAATGTAGTAAAATATATGTGTAGGTATACTACCAGTGGAGCATAGATGCCCAGAGGTGGCCAAGGTCGCAGGATAGATTGTAGCATTTGCACAATATGCAGGTATGTGTGTGTTAGGTTGGTGTGTGTTTCATATTGTGTGAGAGTGGTCAGTAGGTATGCATGTTGAGGTATGACCTGGTGGCCATTGTCCACTACTGCTGATGACAGGGCCAAGTCCTCGCAACTGTAGTGCCAAAGACAATTCCCACCAGTATAACACATGCTAGCAGTAAGCCATTGTAAATGTATGGTAGTAATATGTGTCACCATCTGAAAGACTGACATGGCATGGCTGTTGGGCTAGATATACAAGCAGTACACAGGGGAAAGTACCCCAGACATACAGTATATAATATGTAACTGTGAAAAGGACACACACTTAGAATTATACATACAGGTATGCATCACATTATCTGGGCCTGTAGTAGGGGATACCAGTGTCATCTGCCCAAACACTTGCAGATCACAAAGATGGTAGGATTGATGTATTGGGAAACAGCTGATATACCTGCACATGCCAGCATAACTGGAATGCCCCATGCATGTCTGTGCATCAGATGCAAGTAATGTCCATAGCACACATGCACCCAGCTCACCCAAACACCATCCACAGGTACCTCTCTGGTTGTATCCCTGCTGTTGGGAATGGGTACAATATGACCCCATCTGTATATGGCAATAGCGAAGGAATGCAGCATGCAGTGCAGGTTTTCCATGCAGGTGTGTCATTAGCCATAGGTAGCACCCTGCCAGCAGCCACACCACCTGATCAAGACTGATAGTAAGTATTGGCATGAACACCTAACACACCTACCCTGTCACCCCAGGGGAATATACTGTATGGGGGCCTGAGATTGTAGGACTGACAGAATGCAACAGCCTGCCACAGCTGGCCCACATCAACACCAAATGGCCTACAGGCCTCTGCCAAATGCCTGTGTCTCACACGTACTGCCAATGCATGTTATGTCATAGGCACCCAAATAACAACATAACACACACTCCACATAAGTCATATGCAAGGCCATGTGGACAAACCACAGTAACATGTCCACCATGTCCCACTGCATGAACTGTGGACCAACACCAAAACACAGCTGTGATGAGGTGATAACCTTAGGGAAAGTATCAGAGAATGTATGCATAATGTATGGAAGAGGATAGAATAATAGAGGGGGTGGGAGCATGGGCAGCATGGAATGTGCAAGGTCCGACACACAGCTGTGTGCACACACTATCCCTGGCTGCAAACACATAAATGGGTGGCTACATACCTGCCCATATACCACAATAGGGGTAATGTCCTGACTCATGTTCCCTGCCTCTGGATAACCTGTGTGAATCTGTAAAGCTGTGAGGTATTGCCATGGCAAGATAAGGCCATACTGTCATGTCGATGGGGGTACAAGTATGGGATTCTCTTCCAGCACTGTACCAAGGTGCTGAACTGGATACACAGTCCCAGCAGTAAGTGTCTGCAACTCCCCTTCCAGAATGGCATAACTTATCATGAATATGTAGGCATCTGCCCACAATAAGGGACACAGCTGCAGTCACCCATGTCACCCAGGACATCACTGTGAGCAAGAATGTCCACCTGAGAGTACATGAGGACATAAAACATCACAGTGTATAACAGTACACATGTCTGAATATCTCTGCTAACACCAGTAACATGTAGCAGAAGCAGCACAGACACAATTACCTACAGTACACATTATCCCCTGCACAGTTTGTCCCCATATTGCCAAATGATCTACAGATACCCTGCAGAAACAGTTTGCTACCTGTAGGTGTACAGCACAAAGGTCTGCACTGGAGTACAACTACCTGGAATGGATCCACACATTCTATACAGAAGGGCATACTGGGCATGCTCACACACTTAGAGAAATGAAGGCAATGTCAGACAATAACATACTGAAAGGTCATACTGGGCATGTTCACACACAAACAAATGAAGCCCATGTCTGCAAACAACAGTGGACCATACATATCTGACAGTTGCAGATGTTAGTGCATACACTTCTCATTATGCACCAGTCATGCTTTGCACAAACAGTTGATAGGGACAGAGACATATATCCAAGGACAACACACTATAATAAGCCAAAAGTAGACATACATAGATGTGTGGAAGAGAGTGACTGTAACAAAGAGACATCCATCATGAGGCCCATCCCACCCAGCACACAGCCAAATGGCTACAACCACGTGATGTGTAAATGTCACTCACTGTAGACATTAGCCACCGGTATCCATCAGCATTACAAACTATGTGCTGCAAGTGCTAGCTGTGTAACATGACTGTACAAGGCAGTAGTCATCTAGCAGCTGTATACATGTACCTGTGGAATATAACCCTGCGTGTGCCCGCATGTGGTGTGTCAACCTCTAGATGAATGGATTATGGCCCATGCACACACACACTGCCCTCCCCATAGCCCTACTATGACAAGCCTGCTGATGTCATCCACTTTGAAATACACCTTTGGGAATGGAATAGCCCAGTAATCTCTGTGGCGCATCCTAAAACTGTGTAATGCTGTAGTGTGATAAACTAATTAGGTAGGAGCTCTAATCCCAGCCATGGCATGTGTGTTTGTGTCTCTGTCTGTATAGGGAGCAATGCTTTTTAGGCTAATCACAATCACTACAATTCAAATGCCGTACTTTGGCAAGGCTGATGATGTCATTCACTGTGAAATACACCTTTGGGAAAAATGTAGCCCATTAATCTCTGTGGCACATCCTATAACTGCGTGCTACTGTAGTGTGATAAACTAGTTAGGTAGGAGTTATAATTCCAGACATGGCAACTGTGTGTGTTTCTCTGTCTTTGTAGGGAGCAATGCTTTTTAGGCTAGTCAAATTCACTACAAGGCTGCTGATGTAATTCACTGTGAAATACACCCTTAGGAAAGCTGTAACCCGTGTATTGCTGTAGCGTGATAAACTAGTTAGGTAGTAATTCTAATCCCAGACATGGCAACTGTGTGTGTATGTCTGTCTGTGTAGGGAGCAATGCTTTCTAGGCTAGTCACACTCACTACAACTCAAATGTTCTACTTTGGCAAGGCTGCTGTCATTCACTGTGAAATACACCTTTGGGAAATATGTAGCCCTGTAATCTCCATGGCATGCCCTATAACTGTGTACTGCTGTAGTGTGATAAATTAGTTAGGTAAGAGTTCTAATCCCAGACATGGCAACTCTGTGTGTGTCTCTGTCTATGAAGGGTGCAATGCTTTTTAGGCTAGTTACACTCACTACAATTCAAATGCCCTACTTTTTCAAGGCTGCTGATGTCATTCACTGTGAAATACACCTTTGAGAAAGATGTTCCCAGTAATCTCCATGGTGGGTCCTATAACTGCATACTGCTGTAGTGTAATAAACTAGTTAAGTAGGAGTTCTAATCCCAGACATGGCAACTGTGTGTGTGTTTGAGAGTCTCTTTCTGTGTAGAGAGCAATGCTCTTTAGGCTAGTCATGCTCACTACAATTCAAATGTCCTACTTTGGCAAGGCTGCTGATGCCATTCACTGTGAAATACACCTTTGGGAACAGTGTAGACTAGTAACCCCTGTGGTGTGTCTTGTCACTGTGTAATGTTGTAGTGTGATACACTAGTTAGGTAGGTGTTCTAATCCCAGACATAACAACTGTGTGTTTGTTTGTCTCAGTCTGTGTAGGGAGCAATGCTTTTTAAGCTAGACACACTCACTACAATTCAAATGCCATACTTTGTTATTGCTGCTGATGTCATTCACTGTGGAATACACCTTTGGGAAAGGTGTAGCCCAGTAATCTCTGTGGCGTGCCGTATAACAGCGTAATAGTGTAGTGTAATATAGAACTCTGATAGGGGTTCTAGTCCCACACATGGCAAGTGTGGATGTTTGTGTGTGTGTTCCTTTGTTTGTGTAGGGAGCAATGCATTTTAGGCTAGTCACACTCATTACAGATCAAATGTCCTACTTTGGCAAGGCTGCTGATGTCATTCACTGTGAAATACACCTGTAGGAAAGGTATAGCCCAGTAATCTCCGTGGCACATCCTATAACAGTGTAATGCTGTAGTGTGATATAGTACTCTGATAGGGGTTCTATTCCCATACATGGCAAGTGTGGATGTTTGTGTGTGTGTTCTATGTCTGTGTAGGGAGCAATGCCTTTTAGGCTAGTCACACTCACTACAGATCAAATTCCCTATTTGGCCAGGCTGCTGATGTCATTCACTGTGAAATACACCTTTGGGAAAAGTGTAGCCTGGTAATCTCCGTGGCACTTCCTATAACAGCATAATACTGTAATGTGATATACTACTCTGGTAGGGGTTTTATTCCCACACATGGCAAGTGTGGGTGTTTGTGTCTATGTTTCTATGCCTGTGTAGGGAGCAATTCATTTTAGGCTAGTCACATTCACTAAAATTCAAATGCCTTACTTAGAAGGCCTGCTGATGTCCTTCACTGTGAAATATACTTTTGGGGAAGGCGTACTCCAGTAATCTCTGTGGCGCATCCTATTACTGCGTAGTGCTGTAGTATAATAAACTAGGCGGGAAGGAGCTCTAATCCCAGAAATGGCAGATGTGTGTGTGTGTCTGTGTTTGTCATTTGTATGCTGTGAGTGTGTAACAACTGGACTCATTGTGGTGTGGGTTTCACAACTTTCTTATATAGTGGCCCTAGTATATGTCATAATGTCCACCTTGCAGGGATAACAGATGTGAAATAGCTGAGAGGCTGAGGTGCCAATCCATACCCCTACATGTGTCATCAGGGCCTGGAGAACAAAGTTAGCAATCCTTGTACTACCCAGAGAACACTCTCAACCCATGTCTCATACACAAACACACTTGCCTAGGCAACAACTGCTATGTTGGTAGTACTCTGCATATTGCCCACAGATAGTAACCAAGGTATGATTGCAGTGGACTACAGAGTGCATGGCACCCTGTCCATCAGTCCAATAGGCACATACATGCAGACAGTGCACCTTCACTATGTTCTCCACTGGTCACCTGTAACACGTGTGGTGCCATCAAATGTGACCCACGAAGGACATACCATGCCTTAAACACATGCCCTGTATGGCCAGATGCCACTGACACCAGGGAATACCTGTATCATGCTATCAATGTAGGTGCAGGGTCAACCTGTTGTCCATTACCAGCTCCCACCACATGAGGCCAGGACCGGCACATATGATGATAACAATCTGTGTACACAACATGGGCCAGACACCTGAGGTACAGTTCCACATGTCATTGTACATGCATGTGGGACGTGTGCACATCCCAGACACCGTCCATGTTATGGACTAAAGAACACATACATGGCAAGCAATGACCACACACAGTAGTTACCCAGGTGACTGGATGGTGAATACAAAATCCACCTGTGTGGGCCAATCCAGACACTACACCCCTGAGCCACACTGCAGACCATTGTCATGTGGCTTGATGCCAAGGAATACCCATCACCTAGCCTTGTATAACCATCTGGCACAGTCAACCACTACACACCCGTGAAGCAATTCACCCATGCATGTCAGTACTGACACCCTGTGTCTGTGTGTGTGGTGTATGATACTTATGACCACATTCTCATTCACTACAACCTCCATTGGCATACTGAAGCATGCTTTCTGATGTCAGACACCTCCACATACCCTTTGCCCATATAACCTCCTGATAACCCCTGTGGTGCATGTGATACCTGCACGTTACTGTATTGTGGCGGGTTATCTAGTGAGGAGTTGTATTCCTGACTGTGCCAAGTGTGTCAATGTGTGTGGGTCCCTGAGAGAGTGTAGCTGTGTTGACGCTGACACCTGTTCATGTGGACAGGCATGTGTATTACACCTACCATATAGCTACCATATCACTGTTGCAGATGTTACTCACAATCACATATACATTTGGAGAGCTCTTTAGTATGTAACCTATGTGGTGCATCCAATAACTGCATAGACATATGATAGCAATACATAGTCAGTCAGGGGCTTGATACCCTGTACTAGTAAGTGTGTGACACAAACATGCTTAGGTTTTACTTTCCCACCCCTCCCTGAGTTATCTTTGCCTCTGTCTGCCTCTCTCACACTCTCTCTGGTGGATGTGGAGACTTACACCTACTTTGCTTAGGCAGCAGCATGTGTTTTGCAAGTGATGCTCATGATCAGCTGATGGTCTCTGCATGAATTGCAGCCCTCCTCTAGCTGATTGCATGTGGAACAGCTGTGGTAACATTCCCATAGCCAACTGCATGGAAACACACTACAATATGTAGGAACATAATGTTGGTGTTGGGCCTTTTCGTTCACTGTGAGAAGGACCTAGATCTGTTGTTTGGCAAACAGCATCACAGATGGATTGGGGATTTACCTCTAACAACATACACTGTTGGAAACAGGCCAAAATACAGAAGGGGGATGTGCCTGACATGACTTCAGAATGTAAGTATTGCTATTCTGCATTTGGAGTAATGTTGGTTTAACAGGGTGTGTGTGGATATGGCTGTTCTACATGTTTTAATACCTGTCATGACAGTGCTATGTTTCTGAGGAAACCCCCATCGGTAGGGTCAACTGCAGACTGGGCAGTGTGTGGTGCCTTTTGTTTCTTGTCTTACCCACAGAGCACCTATCTGTGAACTGCAGAAGTATAGTGTGAGGATTGCAGACAGTACATGTTGACAGACAAGAGCGTTACTGACCTCATATCCCTCATTGGACATATGTCGCAACAAACCCTGTTACAACAGTAAATATATGAGGATATCATAGCAGCATGTCAATATTTGCCCTGTGTTTGTGCCTCCAGCCACAACTCTGTCAACCTGTGTACAGATGTCATGCAGTAAGAGGTGCATATGTCCTGTACGCCAAACATTATTGATATCATATCTGATAAGAAGCCAGTGGGATATCAGACTGCAGCACATGTTATGTATAGTAGGGGTTCTCTTTGAGGACATAACCTGGGCATACTGTGGTTGTGTGTACAGTACTGAGGTCTGTGTACTTATGGTGATTGTCGACAGTGTGTGTATTGTGAATATGTACCTTGGTCTGTGTAGAGACTGTGGTAGATGTCATTGTTCTTGGTCCTGTTCTATCTGATGTTACAAGTTGCTCCACTGTATGTTACCCTATCGGCTTACATGTTTGTAGGGCCAAACACACACTTGTCCCATACCACAGACAGGCATCGGGCCACACTGAGTAGTGGCCCAGTATATGCAGGATTAGTGTGTGAGTGGCACATATGAGGATGGTGCTGATCAGATAGTCCATATACTGTAATATTATGCTAGCTACCATATGTGACTGTGGCTGTGTTCACATTGGTTGTGGTTATGCACTTTCACACAGGTGTCTGTTACTCTGTGCTGTGACATGCAAGTAGAGCCTGCTATATATGCAGGTACATGTGTATTCCCCCATAAGAAATGCAGGCTAGTGTTGTGGCAGTCTGCCTGTAGCCTGCACAGTGCTTTGTTACATGCCTAGCAGCTTAGCGTACTTATCCAGTGTGATGTTATATCCAGATACTTGCCAGATGTACTGCTGCCAGGCCACCATAACAGTCATGTATGTCAGACAAAGCAGTGGGATGCTGTACAGATGTATGTCACTAACTAGTGGGTAGTATGTAGCCATGGCACCTCTATACCAGTGGGTATTATGTGTCAGGATAGACAGGGGTGTGTGAATGCATAACCTATGGGGGCAAATGTATACCAGTATTTATGTGTTATACCCATCTACATGGCTGTTAACATCCACATTTTCAGGCTTGGTCTACATGTCTTGCACTAAGGGGTTCTGTGTATACCTCTGGAGTGACCAGAGTGTGTCTGACTGTCCACATTTATTGGCCATATCTCTGCTGTAGTCCACAGGATCATTACTGTGCTAGCAGTGGTATTGTACTATGATGTCCTTAGGATGTCTGTCAGTAGCCAATGGCTCACATGTTAAAAGCAGATGTGAACTCCCACACACAACATGTCTGTGAAGACATCCCCATCACAGTAGCAATAGTCTACATATATACCTGCACTACATACTTGATATCCCCTTGTACTAAGAGGCTGGGGCTATTGGGGCTGAGGTAGGGCTCCACTCTATGTTCAGGACATATGGTGGACATATATGTATATATAATTATCCATATCTATATATATATATATATATATATATATATGTATATACACATATACATATCAACATACATAGATCGATATGTATATGTACATATATATATATATATATATATATATATATATATATATATATATATATATACATACATATAAACACTCAGATATATACATATACACAGCAATGTAAGTCTACACATATACAGATAGAGATACATATGCACATGTACTTACGGATTTCTACATATATATTGACAGTAATACATATATCAGAATAGATATGTATGCACATATAGTTATAGATATCTACAGATATATCTACATAAATAGGGATATCTGTACACATAGGATGTGCATACACATATAGCTATATATATATATATATATATATATATATATATGTGTGTGTGTGTGTGTGTATATATATGTATATATGTATATATATATATATATATATATATATATATATATATATATGTATATATACATATATGTACATACGAAGAGATGTACACATGGCTATATATATGTTGCACTATACAGATGTGTATACAGACATATGTATGAATATACATGTGTATGTACATGTAGAGATATATCAACCTATTTTATGTATATATCCATATTCCTGTCATGTGTAAACCTCATGGTTGTGTATACTCTCCCAGATGTATCTCACCATATGTATCTGCTATGTGTACATTATATTAAAACAACATATGTGATGCAACAGACATATTAATAACAAGTACTAAACAATCGTAGTAGTAAAGACAATTGTTCAATACTAATTAATATGTGTACTGACAGATATATTGGAAAAACAACAGCTGTCTTCACAGTAGTCATGGGATAGTGGTCTGTGTTGTGACTTTAGTGTACAGGGTCCTGGGTTCAGGACCTGCAAGGGCTGTTCATTTTGTTGCTGGGCAGAACAAGGGCTGTCAGATACAGAGTGGTTAAGGCAGTTTTGAGCAGCTTTAAGTGCACTTGGGTATGGGTAAACATACGGGTGCTTGCACAGTGTAGGCTGCACTTACCAGTGCGCAAATCAGCTTAGCTGTTATATTGGAGCAATGTTGATACCTGCCAAGCATGGCTTAGCCTTGGTAACCAGTTCACACCACCCATTCTGATAACATAGCAGGGTTATGACATCTGTAATAAGTGTATGTAATGCCATGTACAATACATGTGCCTATGTGCTGTCATTACAGTAGCAAGGGGTGTGAGTGTCATGTCTAGGACACAGATGTATATGACACCTTTGTAGCACTGTTATCCATGTGAATTTGTTACATACAGGGGTAGTAGCCCAGGGTACATGCTATCACACTGACATGTAGTGTATGATGGCGGGACTACTGTTGACAGTGCCTACCCATGCAAGAGTAGAGTGCAAAATGTAGTACTGACAACAGGCACACCTGCAGGCATAGCTGGACTCTGAGGCTTTCATGTTGCATCCCTTGTTTATGAGCTGTGTCACAGTATATAACCCCTACTGGGTAATGATCCGACATGTGGAATGTAACTGTAGACTACCGTCTGTACAGCACATGATAGCGAGGGCTGCTGACATGTAGTTATGACATACATATTGTTGTTAAACGTCTATCTGTCAACACATTCATCCTATGTCATAGCTACTTGCCAAGCGGATGACTGTCAGTCCCTGTACATATGTGCAGATGGCAGGTATCCCGCTGGGATATGTACAGGCATCCTAAGCTTGACTGGCACTGACATGTCTGCCCAGCTGTGTGAGAACTGGCACATATTAAAGATAACACCCTGTATGCACCACATGCCACGGGTACCTCCACTACACTACCACAGTCAACTGAACATGCTTGGGTACAGGTTTCCATCACAGACACTAACCATGTGTTGTAATGCATGTTGCATGCATGTCAACTTGATCATCTCAGTGGCCATGTGCAAGAGGCACCTGGCGGAATGGCTGATGCATGTCACTTCCACCCTGAGGGTCACCACAGTAGTGTCTGTCGATGGCATGTCTGCTGCCACATGGCAAGTGGCAGGATACCACTGTACACACAACCTCTACACAAGCAATCTCTCCTTGGACAATAGCTAGGTACACAGCTATGACAACCTGCAGAGATGCACCCCAGTACTGACACATGTATGTGTGCATGACTGAGTATAGCAGTGTTTGTGTGTTAGCACACCTGTACATGGGAATTCCATGAGGGCCTTCACAACCACCACAACACCCATTTCAATAGCCAGTTGTAGCTGCTGTTGTATGGGATATTACATGTACCCTGTTAAGCACCTCTCCATACCGGCTACATGAGCCTTGCAGTATCATCACAGCAGTGTTGTACAAATGGGTTGATAGGCATGGGATACCTATTGTGTTATGGCAACTGTGTGTATGTGTGCATGTCCATTTATCTGTAGGGTACAGCATTCTAAGGCCACATACTTCTATACAATACCCTTTGCCACATGGTAGTACAGATAGTGTTGTTGCTGCCCATCGGTGAGGCATGACAATGCAACACCCTGCTATGTGTGTGGCATGCGCATCAGATGCATATCACTGTAGTACCACTGTTGGGATCTACAGTGGGTTGTATCACAGTCATGGCCAATGTGTGATGGTGGGTATATCAGAGTGTCATCATGGGTGTCAGGGAGTACAATATCCACTGGGGGGGTGTGGGTGCTCTGTACACTGTCATTACACTAAGGTATACCCGGTATATGTTCCATGTACCACGTTATGGTTACAACTGTCACCATCAACAATACAGGTAACTGATAGCACATTCCAGGCCAGTTATGCATGTGCTGTGTGCAGCCTACCTGTAACACATTGGACACACGGTCATGTTAGTTAGCAGCAATAGGCTCTGGTCTCTCGGATGTCTGTCTGCCTGTTATGTGTCTGTTAATGTGTATATGAACATATGTCACACTATGTATTGTCCATATACACCCATTACATCCCCCATTAGCATACTGTACATGTCTGGGGATGTTCTGCATGTAACATGAAACCTGAGACACACTTCACCCTAAATGGTGTGTGGTGTGTGCAATGTAAGCCACACACTTCAGTATCACTACATATCTAGGTAGGGGTCTAGTCCCAGTGTTGCCAAGTAACAGTGTGCATGCATTTGGATGCGTCTACATCAGGTTGCAGAGTATACATACCCCAGCGGGTCACCTGTACATGTGGCACAGGCAATAACTGTTATACTAACTTTTGACATGTGTTCAACTGTACCCCAGATATGTCACAGCCATGGTGTCACCACAGTGCCATACCCCATTGTGGAATATGACTGCAGACCATCCTCGTGCTGACATATGTACACATACAACACAAATGGATAACATTATGGAGACCACAATCAACCAGTGTTACTAACAGCTATAATGCATCATTGCTGGATGGCTACACTACCTGACATATATGCATTACACTTTACTCCTTAGAGCATGTTACACTACTGTGGTACACTGTAGTACAGTCACTGTGTGCATCAGAACCATATTAGCCTGTCCCTGCATTGATGGTATGGATGACAGGGATGTGGCACATGTATCATCATATGCACAAGGTGTCTTGTTGGTTGGCCAAAGGCCGAGGGTGGGCCATACATTTGACACCATGTGTGTGGGTGAGAGGTGTACTGAGGTGAACTGGGCATGGTTATGTGGTGTGTGTATATGTATGGGGTTGCCCTAAGTGCGTTTGTATAGTGTGTGGGTATGCATGGACACGGTTCTGTCATGTGGCTGCCCTACACAGGTGTTTATGGACAGCTGCAAACCATACCTGGCAGAGTGTGCAGTTCACTGCCTCCGGCCACGGACTTGTGGACTGTGCCTGCCAGGGGTTCCATGGGCATGTCCAGGTACAGGCCTCAATGTGCTACTCTCACCTGATGATGACAAATTTCCACTGGTACCAGGCCCCTCCTGGGACTGGCCAGGACCACGTGCACATGGCCTGCTGTGGTGTGGTGTGGACAGCACCCCCTGCACTACCAGGGCTGGTACTGCCACTATGGGAGCCCATTGGTGTCCTAGCACATCCACGTTGACTGCCAGCTGTTGGTGTTGCTGGCCTACATCCACGTGGCTGCTGCCATGCCCCCACCGCATGTTCAAGCACGGACATACCATGGTCGATGAGGGCCATTATCTCACCAGACCATCTATCCATGAGCTTGGTATAAGCACGGATGGCAACAGACAGTTCATGGAAGTTGTCACTTGCAGATGTGAGAGCAACCCTCTGCAGCTCAGGTCCTGTCTGGTGTAATGTTCCATATGTGCCTTCACCGCATTGACAGCCTGAAACATGCGCCTGCTGGTACCAGCTATGTTGCCTCTGCCAGGGGCATGATGTCCAGCGGCCCTACCACGAGCACTCTGGGACATCTGCCTATGTGGTGCCCTGCCAGACATCCGGCTATGCCTGCTGCAACCAGACACAGTAAGCATGGTTACCACACTTTCCTGTGCACTGCCAACAAATGGTAGCTGTCCCTCAACTATGGCCACTGGTGATGGGGTATGTATAGGCACTGAAACTGTGTGTAGGGTTGGGGTGGCTAAAAGGGGGATGTCAAATGATGGCGCAGTTTTGGTCCCTAACAACCCCACCTGTGCCTCAACAGTACTATCATCATCTTTGGTGTCTGTATGGACACCGACATCAGACTGCATGCAGGAGGGACCCTGACCCACCTCACCACCTGTGGGGAAAACAATAAACACACTTTAAAACCTGTACAGCATTGCCTAACAGTACACACACACACACACACACACACACACACACACACACACACACACACACACACACACACACACACACAGAGATACACACCGCCATAATACCTACCTGTCTGTGACTTTACATACAGTCCCACGTATAATTCCATGTGTTCTCCATCCTGCATCACACTTGGTAACATACACACATTGATGCCACTCATTAACATATCAGTCCTCTAAATACCTACATAAGCGATCACAACACAAGTCCTGTTACTACATTACCTGCCTGACCTGTGTGTATTGGTTTTAAATGACCTCCCTGCTGTCATTTGGTGCTCACCCTGTGTATGTCCGAACATCACGAGCATGGACCCTATATGTGTGGGCTACTATGTTCACTCCATAATATCATGCACTGGTGTGTCATGTGTATGTAATGCTCAATACATGCCAGATATGATGCTCAATCAGCCTATCATGTGACAATTGTAATATATGGATACACTCCCTGGTGTTGACTAGTACTTTCCCAATGCATATGTAGTGCTGCATACTTGGGTTGTAGGTCACCTCTCTGCTGAATGTGATATTAAGGGTATATCTGGTGTCTACCTTCCCTCTCAATGCCTGTTCCATGCTACAGACCTTATTATACTATCAGCTGTCATGTGATTACATATATGACAAGTATTCCTGGTGTGTAATGTGGCAGTTCATGTCCATGTACTGCACAATGCCAAAGGGAGGTACTGCTGTATGAACATCCTACAATCACACATGTGCGTACATGACCACCCACACAAACACACACACATGCACACACACATCCTACATGCATCAACCTCCCTGCACTTCACTAGAGTGACCCTACAGACAAACTAACTACCCACTAGGACACACACGCACACACACACACACACACACACACACACACACACACACACACACACACACACACACACACACACTTGAGGTTGATCAATGATACACAGTCCTTCTATTACCCATCTGTCAACATACATAACATATGGTACACAACAGCATGCAGTGCAGCTATAGTCAACCCATGCTAGCAGCAGTATACATGTGTGTGATGCATGTGCTGTGTCACTAGGTGATGCCCCTTCCCCTGGATACCACTGCACCCATGTACACAGTATTGCTGTACACCTGTTCTGCACCCTGCATTGTACTGTGCACCACAACTCACAAGTGTACAATCCATTGCTGAATGTTTACTACTGTGTCAGCTTTAATGATCACAGCCCCTATGTTTTTCAGCAACACATACCTGGGATGATATGTGGACAGATGTCATTTGTAAATGCCTGATGTCTGATGTACAGCTCTCAACATCAGTGGACCATGTATGACCAATCCAATACTCTTACACTGACAACCATTAGAGCATACCATGGCACACCCTTACTGATATGACGCACCCATCCTTGATCTGCCATGGGACCACATCACCGCATATCTTAACAGTACATGAGCCCGATATGTGACATATGTCCTGTACTTTCACATGCAGTGTCTATGGAATGTGTTCGGTGTGCGGATACTGATCGCAGTGCATACACTCTGTGCGGGCATATGTGCGCACACCCTTATCATGACGGTTTGTAGCCCCTCTTGGTATGTGTACTACAGGAGTCACTACTCCTGGCAGGGGTATACCAGCGTGGGCCATCTGCATTTGCCAGTGTATGTTCAGTCTGCCCTACACATGTCCCCCTAATCTGCATGATTGCAAGATCTACTCATGTGCACATCCCTTGGTGTTCACACACTGCCGTTACTATTGCTGTGGGGGTAGGGTTACGTCTGCCACAGTTTCTGAACCTGACTATGTGCAGATACAGCCATTCTTAGCATCCTCAGGATCCCTGCTGCAGTGCAATGGTGTGTCATGATGACACCCCCCCTCAGCCTTTTTGCAGATGCATGACAAGTAAGCCCTACACATGTGTGCCACTTTGCAGTGTCCCATATACTGAGCACCACATGTTACAGCCTAGTCCCAGCTGATAATGTGGACCACTGTAATGCCTTATTGCCACAATGTAACTCAGCAGCAGTTGCCATTGTCCTACAGGTATATACACTTTTGGCAGTTGGTTGGATGCTTTTTGGTCACTCAACTGGGTTTTCTTTGCTATACATCGGCTTTTGTACAGGTTTCTTGTATTTTGTTGTCGTGGCCTGCTGATGTTAGCGGATCTAGAAGCAAAACATGGACTAGATCGTTGAATTGACTTATGGGCTTTTTCATTTCCATCCAGATAAGGTTCTGAGTGGTTAAATTCTGGTTATTTAACTATCTTTTATTTCAATTTGGCTTGATGATTTGAAGTTTTGGGACTACAATTAATATTTCCAGTTTTGAAAGCAGCGGGACTGTGCAAGGGATGGCAAGTCTATGTGTTTCGTCACTTATGGACTAACAACTACAGGTAACTTTGTGTTTTCATCTTTGGACCAATTCGCTTTCTTACCTTGATAATAAGGTGTTTATGGTCAAATTCCAAGCTATGGACATCTATTAAGTTTTGGATGTTTGATTTGACTTTTTGGACATATTGTGATTATTGTTTCTGTACAGTAGGGCTGAGGGAATTGTCTGAAGTCTATGTGCTTTGCTACTCAATATTTCCTTGTGGTTATACAGGAGGCTTTTGCCAGTTCCACTAAGTTTCTAGTTACGATTCCCTCTTTATGTGGGATTTATAATTATTTTTTTGCTAAGATCTATGGGCCCCGTTTTTTGTTATAAATTTAGTTTTGGGGTTACTATAGGTTAGATTAGTAACTAACCCATAGATGGCGCTATCACCCTCTTTATGCTTTGTATTATTTTTCTATCTTTATACAATATGCAGGTCATTCGTATACTAAGGGATTTTCTAGGTATATATTTTGGTTTGCTGTTTAAATGGGCATTTGAGGGTTTAGTTCCATTGTAATAAAGGGAACAGCTGGTTTGCTTCGGCACTTATTGTTTAGTTTGCAAATCTATGTTTAACAGTGAGTTTTCATCATGTTTTTACATACCATGTAACATATAGATATCATGGTTTGTTTAACATTTCATTTGCATTCTACTATTCGCTGTAACTTTGGTTTAGAGCTTAATGTTCATGCATTATGTTAACTCATTGCTGACTTTAGGGTCATTGTGTGGACATATAATTTCATTATATGCATATAGATGGTTGAATCATAGATATTTTGTCTTCCAGTATTTAATGTGAGGTTATTTATTATCATTTTTTAGCATTATTGTTTTTCATATCAGCTTTCATGTTGTGATCTTGTATTGGGGACTGATTTGGGTCTCTTTTCTCTCGAGGGCCAGGTCTCCTCCAGCTTATTAGTATCATAATATATAGCCACTTGGTGGTGCCAAGGTTGTTATATGGTCTTATGGGGTCGGCCTTGTTGCAATACATATTATAATAATTACATTTCCTTTTTTGGTAAATGTTTTTGAAGATTGTCATTTCTGCCTACAGCAACTTATATAGACTTTATAATTGGGGCCACATATATGTTTATGGGCCAATTTAATATTGACATGATAACTGAGTCCATGATATGAATATGTTTTTTGTAATTTACAGGTGGTTGTGATACTGAGTGGATATTCTGACTCATTTTCATTGGGCTGACTAGTGTGATTCTATTTTTATTTTGATTATGATGATACGCAGCATTGTGGTTATTTGATCAAGAGCACTATCTCTATGTGACCACAGGGGCTAGCTATTGTATCATTGATATTTGTGTATTAACAACCCTTATTTTTGTTCTTTTGGACATTTTATAGGTAGGAGTTGATATTTTATGTCATTTCAAGAGCCACATATATGGTGGTTTTTGGTTGGAGACGCAGCATTGTGATTTTTCTGTTTTATTCAGGCTAGATCACAAGGGCTGGCTATAGTATCTCTGTTGGCTACTATTGATTAGGCTCTTTATTTTTGGGTCTATATTTTTCTATGGCTGCATTCTATATCCACTAATACACACAATTGACCACACATTTTTGATTTGATTCAATTTAAGGTTCTAATCAACAGAAATATATGGTACCAATTTCCGTGGCTTTATCTCTTTTTACATGTATACTTTTCGGTTCAAAAGCTTGGTTTTAGATAAGGTATATATATTTTAGTCTTATTCTTGCTGTCTGCAGAATTGATTGATTAACTAATGTTTTTTGGTGATTTTTATATATGTTTTTTGCAACATGGCATTGACTCCACTTGTAAAAGGCCTAGCATCTGATATGAATGATTTGACCATTTTTGGTTTAGGTTTATCAGATGGGGGTAATGATTCTTCGGGGGTGATTCAAGACCCTGATAAACTATGTGAATTGATGTTATTTAAGTTGGGTAAAGGTATGAAAGGTCTTTGGACCAATGTTCGGCATTTACGCCTGCTTAAGGCTTACCAACTCAAAAAGATCACACCACATGGTTTAAGGGTCAAAGTACAACCCTTGGTACATAATATTGATGAACAATTAACAGATGAGTGGGCCCAGATCCAACAATCAGCATCCTTGGGCTTTGTGGATGCTTTAGCTAGCTTTTATGAATGGGCTGTCAAACTAGGAATTCAGGAGGTAGAAACTATTTGTATGGAGGTTAACAAATTTGAATCTAGTGGATCTTTCACTTCCTGGGTGAATCAGTTAACAACAGAATTACTTAAGTTTGAACAGGTTCTAAAGGATAAAAAATTGAAAAAGTTCCAAACTATGAAAGAGATAAACCATTTGATATGCCTAGGAATGTCACCTTCAGGCTTCCAAGCAACAAACCTTTGGCCCCCCAAGAGAAAAAGACCCAAATCCATTTTGAAACGTAGCTCAGAATCATTGAGCTACACATCAGGGGATGATACGTCCTCCAATACTGAAGGGGAGGGCAACCACACAGATGCCTCACCTGATCCCAAAAGAAGAAGTTTGTCGCACCCTTTGGGTTCAGGTACAGATGAGGGGGGAGGAAACACAAAAAATGCCAAACCCGTGGAGGGTTTGGAAGGTCTGTTACAATTGATGATAGAACATTAACAAATAGCATGAATGTACATAACATTTCATCTGTACACCTTACTGATTTACAAATTAAAGTTCTTAACAAAGGGCTCAATTTTGTCCCTGGCTTTTTTGTTCCAGAATACACTTTAGCACAATATGTGGTCAATTTTTGTCATTTACTCAATTTGAAATTGTTTTTTGAAAATGACACTATTCAGGAAGTTCCAGAGTTTAGATTTAAAAAAATCATCTTTTGTTCCACCTATGTCACACCTAGTATCCACTTTTCAAAATAATGTCCTTAAGGATCTACATTGTAACCTCAAAGATTTCCAGGTATCTTACAATAACCTTTCTAAAGAGGAGGTACAATGTACAGAGGAACTTAAGAACAACAAAGAAATTGTTATCATATAAGCAGATAAAGGTGGGGCAGTAGTGATTCAGGATTGGGTCAATTATAATGAAGAAGCAGTGAGACAATTGGGGGATAACAAATATTATATGGCTATGCCATTGGACCTAACTAGTCATTTCAAGACCAAAATTTACTCATTTCTGATACAGGCTTAGGCAGAGGGCATCATTACAGAGACAGTTAGACATCAGTTGTTGGTTCCATCTCTGTGTAAACAATACATCTACCTTCTACCTAAAATACATAAGGATGCTAGATGTCCTCCTGGAAGACCAACTGTATCAGGGCAGGGTTCTATTACTGAACGTTTATCTAAATATTTGACACACTATCTGAATCCACTACTACCCTTGATACGAGCCAGAATTCAGAACACTACTCAATTCTTGGATATTATTTGTGACATGCAATTGGAGTCCCATTGGCTCTTATGTACCTTGGATGTAACCTCTCTGTACACAAACATCCCACATTGGGCAGGTTTGCAGGCTTTGGACTTTTGGTTGGGAAGATCTGGTTTATACCAACCAGGCTTTAATACTTCTTTAGTGTGCCTGGCTGAATATGTTCTTACCAGTAATGTATTCTACTTCCAGGACCAATGCTTTTGGCAGGTCAAAGGTACAGAAATGGGTGCTTCTTTTGCACCCATTTATGCAGACCTTTTTATGGCCTATATTGAGGAGGTTATTATTTATGACTCCAGTCATAATATATATATGGATGAATTAGATATCTGGAGACGGTATCTGGATGATTGTTGGTTGGTGTGGAAGTCGGATGAAATCTATCTTCAGGAATTTATTGGCTATCTCAATGACAATGTATGAGGAAATGAGTTCAAAGTAAATTTCCATAAATCGATGATTGTTTTACTTGATGTTGAGGTTAGCAGGAACCCTGATGACACTCTAGCCACCCGGGTTTTCAGGAAATTTCCTGAATATAACGCACTTTTACATGCTACAAGCTTCCACCCCCAACATATCATCCAGAATATCCCCAAATCACAATTCCGCAGAGTCAAAAGGATTTGTTCAAGCCAACAAACATTTAAGAACACCAGAGATGATTTAATACACAGGTTTCATGAGAGGGATTACCCCTCTGGTACTGTCAGCACTGCTTGTCATTGGACTTCCAATCAGAATAGAACTGACCTGTTACGATACAAGGACAAACATAAAGACCTATCTAATTCTCTGGTTCATCTGGTGACCACATATGGATGCAACACACGTGGATTTATGAATATCATTAATAGACACTGGAACATTTTGATGGCGGAGGAGAGATTACACTCTTTTTTGAGGGACAGATGCTTTTTTTCTTTCAGAAGAGGTCGGACATTGGGTTCCCTGTTTAGCCACTATAAGAGGGTGGGTCCCAGCTCCATCGTCTCTACTCAATATACACTGAGAGGTGGCCCAGTGGTGGGTTGTATACCATGTAGCCACTGTACTTATTGCAACAAAGTCCAACATACGAGGGAATTCAGTAGTCGCAATACGTCTGAAATTTTCAATATCAATTTCTGGGCTAACTGTAGTACAGAGTGGGTCATCTACCTAGTCACATGTTCATGCTCCTCATTATATGTGGGACAAACCTCCAGGCCTTTTCGTCTTAGGATTGGGGAGCATCTTAGTGGCATTAGAAACAAGCGTCATAATAATGCTCTGTTTAAACATGTCTGTAAACACAATTCTGCTTCTTTTCATTTTACTGTCATTGATTGGATTGTAGGTAAATGTAGGGATAAATCAGATTGGCATGATTTACTTAATTTCAAGGAATGTAAATGGATCATTAAATTAGGGGCTTCATTCCCACCTGGTCTTAATGACCAATTCTAATGTACCAATGAACTGCCTTTATGTTACTATATATAAATACACTTATATGAATGGACATTATTTGCTTTTGTTAAACTCACTGAAGAAGGCTATTACAGCTGAACCCGGTTTGAGACAGGTAGTTGGACTTACTACCCTCTACCTAGCTATGTGTTTTATATTAAACTTTTTGTATTCCACCTTTTCTGCTGACTATTTTTGTTCTCCTATGTGCTGACTTCACAGCCGAGCAGTTGCCGTACATGCACCACGTTGCTTCCTGTCACTTTGCAGTGTCCCATATACTGAACACCACATGTTACAGCCTAGTCCTAGCTGATAATGTGGACCACTGTAATGCCTTATTGCCACAGTGTAATTCAGCAGCAGTTGCCATTGTCCTACAGGTATATACACTGGTGTTGTACTGTATATGGGTGTTGTTCCAAACATGTCTATACTGTAGGCCATGTCTCCCACCATTATGTCACTCCCTGTGGACACATTCCACAATGACAGGATGTTAGTTATCATGCAGGTGTCTGACATACCCTTCCAATACCCCATCATGGCCACCCCTGTGATGCTGTGCATTTAACAGCAACATTACGTGCACATGTACAGCATGCATTCTTGGTAGGTGTGTTAGATGTGTGCAAGGAATATACCATTGCCATTACATGCCCGGTGTATTGGCAAGCATCTACATAAACCACACTCACCAGCTATGGGCTGCTGCCTTGGTGGTATCCCGGAGGGACCTACATAAGAGGGTGAGAGATGCAAAGTCAGTGGCCACACCTGTGGCATTGCTACAGGGTGGGTGCAACATTACAATACATCAACAGTATATTTCCACAACACTACCACATATGGACATCTGTTTATCACTGCTATGCAGCAACAAAATATATCTATGACATGTCAGATATGCATGAGATACCTGTACTGATGTGGAGGTATATGCAACAGTGGTCTACTGATGTGCCCTGTGGCCTTACCTGCATGCTCCTCAGCTGGTGCATGGGTGGCACCCACCTCCACAAAGGTGTTTGGCGATTGGTGGCTAGCCAGATGGGCAGGTGCCACGAGGCTGGCCAGGAGCTCTTCCACATGTGTTGGGGGGGATGGATGGCATGACCCCCCCCCCCATGGTGAGGTAATCCCCTCAGGACTGCAACAGCACTCTGACAAGCATTGAGAAGCAGGTCAGAACAATGATGCCGGACCTGCTCATAACTGCAGTTGTGCAGTCCGACATCATTGACCCTGTGGACTAGGTCGTTCCACAGGGCGGTCTGCTCCTACTGATCATGGGCGGCCTGGCAAAACAAGATTGCATAGTGTTGTATGAGGTCATTCAGCAGTATTTCATTTTCAGCTGCTGTGTATGCTGGCAGCCTTCCATGGGACATTGTGCCTGAAAGACGTAAAGATGGACACAGGTGTGAGCAAGTCATGCAGCAAGGTTACCACAGTTCTTAATACACATCACAGTCACCCCCTCACCATATCAGCCACAACTAACTGTACACACAACTCAATAGGGATGGCTACAGCATACCTACCAGTGGGGCAGATATTGTACTGTACCACGCTTTGTGCAATGTGTTTATAGCCATTTTCCCTGTGTGGACACTATCATTGCTGGCCTGTTACAGACTTTTCACCTGCATGCCATTGTCAGGGCCACAATGGTTCCATATATGCCTCTAGGATGCTTGCTATGTGTTTGCTACACATCTGATATTCTGTGTTATTGGGGTTGTCTATGCATGCTGTTGGACATGTTTCGGAATTGTGTAGACTATTACTACCGACAAATGTTCAATAACAGTGACACAATAGCATGTATACGTACTATTGGCCAGCAGAACCACCTCTCCAAACTCATCTCCCCATGTTATCAGGCCACCATCACGTGTGACCCACCCTGGGGCCTCCTCATGTACTGGTCCGGCAATGCCATCAGGTGGAACCAACTCAGGGGTTTGTTGTCTCCCCTGGGGGCACACACAGACATGTTCCTGTTCCCTGAGGCCAGGTCCAGGGTCTGTTCCTTAACAGGTTCCATAGACACATGTGGGATGTGCTACATCACCTTGAGGTGGCACTCAGTACACATTCACAGCGCCCACATGCTCCTCCTGCTCAGTCTCCAGGCCAGGCACCTTCAGAACGTGGACAGCTGTTGTGGGTAGCAGTGGGTAGGAGGCTTGTTTCCATTGTGTCCATATTGGGGCCCATGGGATGTCCACATCACAGACCACACACACCATCCAGGGTGTTTATCCACAACATGTGTCACATACCACCCCTGTAGGCTGTCCTCTATATCTACCAACCCTGACCACCTCCTCAACTATACCTGCCATACTTCCTCATATTCCCATTCCATATTTCACAGATGAGGACAATGTCGTCCCAACAAGGGGTTCACATATGACATACCTGTCCATGTTGCACACACTGACTGCTGTAGATATCTGTGTGTATTGATATGTGTGCTGTTTCCTCAAACATAGCATGCAGCACTGTGGTAGTAATATAGGGGACATGTATTTACATACATATATATATATATATATATATATATATATATATATATATATATATATGTTTGTGTGTGTGTTTGTATATATGTAGGCATGTGCATATAGGTATATATCTATATATGTGTAGATATATATTATGTTTGTACACATATGCATACCTACCTATAGGGTACATTCAGACATCAGGTCCACAATCTCACAACACCTTTCTGCACAGCTGCATGGTTCTGCCTTGCTACAACACAGACAGGTGCTATATATGGACACAGCTTGACATTAGGGGGATATATGTGTAGGGCCAGATTGCAGGTAACCCTATTGCACACCTATGGCATTCTTGCATGTTACAATACAGGTTAACCTGAGTATTCTGCAAGAAGTGGGCTGCGGAACCCACATATCCATCATTATGGCATTACTTCCACCACCAGCTATTGGCCACGTAATATACATACTTCCCATTACACAACACACACTATGATGGCTTACATCTTAGTCAGTGCTATTCTGCATGGTTGACGGGTATGGCCCACTACCTACAGGGTCAGACCCTATTGTTCTTAGCAGTTGTTCAGGTGAACATCATTACAACAACACCTGAAGGCACATATAAATCATTCCACATCATCTATCCCATTATTATGGACCAAGTACTACAGTAAATTACATACATATATACTTCGCATACCTGTTCTGGGAATGCAGTCTCTTCTGGATGGTCTGACTTATTTATTTTGTTTTTATTTTCTGTGCCTTACACACATACTCTCTCTCTCTCTCTCTCTCTATATATATATATATATATATATATATATGTATATATCTTACTCTCAGTGTCTCTTCAGTAAATGGAATGAGCTGCTTTGCATAGATTGCAGCATGGAATTTGTAAGTGATGCACATGATCAGGTGATGGCCTCTGCACCAATCAGTGTCCTCCACTTGCTACCTGCATGCAGCATGCTGTGTAGTACTTCCAATTACCACTGTCATGGCAACCAACTACTATAAATCCCTACATCATGTGGGCGTGGTACCTTTACTTTTCCTGTATGATAGATATCCTTCCTGTGTATGGGCAGCAGTGTTACAGATAGCAAGTAGCAATACATCTTACAGGAAAACCTGCACACTCAGGCCAGCTAGATATTTGTAGGAGGTTCCAGAACTACAGGCAGATTGTGAGTAGAGTTGTTGCATGCATTGTATAGCACTGGTGTCACAGGGTTTGTGTGTACATACTAGTTTAACTTGGAATGCAGTCTGTCTGCATAGCTCTCAACTGTGGGCCTATCCACTTGATGGCCAGAGGTGTGCCTAGTATGTTTTGTCTGTCCACCACACAGGTCTTGTGTCAGATATATCACTGGCTGTGTGTGTGTGTTGAGTGCTATCAGTACATGGCTACATCCATTTCTGTTTCTAACTTCATATTCCTGACTAAGGGTATGTTGCAGACTATCCTGTAACACCAGCGAATTGCTTAGTGTATGACAACAGTTTTACACATATGGGCCTGTTTTCCAGCCTCTGTCCTCCACCTACATACCAGGCTTTGTACATATGACACGCTGTGAGTATGTCATGCTGCCATTCCAGCCATCAGTCCACTGCTGTTGTGTCCCCCACACATACTGTGGGGTTGGGTCCATATATGTGCGGGCTTCACCTACACAATACATGTGTGCCCTTATGCACTCCAGAGGCATATGTAGCAGTGGTATATGGCCATGTATTATTGAGTTTAGGGGGGATGCACCATAACTAACCTAGGCTGTTACAACATGTAGGGGTATCAGAGGTAAGCTGCCTTAAGGTATCTGGATGTACATTACCATACAATTCACTTTGGGTAAATGCAGGCCTACTGCCTCCTGCCATACAGACTGTTCTATTTGTCAATGTGATTGTGATGGTGTCAGTTATGCCTTTTTATGTAACAGATACATCCCTTTGTGTCAGCTGAGGTCTTTACCCCCTAGGGATTGAGTACAGAGTGTAGATCGAGGCTGCTGGACTATACATCTGCATTACTTACTGTTGATTGATTGGTATTCTGAGGCCCAGTCTGTCTTTACTATTGTAGTACTTGAAGGCCTTGGCCTGGACAGCAACATATGTAAACCTTTCCAGACTACTGTATTAATATAACTGTTTCACAGTTGCATTACTCTGTTTATATTTATGTCATTGTCTAAACAGCTATATGACATGGCATGTACAACTGTAATAGTAAACAAATAAAGCTTTCCCATGTATGCAAACCTGTGTATGGTGTTATATCCTTTGATCTCTCTATGGATATATGTTGCAGGCAGCAATTGTTGTTTGCATGGGTGACTCATACAGTGTCCAGTTGGTAAGGTGGCAACTGTAGGCATAGTAGCTGTTCCGTATTGTGTGCACCTTCTACATATGTATCTTCCTATACATATCTCTGTGTGTGTATGTGTAGTTACATATATATATATATATATATATATATATATATATATATATATTTATATATATATATATATATATATATATATATATATATCTGTATCTGCATAAATGTGTCTGTGTATATGTATCCTAGGGATGTTGATTGCTTCCACATTGTACATTCCCTATGTTAGTCAGACTGTACTGCATGACATGTTACTGATACCAGCCTGAAATCATACAGGTGGGATGGAGTACTAACATCTTGTGCCCATGTTGTGCCAGGTCCTGGTTATAGGATCTGCAACAGTTGCTAGTGTATTGCAGGGCAGATGTGTTTGGCTGTGGGGGGGGGGGGTATCTATAGGTACAAGACGTATGCTGTTTGGGCCTCCTCAACCCCATTAACAGTGCATGTGGACATATATGTTTTTGTTATGTTTCCATTTTTATCTACAGATGTATGTCTGTATATACCTATACCTATATATATATATATATATATATATATATATATATATATATATATATATATATATATATATATATATATATATATATATATATATATATATATATATATATATATATATATATATATATATATATATATATATATATATATATATATATATATATATATATATATATATATATATATATATATATATATATATATATATATATATATATATATATATATATATATATATATATATATATATATATATATATATATATATATATATATATATATATATATATATATATATATATCTAGATATGTATATATCTATTTAGATATAAATATATATATACACACACACACATACATCTACATGTTTAAATACATTTCCTGTACTGTTGAATGACTGGGCTGGATGTTATGTTTGTGAAAACAGCAGAGTTATGTGTATCTGACATGGCTTAGTGGTAAATCACTTTGTCTATGGTGTGTAGGGTCCTGGTTCTATCCTTGCAGAGGCTATTTATTTTGTTTCTGGGCAGGACAAGGGCCATTGGATACAGAGTGATTAAGGCACTTTTAAGCAGTTGTAAGTGGGTTTGCGTGGATGCAAGCACTGCTAACTTCCGGTTACAGTTTCTTATACTTTGATAGCTTCTAAATTGATTAACCTGTGTAGGGATTGCAAACAAGCCTAAACCCATTTACAGCTGCTTAAAAGTGCTTACTCCCTCTTACCCCCATGCTAATTTCTGTAAAAGAAAGAAAAAAGGGCTGATAGAAAAGTGGTGAAAAAGAGGCACAAAGAGGGGAAAGACAGTAAGGAAAATAGCTAGGGATATGCAGGAGGGTGTTGGGAAGGTCCATAGCTGCCCATTTCTTCTACAGCAACAGCTGTGCATATACACTGAATTTGGAGGTAGAGGTGTGAGGACAACAATAATATGTTGTGATGCCAGTTAGACCAGATTACATGTGTCCAGTGGACATGTGTGCAAAATGGACAGCTATGTATGGGGCGAGATTTTTTTTTGGGAACAGATTGCCCTTTTTTTTCAGGTGAGAGTGGGATGTTGGGGAGGGATAGTAAGTATATTTGGGGAGGTAGGTTGGGTAGGTTAACTGACAAGACAAACAAGACGCATACAGGGGCTGTATATGACACATGTGAGGGGTAAACACTTTGATGGGGAGGGGTGTTGGGAAATTGGAAGCCCACACGCCCCCTAGTGGAAACAGTGGGACAGAGATCCCCACCCATGGGCAGTCACCACTGTACCTTCACAGCCCTGAAGGTAGCTGCACTGTGGGCTGAGTCAGAGAACCAGGCCGACCCTCTAGTCATGACACGCGGCCCTTGTGCTGGCGTAGAAGATCTCCAAATGGCTGATCAAGCTCTCTATGCACCATGACCCAGACCTGTTGACATTTCCACCAGAAGGTGGTGCAGTACCAATGGAAGAGGAGGTCCTGGGTTGGACCCCAGACGTGCTGGTGCCTGGTGCCATGGCCAGCTGAGGTGGGACAGGTGGGTCCATTGGGACTCACATTCCCATACATGCTATGGTGTTTATGGTGCATCAACATATGTGAGTTAGTAATAGTCAACACATTCCCAGATTAGGTATAACAGCATGCATAGATAGTCCCATTAACCCAGACACCAGATATGGAACAATTGCATAGCAAATGGAACACATGCATATATGGAACCACAGTGGTAATAACACCAGCATGCAAGTACATTGATGGCACCATGCCACCAATGTTGGAGAATTGCAATAGAGTACATGCATGGAAACAGATTTAAATAATTATCAACCAATAGGACATATGTCCCAACATAACAGTGGAGTCATCACGTACCATTTGAGGTGGGTGTTTATTGTATTTTTTGGAGATATGGTGGCGGAATGTCAATTAACAACTAGTATATTCCTGTAGTTCACATTACTTTCCTGGTCAGTGCTGTTATCTGTACCTTACAAGTATTACTACACTACCCTCTTGCCTTAGTTTGGACAGTGATATGGCTGTCGACATCTATATACATGAACTGATTTTACCTGCAGTATATACCTCTTACCTGGTATACCTGTGGGGGAATTGTTTGTTAACACTAACTGTTTGTACACATACGCCCAGAATCCAGGTTGATGTTATGCACATACCTTTCCATCTCTTTTTGCACAGACTCTGGTCATGTCTTTACCACATGCAGATGAACCGGGACATATGTAGGCTATTGCCCTCTTCAACCTTTAGTGACTTACAACACTCTTATGCAGGATTTCCTACACAGTTATATTATGTAGCACAGTATGGGTGACAGTGATCAGTGATACCTTATTATTCAGAGCGACTGCAACACTCACAATTCCATACAATACCAGAGTAAACAGTACCAGTACAGGGTATCAAGCTTTTATTTCTTGGCACAGTGTTCGTATCCAATGTACCTGTATGAGCAATGTTTCTTAGCACTACCTGACTGTTGCCACACAATGTACCAGATTTCAGATTAGTATTATGCAAATACATCTCTCTCTGTTACTGTACACACTCTGGTTACAGCTTGACAACATGGGGGTGTAAATGGGACATATGTGGCTTATTACTCTTATAAGATTTTGGGGGGTTGCTGGTGTGACAGGTTTGTTCTCATAGATGTGTGACAATCAGTTGTATTTCCTGTTTGCTGCCTAAACATCTGGGATCATCCCACTGATTTCCAAGGGGGACAGGGTGACAGGCAGCAGATATGGGCTGATATACTGGACATTCTGGACTTGTCTGTACAGTTGTGGGGTATGATTCTGTATGCATCCTACTTCCACTCCTGGGATTCAGACCATGGCTGTGTCTGCTAAAACTAAAACACTGTCTATCACAGTTGTGTGTGCTATATAGATATTGCTGTATAACTCCTGCCTGATTTCTGTCTTATAATTCTCCAGTGGTTTTACATTCTGACCTTGTATTACAACACTCTTATACAGGATTTCCTAGACAGTTATATTATGTAGCACAGTGTGGGTGACAGTGATGAGTAATACCTTATTATTCAGAGCAACTGCATCAGTCACAATGCCATACCATACCAAAGTAAACAGTACCAGTACAGGGTATTATTCTTTTATTTCTGGGCACAGTGTTCATATCTGATAGACCTGTGGGAGCAATGTTTGTTAGCACTACCTGAATGTTGCCACACAAAGTACCAGATTCCACATTACTATTATGCACATACATCTCACTCTATTACTGAATGCACTCTGCTCACAGCTTGACAACACAGGGCTGTAAATGGGACATACATGGCGTATTACTCTCATAAGATTTTGGGGAGTTGCTAGTGTGACAGCTTTGTTCTTATAGATGTGTGACAATCAGTTGTATTTCCTGTTTGCTGCCTATACATCTGGGATCATCCCTCTGATTTCCCAGGGGGGCAGGATGACAGGCAGCAGATATGGGCCAATTTACTTGACATTCTGGACATATCTGTACAGTTGTGGGGTATGATTCTGTATGCAGACTACTACCACTCCCAGGATTCGAACCATGGCTGTGTGTGCTAAAAATACAACATTTCACATCTCAGTTGCATGTGCTATTGAGATTGTGCTGTTTGTCTTTTCACTGTTTTTTGTCGGTGTCTCTCAGTTGTACTAAGTGACCGCTGGAGATTACACCAGTCATATACAGACATTCCTACACATTCTATTTATGTTGCACAGTGTGGGTAACAGTGCTTAATACAACAGTACTATTAAGTGATTGCAAATCTACATTATCATTTGATACCAGAGTATACACATGCAATCCAGCAGTTAGACCTTTATTGTCAGGCTATTATGCTTTTATTTACATACAAACTATATGAGACTCTTCCTGACATATTCTCAGGTGTATGCAGGACTTGCCATACACAATACAGGTTTTATACTGGCAATTAATTTACTAATACTTTTAGATTTATTTCATAGGACAGTGCATGCAAGAGTATAACTGATCTGCCTTGCATCGCAACCTCTCCAGGTGACATCCATGGGCCTCCTGGTTCGTGGCCCTCTCACTTGCCACTGTCAAGGACATAAGAAGAATATTTAGCCATACCTATCCATAATATACATGAGTTGGCAATTATTACACAGGAAGTGGACTGATACTTACACACAGCTAGGACCTCCCCTGTCCTCCTAGCCTCTTGGATCCACTGACCCAAGAGATCCCCCTTTTGCCACTTCAGGTTGACATAGTGATGCCCGACCTGCTCACCAGTTCAGGGTATGCCAGTGGCACTGGTGAGGTCACGAGGGAGATTGTCCCAGGCTTCTGCCTTATAACAGTCTCTGCTTATGGTCTTTGACAAGGTGTCCTGCCATGATTCTGGACTCCTGGATGCTCCAGCGCTGTGCCCAGAAGTGCACTCCCTCTCCACTTTCTTCCATGGTGCCTGCAAGGGGAAGCTACAACCAGTTATGAGATGTATTTCCAACTGTTCGGTTTAAGTAGGGCCGAATTCCTGCACTTTGCCATGATTGGCCGGTTTTGAAAAGGCTAAGCTATGGGCAAATCTGCTTACCTATAGTTGGCATTGTTTAAAGGGGTATACCACTGGGCACATTCAGTTAGCTGGCCTACACATTGCTTACACCTCCTAAGCTGGCCTGTGCAATGCTTAACATTGCTTAAATTTGACTTTGCATTATATTTGCTTTTCAGCATTGATTTAGTATTCATTACATCTTATATATATGTCTAGTACCCATGATTCATGTGTACGTACACTGTATGGGGTCCTTGTGTTTAATAGGGGACTTCAAAACTCTATTACAATTATACCTCATATCTGGACTTACTTCAGTACTCCAGTGCACATATTTATGTTATGTAGTAGATTATAGAACATATGACTGTATACTGATTCCTTTCACATGTTCAGTTTGATTTTACTATAGTGAGGGTGTGTTTGGTGATACCTCAATCTTATGTACTGCTGTGATGGCATAGTGGTTAACTTCTGTGACTATAGTGTATAGGGTCCTGGGTTCAAGACCTGCAAAGGCTGTTTATTTTGTTGCTGGGCAGAACAGCGGCTGTTGGATGCAGAGTGATTAAGACACTTTTAAGCACATGTAAGTGGGTTTGCACGAGTTTGCGTGAGTGTAAGCAAGGTTAACTTCTGGTTAAATATGCTTACAGAGAGTTAGCTTCCATATTGCTTTACCTGTGTGCGCATTGCTTACCCCCGTGCAAATGGGCTTAGACCCTCCTACTTGTGCTTACATATGCTTACTCATGCTTACTACTGCTTAATAGTGCTTACACTTGCTTTCTAGTGCTTACTCCCACTTACCACTACACTGATTTAGGCAGTAATGTCTAATGGTTCTTGGGAAGGTGGAGATTTGGAAGCTGTATGGAGTTATCATTCATTACACATTTTACCTTCCATTTGTATCCATGATTCCTGTGTACATATACTGTATGGGGCACATCTGATTATCTGTGGACTTTGCAACATTATGACATTCAGCAATTACTTCGGTAGCACCAATTAGCGCTAAAATCTCCAGCAACCACGGTAGTTGACAACCAGTCAGTTTAATATATCCACATCACGCCACAACGACAACAAATAGTGACAACATCAAACGAATAAAAATAACAGAACACTGCTACAAACGAAATGGCAAATAAATTGAATAACGCCAAAATACAACAGTTGAGCGCTTTCAACCAGCATCTCTGGTTTTCATCAGAACTGTTGTAAATGGACTACATTAGATTTAAATAAATTCTTTGGCGCCAAAAAATTTTGTATCTTTAAAGACACAGTATACACATTTGAATTCTCCCAATTTCAACGTATTACATCAAGTTATGTGCATATACTGTTCATATAAAGTGAATACAAGTACAGAAAAACATCAAAACATTACAAAATAACTGTAAAAAACCCTTTAAATGTACTTTGATTGTGCTTTAAAATAATAAGCTCTAAAAATAATCTTTAAAAATAATGTTGTATAAATCATTGGTACCATCTGGTTTGTTAAACACTGGTATTTTTGTGATAATATGTTGGTCGAGTACCAAACATCATTAACGAGGCATAATTTAAGTTGTTTACATACTGATCTTGTGTAACAAGTATAATTTACATACTGATCTAATATAACACTAATAATGGTTGTCACAGAATCTTGCCAAATAATCCCCGTATACTAGCCCCGTAAGTGCGAAAATAAACAAGTACATTTAAAGGGTTTTTTACAGTTATTTTGTAATGTTTTGATGTTTTTCTGTACTTGTATTCACTTTATATGAACAGTATATGCAGTGTTCTGTTATTTTTATTCGTTTGATGTTGTCACTATTCGTTGTCGTTGTGGCGTGATGTGGATATATTAAACTGACTGGTTGTCAACTACCGTGGTTGCTGGTGATTTTAGCGCTAATTGGTGCTACCGAAGTAATTGCTGAGTTTCGGTTCATTTTTCAAACATTATGACATTATGACACTGACAACTCACAACTGCATTTAATGCAGTACTCCAGTTCACAAATATATGTTATTTAGTAAGTTATGCAACTAAAATATTGGTCATAACGTGATGTGACATGGAAAATGGAATGTGCTGCAGTGGGACTCGAACCGGGAATGCCTGCTCCTAAGGAAAATGCGCTGCCCACTACACTATTACTATGCTGCTTCATTTGCATATATCTTCCTTGTTATCCTCTTCAGCCATTTAAGCTGCATTAACCGTAGCTAAGTGATGGGCAAACCGGTGCACCTACAGTTAGATTTAATCAGTTTCATAAAAAAATAAAATAAAATGGTATCTTTATATTGTTTGTGTTTACTATTGCTGTTGTACATGTGGGGGGATGTTGCTGGGGAATGCGGACACCTATGAACAGTCTCGCTCATTCTTTTGGGCTTTATGCAGTTCTTCATTGCGGGGGCATGTATATTCTTAGAGCTCGGCTCTCAGACATGCCCCCTGCACTCTTACATGCTCCATGTCAGATTAGGAGCTCAGGCAGTGCGCCTTCATTAATATGCATGACATGCTGCCATCCTGCTCCGAAATGGCTGCTTACATGCAGGACTAAGATAGTCTTGAACAAAAGATTAGTAAATCCGGGGGGGGGGTTGTCTTGTCAACCCTCCTTTTTCAACTCTTGTTTTATTATGTTCAGACAGTTTTAAATGCAAAATTACTGAGTTTTGATGCAAAGAAAGTTTTTTCCTTACTCTAATTTGTCCCCTAATTTAAAGCTTCAACCTTGAAGGTAATCTTTAGCCTTGAGTTTTAAAATCAGCGAATATAGTCTACTTATAGCTTTCAAACAACCAAAATGTCAATACAAAAAATGTTGCTGCTATAAACATCATCACATTACTATGCATGTACCAAGCAAAAATCCTAGCGCATGCAAAGTAATAAAAAAAAAATGGATGTACATTTATCAGGGAAAGGGCATATTTCTTAATCCCAAGAATCATCCAGTCTTGGATACTTGTCAGTTCTCTGTTTAGTAGGCAAAACTCTGTCAACTAAACAGATGTTCACAATACCATTGTTTGACAAAGATAATGACTCCGATATATACATATATATATATATTATATATGTATATATATATATATATATATATATATATATATATATATATATATAGTGAGAGAGAGAGATAGAGAGAAGCAGATAGACAGTTCCAGGGTATAGGTAGAACAAGGAGGCCTGGTATTTCCAAAATACTTGTTCTTGTTTGTTTTATTATTTGGGTTAACTTTATTGAGTTTGTAGTCAAGTGCTTAGCTCGAGATTTAACAGTGGATCTCTTTTTGTTTTCTCAAGTTATACTGCACTTCTTGTTTCACAAAATGAAATATTCTGAAAGTCTTTTTGTTATGCAGTCACTTTTTATCTCTTCTTTACTTGATATTTTATTCTCACAGCCACCCATTGTGGCACCTTTATCAGCACGTGTTTTCTTCTTGCTGCTGCATGAAAGTGTATTTTCCCTTATTTGGTATATTTCCCCACTTTCATAAATGGGAATGACTCTTTATTTATTTATTATTTAATTCATACCTCTCAACCTCTTGAAGCAAGAAATCTGGATAAAGCCATGAACAAAAGTGGGACAAAAGCCCCAAAATAGGGACAATTTCTAAATATTGTTCTTACAAACTTAGAAAGTTGATAGAATAACAGATTCTGAATTAGCATGAATTTTCTGAAGGGTATGAAGTCTGAAACTCAAATGTCTGTCATTATTTTCTAACGTTAATCTTTAATGATTTGCCACTAATTTACCAGAAAATCCCAAATTTATGAAAAACGGACCAAAAATTTGAGGCAAAAATCTGGACATTCTGCAAAAATCTGTACAGCTGAGAGATATGATTTAATTGACATTTGTTAACTGTGTTAGTCCAACTGGGCAAGTAGCCCCTTTTCAGTGGAAGCCAGAGGAGAAAAGTTCCAAAACAGTATCATTAAGATAAATAGTCATATAGCAGAAATAATAGCTAAGCTAAGACTTACAAAACAACGTCTCTAGGAGTAAGATAAAACAACATGCTATAAATGGTCAGTAAATTGAACATCATAGAGTACAGAGCTATTACAATAGTAGGCAGAAATACACAACATCACTGAGTACAGAGCTATGTACAATAGTATGCAGAAATACAGAAAATGTTGTCAGGTTTGCAAGACAAAAAGAACCACTAAATTATAAATGTTAAAATCATACAGGAGATAATCGCAAGGCAAAAGCCAAATCTTTAATACAAGAGTTGCCTCATCACCATTCAATGTATATTTTTCTTAAGTTTATATGGCTTCATAACTATTAATAAATGCATAGACTTGAGAATTGAGATTTACTGGTGCATTATGTGCTATGTAACTGTACAGAGGTATACCAAGCCATCATGCCTGTACATGTCAAGCTTATAAATAAAGAGATGAGAAAACATACCAAGGTCTACTCTCCTTTCTTCTGTAAGTGAGTCTATATGCTTAGTCTTTAATTTGCCACAAAGCATGATGACTGCATTGTGTGGAGGAAAGATTTAGTTGAAGGATCTCTGATTTCCAAGAGATCCACTTCTGCAGTGCTGGGATGCCCATATAAACGGTTTTCATTTTATTATTCTTTTTGCATCCCTCAGTCAGTCGATCTACTTTGAGATCCCACCAACCATTTTAGGATAATTCAGCTGATTAACCACACAGTTTCATGACCTAACATAGTACTTGAATAGTAAAGACGCAGCAGACAAACTCCTAATGCTTTTGTAGGTGGGCTGTGTCCCTGTATCCCTAGTCTGGGGGCTTTGTCTCTACATTCCTATTCTGAGATTTCACTGACTTCACTCAAAGGTAGTAATATTTTAGAATTAGTATACTTATTAATCAGAGGCTGTCCGGTTCGATTCTCAGCTAGAGCGTCTTCTGCATGGAGACATGCGTGAATGGGCGTACCTTCGTTGAAGGTTGTGCGTCAGGCCTGGCAAGCCAGTACGTAAAAATCAACTGCCCATCATTAGCTGACCGGAGTTCCACTGTGGCGACCCCTAACCGGGAAAAGCCGAAAGACACAAACAAACAAACATACTTATTAATCAGAGGATGTGATGCAAAGCTCCCACATCAGTGAGGACCTCAGAATTGGCTTGTCTAAAGGAATAGGTTTAGGAAATGCACTTGGTGGACTCTGCAGTTGCAGTTGGGATGCCAGGACACCATAGCTGGTCAGTTGGACAGTGTGCAAATGTGATCAGCTATACTTCAAATAGATTGCTGTCAAATGGATGCATGGTGAATGACACTTATTTATTTCTCTTTGTTTACTAGGAAAGGCCAACTGATGAAAGTGCATTTTCAGCAAAGGACAGGAGAGAAAAGCTTCAGCACAAATAATTAAGATACTCATGACATAACATTTTTTTGCAAAGATATATTACATAGATAGCATACAGTTTGCCTTTTCTCCCCAGTGGCCTAAATTTACAGCTTAAAGTTTGCATTTGGTATCTTTGAGACAAGGGGGTAGAATTTTATTTCGTGAGTAGTGGTTGATAATCTTAAGGAAAATTATGTCTGCATATCAAAACATTGAAGCTGGAGTTAACTGTTCATTATTCTGCCTTTTCAGCTATAGCATTTGTCTTCATTCCTTAAGGTACAGTGCCAGAAAATTTGGAACTGTATGCCAGCTTCAAGAATGTAGTGTCTCTCCCTCACAATTTTAGCCTCCCAACTTTAGAAAGTAAAAAGCAATGTCTTTCTGCTTCTCCCATTATGGGTCACCACAGCTGATCACCAGTCTGCAGACTGATTGGTAGTGGAGTATTTATGGTGATGAGTTGCCAGCCTGGCACCCAACCTTCACAGAAGGCACACGCGTGCACACACACACACACACACACACACACACACACACACACACACACACACACACACACACGCGCACCTACCTGCATGTCTTTACTCTTGCTGTGGGGGGGGGGGCAGTGTTAACCACTGCACCACCATGGCCTCCCAACTGTAGAAAGTGTAGACTTAGAAAATAGCTAACCAGGTGTTCTGAAAAAAATATATATATTTAACAAAATGTATAACATTAAGCCATGAACATTATTTTTATTTAAATTCTAGTATAACTCACTAGCGAAAAAACATTTTTCACAAGTGTATGCTGTGATGCATATAGTGCATGCCTGGTTATGACCATGATTCCCTCACTAGCTTCTTCTCTTTGCACGATTGTCTCTTTACACGATTGTTCCTAGGTATTTTGTTTGATGAGGTTGTCACTTACTTGAAAACCTCAAAGAATTATTGGTCCATTCTAACTAGGGTGGCCATTGTCATGTGCACTAGACTAAAGTAGGCATTCAGAATGGATGGATGATTGATAAATAGACAGATATGGATGGATGAAGATGAGTACATTGGAAAAAGAAGCTTACTTACCCATGACACAAAGGGGTAAATAAAAAGGGAGCTAAACTGCACTAATTATACAAATGAAAACATGTGATAATGAAATAAACTCTACAGTCATTAATAATGTTAATTTGGCCTTAATGAAGCTATGCTTGAGGTATTGGATCAAAGAGTACAAGAACAATGACTTCTTGTATGTATACACACACACACACACACACACACACACACACACACACATATATATATATATATATATATATATATATATATATATATATATATGTTTTCAAAAGTGGAAAACATTCAGGTTGAATTATTCCATTAATATGGGAGAAGGGGCTAACCCAGCTGATTAAAGAATGGTTTATTTATTTATTGGCATTTGTTTACCAGCAAAGCCCACTGGGCCAAAATAGTCCATTTTCAGTGGAGGCCTAGGGAGAAAAGCTCCACAAAGCAGTTAGTATAACAGTACATGCTATTCAAGGCAGTTAGTAGATAATACACAAAACATAATGATGCATGTAAGATACAATTTGTACAGAGTAATACAGTTTAAGGCATACATAGTAACTTAAGCAATCATATTACTATACATTTAAAGGAACATATCATGGTCTTATTAATTTGCTTTTCAAGGTGCTCTAAGAATATCAGCCAGAACAATGGTGCTTAACAACGTGTATTGAATTAGTCCCTGATGGTTAGGGGTAGATAGGTGTCTTATACATGTTTTAATTAGTAGTAAAGGAAAGATTAGAAGGGTTCCTTTGCCTTGATACCACTAGGCCATACTGTACCTTGAAGTGAAAACAGAGACAGAAAGAGAGAGGGATAGAAAAATATATGACTTAAGGTATGGAGACTTAGGTTATGGAGGGATGAGAACTGAGGTATCTACATTGCCTTAGTGTGGAGAGGTGTTGCACAGAGATTTTTTGAATGAAAAGATATTACTGGAGATCCTGAGAGCTATTGGGAGAGCATTCCATAGTTTGCAATAGAGAAAGGGTAGGGCATGCGGCCAGCTGGGAGTTTTGTTTTTTCTACTTGCAGAGAAGTTGATTTTTAGATCTGAGAGGTCTATTTGGGTGATAGCAAGTTAAAATGGAAGAAAGGGCTGGCAGTCTAATGGCTTGTAAATAATTTTGTGTGCTGTGATTAGTTGTAAGTAGGTTAGGTAATGTGGAAGTTCTAGCCAGTTAAGCAAGTATAAGGAGATGCAATGATGGGAAGAGTATTTTGCATTGGTTGCAAACTTGGCAACCTTACTGTAACAGGAATCAAGCTTGTTTTTAGGGAGGACTGGATATTAATAAGGAGACGAGCACCATACAGGATAGAAGGCAGGAGAAAGTTTAAAGTGAGAGTTCACTTTGTAGATCAGTTAAGAAAGTGTTTATGTCTATAGAGGGTGTCTAATTTTTGGTGTGTTTTTTTATATTATTATGGACACGGAGGTCAAATGTCAGGTTTTCATCCAAAATAACTCTTAGTAATTCTGTGTGGGAGACAATCTCTATAGTGGAGTTGTTTTGAGAATGAATGTTAAAATCTGTCTTGTTTACTGAGAGGTTTTTCTTGGGAGAAAATAATAGCAATTTGGTTTTATTGGGGTTTAGGGTGAGCTGATTAATGGCCATCCAAATTTCAGTAGCAGTAAATGCATTCTGGGTTATTTGCAGAAGTTCTGTTGTTCATTTGGCAGAGCAACTACATGTAGTCCAGCTGACTGCATTGCCAGTCTTAGCAGTCTTCTATACTAAGCAACAGCTTTCTTTGAAAATTGGCAAAGAGGCCTTTGCTTTATACAAGAAAATCTTAAGCAAACTCACTATCCTAACATAGGAAGGGGAGAAGATAAATTCTTTATAGGGTTCTATATCTGAGCCTCAGGTTAATGAGGCAAAGTGGCATGTGATGGGCAGAAGTGAACTGGAGATGGACACTTTTACCATGTAACCTCAAATTTGAAACACATACATATTCCTGACATACACTTAGTAGTAGCATAAGCAGTCTTGACCTGCAAGGAGTATGTGAGGAGAACCTTGGTCTAGTATTGATTCAACAAGGCCCTGCACTACAGAGTCACATCTAGCAGCAATAGTGTTATTGTCTCTTACCCCCCAACTCTTGTGTTGCTCCTTTGCCTTGATACCACCAGGCCATTATGTACCTTGAAGTGAAAACAAGAGACAGAGAGTGACAGCGAGAGAGAGGGATAGAAAACATATGTCTCAAAATGTAATTTGTTGAAGGTCACATCTGAACCACACTTATCTCACCATCTAGCTCTCAACAGGTCTCCATTAGCAACAAAGCCCATTTTTATAATATTAGAAAAAATCTGAATTCAGTAAAAGTAGCAGCTAGTTTAGACTGACTCCATGGCTCAGATGAATATTGCCCTGACTGTGATCTAGGTAACTATGGTTTGATTAGAGGCCCTGTAAGTAGAGAAGCCAGGTAGAGAAGTAGAGGAGTGAAGGGGTATGACCTGCTCACATATCCCAGGGAAGGGAGCAGATTGTTCACATTAGCAGGCACAGTGGGTGGAGCTAACTCTCTTGTAGAGACAGCGACTCAAGGGGAGGTGCAAGATTGTTTTGAGGGAAAGACCTCTGCAGAACTGAGGATACGTCCTCTGCCACCAGCCCATTGCATGCCCTTCCAGTGCCTTACTAGGTGCATGTTGATAGGGAAAGGGAGAAAAATAAGAAAGAAATGTCAAACCACCATGAAGGTTGTCTGAATAATGGCCCTCATTGTCAACCCTTGCCCTGGTGCTTCCTTTGTCCAGTGGAGAGCTGACAATCAACAGTGAGAAGGGGCAAAGAGATAATAAATAAATAAATAAATAAATACATAAATAAACAAACAAATAAATAAATAAATAAATAAACAGCAGTGAGTTCAGAAAGGTCAGATCACTGCTTTTGCTGTATTATGACAAATGCATAAAGGAAATAATTTGTTTGAAAAATTCTCAACAAAACTTTCAAGTGATGTCACATGTTTTAGTAATGAAAGGAAATGCCTTGCATTTGCACTTCTTCCTGCAATCAGTCATACAGATCAACAACCTATCCCCCACAATGGTACTAAGCCTTAAAAAGCTGAAATCTCTGATAAATACACCTGTTGGATAGTTCTGGTGCCAGCATTATAAAGTTACAATCTACAAAGCTAGAGATGTGGGAGATTGATGTATTATATATCAGTGCAGTAGGAGCATTGTAGGAAGTTTCAAGAACATTACAGAACAGGGACTGAGGTCTTATTAGTCTCATAAAGTCAAAGTGATAGTAAAAACTTCCAAAAGTAGATAGAAAGGCCCAGACTGCATGCCTCAATGTCATTCTCCATATAATGGAAATGTTATCTTATTTAATTATTTGTTTACATTTGTTTACCAGAAAAGTCTGACTATGTAAACCCCCTTTTCAGTAGAGGCCTTGTTAGAAAATCTCCACAGATACACAATAACTAAGAAGCACTACAAGATTAAATGAAAGATACTGAAATTTGGGAGGAAAAAAACCTGCAACTGTAAATATATTCAATAAGAATGAGTACAGTGCCACTTACAGCATATCCATATAAATGTAAGCATTATTCCAAGAAGAGAATGAAAGTGAGAAATAATTGATAAACTGAGGCATGGGTGGGATACCTCAGAGGTTACTGTAAGTTCCCTATACCTTATTTTGTGATGGTATGCAGACTGAACTATGACTGTATTACACAGGCAGAGTAAAACTATCTTATAACTCAGTAAGGCCTGGCATTATGTGGGATCATGCAGTATAGCATATCAAAATACTAATGAGAATTCACATATGATGTAATGTAAAAATTTTTGATTCAGGAAGTAGATGATCCACATAGTCCTTGGCTATACATCATCAATTAAAATGCTTGCAAACGTAGCAGCATGACTTAATTGTATCTCTCAACGTCTTAGCACAAAAAATCTGGACAAAGCCAGAAATAATGGGGGGGGGGGGTCAAAGGCCCCAGAATGGGGACAAATTTTAAATATTGCTCTTATAATCTTAGAAAGTTGTTAGAGTAACATGTTTTACATTAGTATGAATTTTCTGAAATTCCTCAAAGATTTGTCCCAAACACAAATTTGATAAGGAACAGTCCAAATTATGGGCAAAAATCTGGACATTATGTGCAAATCTGGACAGTTGAGAGGTATGGGCTTGCAAGGCAAGTGACCTCTTATGCATCCCTTAGGGGGACCTGCCACAGATTCCCATGATTATTCATCTCCTGTCATGCTCCCCTTTTGTGTTACTTCTTCAGCTTGATACCATTAGGCCATGTAATATTATACAAGGTGCACAGTGCTATGGTGACCCAGTGGCATGTTTATGAGCTTCATACTAAGTTCCATTTAATAAATGCAATTCGAACTTTTAAGTTACACTTAGGTTAAATGAACTGTACAGTACTGTGAACACACAGAGTACATATGATTTAATGAGTGTTTTACTCTATCACATTCTCCATATGCCTGGAAAATGTTGGAATTAAATTATTCAATGTACACCAAGTGTAACAGTGCATTGTACAAGCTTAATGTATAGTCCAGAACAACTCAATACATTTTGGGATTTTTTTTATGAACTCCAGTCAGTTAGTATGTTTACTAGAAATGAAAAACAAGTTATGCATTCCTTTTAATACAACACTGCACCAACAGCAGAGAAAGGAAATATGAGAGGAAGAACCATTTTACTGCATGATTAATTATATTACACAGACTAGTATCTTATTTTGCTTCTTCTGAAAAAGGGAATAATTCTATGTGCTTCCCCTCCTCCACTTGAAGCATTGCTCTGAACCTTTGCATTTGTATACACAAAACTGCCTACATGTTCTTCTACAGTTCGTAGCACATCATTTATCTGCCTAAGGTAATACTGGACAATAAAGCAGATAACAATTAGTCTTACTGCTTGGTATATGGTATTATAGAGCAGGAAAACACCTTTTTCTTTACAATATGAAAATAATAAGGATTTTCTCTGGGATTTTGCTGCACTGGTGGCCGAGTTGCTTAAGTGTGAGAATTTAATGTTGTAGTGAGTTTTGCTGCAATGCATTGTATTGTGTGAACCAGAAGTGCTCTTTTCAGGGTTTCCCCCCATTTTTCTTCACTGTGGCATGACCATGAAGTTGGAATATATAATTTAATGAGGTTTGCCCCACACATTAGGGGACTTTCCTCCCTGCAAAAAAAAAAAAATATTTTTATATTTTTTAGTTGTTTTTTTTTTGGCTCAGTGTTTATGGTATTTAGTTACCACTAAATAGTGAGCCAAAAAGAAGATCATCAATGACTCTTAGGTAAACCACATGAAGACAAAGCTGATACCCAGGTTTGAAGGTAAGCCACATGAAGACAAAGCTGATGGCCAGGTTTGATTCCATAAAACATATTACTGATGGCATTTATGTAATATTACATCCAAGCACCATATCCATTTGCCTTAAGGGTTGCAAAACAGCAGGACACTGCTCTACACCAAATAGTGTTTTATTTAAAATTACCCAAGCATTTTTAGAATTGCATACATGATTCTGCATTTCTTACAAAATAGACATAGTCTGAACACTTGGAAAATAGAGTCTTGATAGTATCTCTGACTTGGACTGATTTGATGCACCTTTAAAGTCAGTAATTAACTAAGAGTATAAATTCATCTTCTTCCTGTAATGTTTTTGCCCCACTGAAACTTAGCTTATAGCTGTAACAAAGCAAACACAGACCCTTGCTTCCTTAAAAACTTTATAGTTTTCTAAACATCGAAGGTGGAAGAAGGAAGTGCCATCTATAATATGAAAAACAAGGCCAGAGCTATGTCACAGCATAAGTATACATGGGAGAGCAAAATTTGGATGGTTCCACACTATAGCTTGAGCAGACATTTGGCTTAGGTACAGTAAGTACAGATAAGGAGCCATGAATGAATCGAGCTGACATTTTGTTGTGGTGCACTTCAGGTCCTTGACATAGCATGTCTGATTAGTTCCTAACCGACTTTAAAAGTAACACGTTGCATTTCTGTCATATGACAACGAGCATTACCTAATATAAAATTAAATATTAAAATTATACAAACAGAAATGCCATGCAACGGACCCATACAAAATGTAAAAGTATTAGCACTTTCGTTTCAATTATGAAACTTCATCAGATGAGTTTGTTTAGCTAGGCTTTTTACTTCAGTTTCCAAGTTTATCTGCATGCTAACATGACATGTTTATATAGTTAATGAACATTTTTATGTTTAAATTGTTTAAGTGAAATGAATCAAACACATTCCTAAATTTAAACTTAGGAATGATCCTTGCAATAATACTGCACACTGTGTTCTGGAGACCTTTAGACCCAAGTGAAAACAGGAACCAATATGCCCTCACATCACCCAGCCAGTAGGTTAAAGCCATGCAGGATTGGATTAATTTATGAAAAGGGCAGCATATTTGCAAGTGTCAAATGAATAACAGATAAAAAGAAGATACTTAGGTTAAGCTTCCAACTAACCTACATATTTATATCATTATTTATAAAAAATTAAAAATCTGTACTAAAATAAAAAGAAATAACAGAATTTCTGAATTTAAATGTACAAAATACTCATTGTATGTCATTGCACATTACATTCAGGAGACCTTCAGACCAAAGTGAAAATGGGAGCCAAGATAATCTGATATCATGTATTTAACAAGGTTAGTTATTCAAGACTGGGGTTCACTTCTAAAATGGATGACTTATTTGCAATTAGCAAAAGAACAACCATTAAAAAAAAGATCTAAATTTCATTAACATATTTAAAAAGGCAAAACCAGTAAGCAAGGTTTTTCAGTAATCAGAAAAAACACAACCAGCACAGCACCCCTGTAAATGTATTTCCAAAGAACATAATTACCAATTGAAGTTAACAGGATGAGACAAAAGGGTAGCATTCATAGTCATATTGTGCTTAGGCATGAAGAATGTTCTGCTTGCTGCACCCAAGGACCACTCAGACAAGATTCATAGACAGGACCTTTCTTAGGTGCAGCAGGTTTAGCATGTTTAAGAACTTATGCAGATGAGGCAGTAATTATATATAAATGAGGACTGACTGACTGATTATTCTGCAGCTATCTTATGTAAATAAGCAGGTTTCCTGCCTTTGTGCAATTTACAGTCAGTTTTATGCACATCAATGTCATGTGCAGAAACCATATAAATGGTGGTCACACCTTTTCTGTTTACTTTGTACCTATGAAGATGCTTGCTTTCACTGCTAGTCTGTCTGTTTTCCATGCAGACATAGGCAAACACTGAACATATAATAGCTAATATGTGTTAAAAGTGAGAAACTGGAAGCTCTTGATTATGGGTATGGATAGTAAGATACAAGCAGTTGAACTATTTTTAGTATGTTAGTTTTATATGTAGGTCATGCATATTTTTATCAACCATAGGAGAAGTTGTAGATGATAATTAATAAAAAAAGTTTATTTGGGAGGGGAAGAAGGCAAGATTTTAAATGGGATAAATTGATCCTCCCCATAGAATGAGGTGGTACAGGAATACCTGGTTTGAATAGATATTTTAGAGCTCTGCAGTTAATGCTTATATATATATATATATATATATATATATATATATATACATACACACACACACACACACACACACACACACACACACATATATATATATATATATATATATATATATATATATTTATATATACGTATATAAAACACAAGCAGAATGTTAAAAATCAAAGTGGAAAGGGATGATAATGAAATGGGGGATGTGTGAAAAAAAGAAGAGTAGAATTATGGATGCAGATCCTTAAGGAGAATAACAACAAGCATACAGAATATTATATTCATAAAGCAGCAGAACATATTTAAAGAACTAAGCCAACACAGGAATAGAAAAATAATTTTTCCAATTGGGATGCTTAAAAACACAAGTATTCCACAACACAAATCAATAACAAAAAAATAAATAAATAAAAATAAATAAAACAAAACAAACAAACAGAAAAAAAAAGACATTGATCCGAGCAAAATGTCAACAGGATAGTTTTAATGAAACAAACATTTTTCTTCCTCATTACAATGGAACTTCATCAGATACTTAAAAAACTTCTAACCCAATATTTAAATACATATGTCCATCCAATCAGTTTTCACAGAAAATTGATCAGTTGTCATATAGTGCCTCCTTTTTATGCACAATTAATAAAAAATAATAAAACATGCTTCGACTTTTGGGCATTTTTTTTGTTAAGACTCCTGGCACTGAGTGGTCCCACATTAATGAGCTCCAAATTGGAATTAACTAGGTTGGAATGCCCATCAGATGGACTCTGCCTAAAAAGGCACTTTGAGGACAGCAAAGGCATTAGGTAGAATGAGAACATCTTGGTAAGAGATTACATAACAAGAGAAAGAAGCTGCTTAGTGCTTATAAGAGGTTTCATTCTACCTACCTTAAGAGCATACTTAAACTAACAAAGAGCTTAAGGGAATCATTTGGAAGCTCAAAGGTGAGTATAAACTTAAAATAGCCACTAAAAAAGTGCAAATATTTCTTTAACTATGTGAGGAAGTTAAGAACTAACACCCAATAGCATTCAGAGCTACTCCACAATAATGCAACACTCTCAGCTTCAAAGAAAATATCTAATATCCTAGCTGAGAAATGTAGTGCAAATGTTACCCCCCCCCCCACACACACACACAGTTATAGCTATCCCACAGGTTCCACAATCTCAGCCACCTCCTTTAATTATTATAGAACAAGTTGTTTCATCCCTTTCAAAAACTAAGAATACTTCATCCATGGACCCTGACAACATACCAAATTGCCTGATTATCAGGGCCAAATATGGCCTTTCTGAACCTCTAATTAAACTCTTTAATCTAAGCCTCTCCATTGGTTACATTCCTGAAGCCTGTATAACAGCTGTTGTAATGCCATTACACAAGGGTGGCCCAACCATAGACCCTGGTAACTATAGACCCATTGGTTTCACTAGTTGCATTTGTAAAGCTATGGAGCACATTATGTCAGACTTCATTAATCTGGACATTGAAAATCCCTTAACCCTGGACCCTTATCAAGCTGGCTTTATTAAAGGAAGGTGCTACCTCTTTAACATCATTAACTTTTTTGAAAAAGTAACTGAAGCATCGGGTAGTGGTTATGCAGTACATACAGCATATCTAGGCCTGACCAAGACTTTTGTCACTATTTATTTATTTATTTTATTTATTTATTTTTATTTATTTATTTGGCATTTGTTTACTGGGAAAGTCCAACTGGGCATTAGCCCATTTTCAGTGGAGTCCTGGGGAGAAAAGCTCCATAGACAAAAGTAAAAATACAGATACAAAAGACAAGCAAAATACATAGATATCAAAGCAAGATTACATATATACAGAGATTTCTCAGCATGCATTATTGATAGACTCGAACATCCAAATATAAATCCTTATATCATTTGATGGATAGTTAACTAGTTGTCTAACAGAACCCATGTGGTTAGGGTAGCAGGTACCACTTCTAAAAGAAAACAGTTGCCAATTATGTACCACAGGGCTCAGTTTTGGGCCCTCTCCTATTTGGCATATATTTCTCAGACCTTCAGGTGAGCACTTCTGGTCTATGGTTAACTAAGTTTGCAGATGGCTGTAATTTGGGTGTTGTTATTCAGTCTTCATCTCACTCACAATTGCTCCAACATGGCTTAGACATTGTTAATAACTGATGGAAGGGCAAACGTGTCAAATTAAATGTAAAATATTGTAGCATAGTTCATTCTGTAAACACACTTTCAATTACTGTATAGGAGATGCACTCCTCCAATCTGACACTGTTGTAAGGGATCTGCGTACTCTTGCTGTTAATTTCTTATCATTTGACCATCATGTCTGCAAAGTAGTTTGGAAAGCCTTTTATCTGGCCCATCTAATTTCCATAGGCATCTCTGCTAGATCCAAAGAAGTCTTAATTACCATTTACTCATATTTTATCGGACTGATTACTGAATAGAATGCACCTTTTGGCATGTATTTTTCTAAGTATATCACACAACTTGAGAGACCTCAGAGATTCATAACTAAAAATAGTGTCATCAAAAATCATAGTTATCAGGAGAGATAATAACCCTTTCTCTGTACTCAGTCTCTTAAAGGCAGCTCTGTAGAGATGTATGTCTAGCCTTTTGTGTCATGAAAGATCCAAACCTATTTGGTGTTTGGTCCCCTATTTCTTTGCAGAACTAATAGTACATCAAATACTCAGTTAAGGGAACTAAACCTTCATTAGCAGATAAATAAGATATGTTGGAGTGATAGATTTATAACCAAAAATATACCTCAGCTCTGGAGCAAACTTCCACTACATCAAACAGAGTAACATCTTTGCCACTTTCAGTGTAAAATCCAGATAACTGGATGGGCAGCCTCAAATTCTCTTCCAGTCTGTCTTGTCTTGCCCTCGTTGAGGCTAGAGGGAAATTTTGAATACTTTTTTTGGCTAGGCTTGAAATCGTCTACAGACCGATTGCCTAGTATTTACCAAAGCTATAAATAATACATGCAAAATAATGTTCAGGAGAAGGAGTGAGGTTTAAGGAAGTGCAGTAACTGAGAAATTTATGTAATGCAGGAGTGAATGACAGCTGTTAAAAAGAAAGAAAACATTTGATAACGTATAATGCATATAAATGAAAATGTTAATATGGTTTGTTTTCTTTTTTATTAATGTATGCGTGCCTATGTCTTAAGTGATAACTTAATAAAAGATATTTAGGGAAAAAAGACATTTTGGTTAGATTTATAGTGGACAGGAATATAGTATGGGCTTTAGTGAGTATTTCATAGGTTCATAGGTTCATACTAGGCTATCTGCCCTAGGGCATTTATAAGCCTAGCCAGAATGTGTTTGGCTTTCGCCACCCATTTTAAATTTATTTTGCTATGCCCTTTTTCGAGGTTAGTATACTGTGCCTCTGTCTAACAGTGACACAGAAGTGATACCCAGGGTAAACCTACGATCTCCCATCCACTCATCAAGATTCCTCTTGAAGAGAGTCAATGAGGGACTCTGCCTAACCTGGACTGGGATTTTATTTCAGAGTGAAGGGAGCCTCTGGGTTATGAATCTGTGCCTCCAGCATGTCCTATTTATTTCAGTGCTGAGGTTCAAGTCTCTCGAGCGTGTAGCTCGATGGGATTTGGATTTTCTGAGGTGCAGCATGTCCATTAATTCCGGGTTGGACATGGCTTTATACGTCAGGCACAGATCGCCTCTGAACAGGCGGTATGCCACTGAGTAGAGCTGGAGTTTCTTTAACCGGGCAGCATATGGCATCTGTTTGAGCCCTTTGATCATCTTGGTGAGGTACTTTTGGGGTCTTTCCAGTTGCTGCAGGTGTCTGGTAAGGTACATCCCAAAAGGGGCATTGTACTCAATTATGGGCCTGATGAGGGATGAGTAAAGAGGCACGATGACGTCCCCTGATCTAGATGTGAATCCCTTCATGATTAGGTGGGCTATATAAAATGTTTTTCTAACCACTTTGGCCACGTGGTTGTCAAATGAGAGATTGCTATCAACTTGGGTCCCCAGGTCCCGAATTACTTCTTCTGTACTTACTGGATTACCACCTATGTGGTAATTTGTGGGCACTTTGTTTTTGCCAAAGGGGATGACTATGCACTTTTTGGTATTTAGCTTGAGGCCATGGCTCTGGCACCAGTTGTCTGTTTCTATGAGGCCCTTTTGGAGGATGCTTGTGTCGGCTGGAGAGTCAATTATGGTGCCCAGTTTGCAGTCATCTGCGAACTTGGTCAGCCACAGTCCTTCCGTGTTGGCCTGTACCTCTGAGAAATATATACCGAACAAGAGAGGTCCCAGGACTGAGCCTTGTGGGACACCACTTGTAACTGGTTTGGAGTCTGACATGGCTCCAGCAATTCTAACCATGTGGGTTCTGTCCTTGAGCCAGTTTGCAATCCATCTAGTGACATAGGGGTTTATATTTAAGCTGGTGAGCTTATCTATAATGCCCAAGTGGGGTATTGTATCGAAGGCTTTTGCGAGGTCCAGGTAGGCTGTGTGGACCACCTTCCCCTCGTCAATGGCCTTGGTGACTGTTTCAAAGAAATCAACCAGGTTTAAGAGGCAGGATCTGTGGATATGTCCCATAGATGAATGACGGACAGGGAATGCATGGTCTTTCTTTATCTATGAATATCACAGTATGTATAGCCCTCACTATACTTGCCACAGGGACCTTCCAGAGACAAACTGGGGGCGCATTGGATTTCTCACAGGCATCTGCCAAGAAGATACTTTAACAGATTCGCAACATACTCTTGTCTCATGTCGATCAGTATAATTACAAGCTCGTGATGCCTCTGGACCAAGCTAAAACCATGAGCACCTTTTGTGTAATGGCATGCTTTCCTGAGGTGCCTAGTGGTATAGATTGTACTCATGTTTCCATTAGGGCTACATCTGGAACATAGTGGGAACTGTATTGAAACAGGAAAGGCTACCATTCCATGAACTGCCAGGTGGTATGTGATGCATGGGGATATATCACATACATGTTTTTGGGGGATTCCTTTTCTCCCCTGCTAAATACTGACAGTTGTTCCCAGTGTCCTACATCCATTGCTTGATCTACCAGTATGCCAATTCACCTACGGACTATATCCAGAATTTAACCAGGGCCAATATGTATCCTAAGGACATGGGGAGTGCATTGTGCATTACATGCTGTTTTTTTTTTCATTTTAGACCTACACAAGATCCTTACCCACTCCCAGCTGCATGGTTTCATTATGGGGGCAGGCATACAATAGGAATGAGTGACATCTTTCCACCAGCTGTGCAGAAGATCAGCCAAGTTCTCACCCTAATTCCTACTTAGACCACGCTTCCTGTGCACTGTGAACTGCCCATGCAGCCACCCTTTCTTCCCTGGGTGGACACACCTGTAGCCCTCTCTGCTGCTCCATCAGTTACCCAAGCCACTAAGAGAACCCGGGTAGCCTGGGTTGTAGCCATGGTTTTATACCAGTACACCGCCAGAGCAGCTGGTGTATCAGTAACATGTTGATTCAGTATTCTGATAATACCCATGATCCTCACATCCTTCACACAAGCTCAATAACTCATCCTGCAAGATAGGATACTCCATAGGTACCTTGTAGATAAGTGTAAAATTGTTCTACTCTTTTGTAAATGTATATTTTAGAAAATGTATTGCCTATCCTTCCTTGTTTGTTTTACAAGTGATGCAGGCTAATCATCTAAACCCTGACTAATGACACCAGTCCATAATTCGTGGGGATATGCAGTGGAGCACTTCAGCAGTGCCGTGTGCCTGACATGGATTCTCATTGAGTGAGTATTTGGCTTACTGAAACCTCATTTCCATTGCCTGGATGAGTCTAGCAACTCTTGCTGTCTTTCCTAAAACTAGTGATGATAGTGATGGTGGCTTGGCAGTTGCACAGGACCCCAAACAACAGACTTGTGCATAGCATATGGCTGTGCAAGCAAAGAGATGGCATCTAGTACACAACTGTGGGCCATGACATTCACTTAGTGAAAGTGTAACATCAAAAATCACACAGAATGCTTGATGTATACAGTGTTACTTTAGGCTATGCTGTATGGTGCATAGTCAACTTAGAGTGTACATCAGATAGTTTTTTTGTTATAGGTAAATGTTTCTCTAGAACATTATTTGAATGCTTTATTACACACTGTATTGTGGTATGTGGCAGCATAGTTCCATAGCCATGCTTAACTGTCAAGTGTTTTATGGTTAATGCAAAAGGCTTTAAGAATGTTAAAGTACATCTTTTAAAAAGCTGCTCATATGACTTTCTTCATAAGCAATTTCTAGTTTTACTAGTTTTCTAGTTTTACTAGTGGTGCCATAGAACTGATGTTAATTTTAGAGGTGTTAAGGAAAAATGGTAACTAATAATTCCAAAGATGGTGTACCTCAGCATGCATAGGTGCTGTTTTTCACTTACATTATATTGCAGTTTTTCAGATAAAGGTCAGTTTGTGATTATGAGAGTGAGTTTCAAATGATATGTGGTAGTAGTATTATAATAATGTACCTTAAAATAACATACCATAAAGTAATAATGTTACCTTATTATTTAAGATGTATGTCATTGAAAAGGGGCAACTATGGTGGGGTGAGGTACCACAGTAGTCTGATGTACAGATTAGGAATTTGTGGTTATTCCCTATTGCGCATCAGTGTGGAAGATGGTATACAGTTCCAGAAACCCTTTATTACACCACAGTAAGCTGCTTGCAATTCATTCCAACAAAATTATGTTAAGCAAATCTATTTTAAATTCCCCACCCCAAATTTTTTGTACCATGGCAAAAAAAAAAAAAGCAGTCAACACTGCAATGGACAATCCTGTCAACAAATATCAGGATATCAAAAATGTTTAAAATGTTTCCTTTACCATTATTACTGCACACATATCAATAAAAGTAATATGTCATCTATGTCTACATATAATTCTCCATTATACTCTTTGAATTTCCTGGCATACTCAAGCCTTAGTAAGAAATTCAGCATAGGAAACTGAATACAAATCATTCCTATACATAAATGTCTTATTCCTTGACACACCTTTCAGCCTGTGACACCCACACCCTCTTAAATGAATTTCAACATAAGAATAAGAGACTTCCAGTGAATGTTCATTTAAGGTATAATCCTGGGATTTAGGTATGCCTCTAAAATTGAACCACATGACTAGATGTGAGAGACTTAATGTACTACTATTTATAACTGAGGCAAAAGCTTTACTTGTATCAGAGTACAGAATTTGTTATCATAATATGTTGAACAGCAGCATATCAGCAGAGCTTCCCTAAGAAATCACATACATTAAACATTACCTTGCTGTCTCACATCTGGACTTTGTAAGATGCAATCACTAACTCAGCACTCTTCATTGTTTCTATGCTGTCTCTTCAAGTCCCTCCCCTTTTTTCAGTTTCTGGATACTATAGATGAAAATAATTGGCATCATATTGTTGACTAATGTCTATCCATTGCATATAGGTTTTTGCACTGGGTACAGTGCTATCTATAGGAAAAACCCAGGATTGTGCAAAATGATTAATGTCTGTCCACTATATAGAACGTACTGTTTTGGGTGCATGCTTTCTGCCTCAACAGGCTAGGGGGGTGTAAAGTCCATGGTATATATCCACTGTACATAGGTTGTAGTTCTGATTACAGTGTTATCTATACAGACCGACTTCAGAAGCATGTTATGTATAAACTGCATATAATATATCTTACCAGGGTGCATTGCCTACTGTGATAGTCTCCACAGTGGTGTTGGCAAACTTGTTGCAGTGTGACTCTTGCAGTAAGCAGAATACAGATGTACACATACTGTGCTTATCACACCATATGTGTGGTGTTGCTTCCATGCCATCTTTTATGGTGTACCATGTGTATTATTAGTATGCATCACTACTATACACACTGTGATACTTCATGACAAAATCAGCATTTGCGTTTTCCCAGCTATCTCATTCATCATAATATATTATTTTCATATGTGTGTCTCAATTTGACAAGTCTCTGGCCAATCTTTGCAAATATGTAGTGTGACATTAAATGGACATATGGCCAACATTCACTATAATGTCCAAATATGACTATATCTATATATTACTACATCACCATAGGGATGGTAATGATTATTCCAAACACAGCACATTTTCTTTATCACTCCAGCTGTGTGTGGTAGCCCTGTCACACCACCACCACATGTATGCACTACAGCAGCATATATTGGCTAATAATAGGCATGTACATTTATGCTATTTTAGGCATAGTGCTATGTTAGGCATAGTGCAAGTGGTGAGTAACTGCCATATAGTTTATTCAGTGCATATAGCTGTGTGAAGTCCAAGCTTGATGCTATTTCTCAATGTCTGTAATACAGACTGTCAGAAGAATAGTGGAAGCTCTGGCATGAGATGAATAAGCAGGCTGTCATGGTGACCATTTGGTAAATAGTGAAGCAGGGCCATGGAGTCAGATATAGCCCTCTTCGGGCAGATGTGGCATGCACTGTTGTGGTTGAAAATGTGAGGCATTGGAAATCTTATTGGCTAGGACAAATGGCAGATGTGGATATGGGGCAGGCTGTGTGCTGCACAATAATAAAAAGACAGTCTGTCAGACAACCTAGGACAGCTGTTGTGGTCTAACATCATTGGCAAGCCTGATATAAGTTCTTTAAGAAAGAACAGCTAGCCCTTTCACCCTTATAAATATGCTGCACAGTTCAGTCAGAAATTTGCAAGTCAGAAATAAATAACCAGCAAAATTCAGATTAATTTCATTGCATGACAGCATTTCAAAACAGCAAATAGCACCAGCCAGGTCCCTTACATGGGGATCAGTTGACTTACAGCATTTGTCTAAGTGAAGTCATTTTTGTAGTTATGTAAATTTACCAATAAAACAGCAAAATTCAATTAATTGTGTTGTTTTAAATTCTGACCAGCATCTGGTACCCCAATGTATTTTGCAGCTGTCATTATGATGGAGAGTCTGTGTTAGTAGGGTTGCCTCAGCAGTTTTTTTTTTTTGTCATCTGTCTCACACAACTCTGGAAGGCTGTGCTAGAGGTAGTTTCATATGATGGTGGTGATGGCTTCTCACACAATTACTCAACCTGGCCTGGTGTTGTGTGCTCACTACTGATGAAGCCACCATTATCTGTAACCATTACTAGAGGGGCAGGCCAGTTGACACACACATTAGATCAGTCTAATGTTGTATAGATTTGTCCACCACTGCTACCTCTGTTTTCACCACCAATGGAAACCACAACAAAGATTGTGCCGTTAGGGTCTGTTTGTTCAGGTCTATATTACATGATCGAAGTTTCAAAACTTCGAATCTGAAATGGTCGACACCATATGATCGAAGTTTTGAAACTTTGAAAATGTAATACAAAAACAACAACCTACACAAACAAACCATTTAAATGCTCTAAACAGGGGGGCAAGCCACCCTGCACCCCCCACACCCCCTGCTACTTAAATATACCAACTCTGAGATTGCACTACAGTGCAGAAAAGGGAAATCTTCCCTTTGCTGCACTGTATGGAGATCTCCGTTAAATGATTTGAGGTTCCAAAACTTCGATCATATGGTGTTGACCAAAACAGATTCAAAGTTTTGAAACTTTGATCTTATGATATAGACCCATTTGTTCATGGGTAACAGTGAAGGCAGCAGAGTTAGAAGGGAGTCGGTCAGACAATAGTTAACCAGAGGCCAGCAGTAGCAGCAGCTCATTGGAAGTCTCTAATAACAGGTCTGTATGAATACTTACTCCACCTATTCATATCTGCACTGATTTTATTTTTGTACATCATATTCTGTGCATTACCTTGTATATGATGCTGTGCCACTGATTCTGATATATTAGCCATGGTATTGTATGTACTGCCCCCATATACATGTGTCTATGGCAGTTGCTACTGCCTGAGGGTGTGGTTATAACACCACCGTGTGGCCTCTATGAGTGATAGCTCACTATGTTGCTGGTGCTCAGTATGGGTTTTATACCACTTTAATGCACCCGTGTCTCTCATATTTTACATTCAAATCCCAGAAGGTATGTTCTTTGCAGCAGGCTTTGGTTACACAAGGGTGCGCCTCCTATCATCTGTGTACTGCAGTTGTGTAACATGTGTGTCATGTTACTGGACACTGCATTGCATATCTGTGTTCCTTCCTGGTGCATTTCCACTGCTCCTCCAGGGGACATCCCTTGAATTGCTCATTTAATTTGTGGCCCTCATTCCACCAGTTATTCACCTTTTTGGTGACAGCTATGTACTTGTGTATATTTGAGCTGTATGTCATCTGTGCTTCAGGGTGAATGTATTGTGTGGTGCCCTGTTTTCTATATGCAGTTTGTAGTGAATGTGTTTTAATGCATAGCCTATGTACAGTAGGACTCTGTTTCAGGGATTATTGTGACATTTCTTGAAGACATGTTGACTAAGTAACAATTCACTCTAGGCAGTTAAGCAAATACCTCAATGGATAATTACTGGGCATCCAGTCATGACAAATTATGTTTTATTGCACAAAGCCATGACTAATTGGATGTATATCATTTCCAGTATGGCATGCATTGGAGTACGTACTTCTCTATATGCAAATGGTTACCTTTTTCCTTTCTTTCTTTCTTGTCATTGCTGAATGTAAAATTCTGAATGGGGTTAATCCATCTTCTGACAACATATGGCTATATAAGGTCCATATTAAAACAACACAAATGTAACATATTAAGCAAATTGTGTTTTACAGCTTGCTCATAGTACCATCATGTAGTGGTTAAAGAACAATATAAAAGAATAGAAACAGCAACATAATACATATATAATTTAATAATTATAAATATGTATCAACAAGTATCAGGTAGTACTAAACAGGGTAGATATTAAGAAATAAGCAACTTTCAAGATATTATACCAACAAATATAATAGGATATGAAACAGAACAGGTTTCTGTCTACAGGCTTGTACTAGTAGTTATATTAGATTTTGTCCCAATTACATCAACTACGCTAGTTATTTGAAAATGTATGATGATAGGGCTTTCCAAAAACATCATTATCTAAGGTAACTTGCAACTTTATGGGAAGGCTATTCCACAGTTTACAGAGATCAAACTAAGAGCAAGGTACCTCTGAAGTTATTTAGTGTGGATGGATTAGATGAATGTATGAAGCTGAAATATCTAGACTGAAGTGTAATGGATATACCACTCTATTAATGGTATAATATAAAAGCATGTGTTATATTTTTACAAAACAGTATAAATAAGCCTTAATTGAAACTTATGAATGCAAAAGAAAGGTACACACATTCTAGCCAGTTTAGGTACCTTAATGAAAAGCAAAGATGAGATATAGAATTACTATTCAAGTTAAATTTTGCCCACCATATTATTACATTTGTCAAGGCCTTACAAAAGTCCTTCTTGGGGCTATCCTTGCCTTTTGTTGTTTGTCCTTCCTGCAGATGTGGGAGAGGTTGGATACATGGGACCCTCAACCACGGGTGTTGTATCTTACTCCTTCTGTATTTTTACAGACATGCTTTCTCCTAACACTTATTTTTAATATAAATATACTGCATCATTCTTTAAAGTCTGCATACAACAACCTGAGTAGAGCCTGTTGTCACATACTTGTAGTTCATTATATGGTTTATATATATTTTTTCTGCATTGCTCATGCCTTCAGTTTTTAACTAGCTAACCACCATGAGGTTGAGCCAAATCACTGCTGTAAAAGGTATCACTCAGGTGCAGTGTGCTATCGTAACTTGGAAAGGCAGCTCCTAATTCATTCATCAGTCATAATCTTTTCATTGCAATGCAATTCTCCAACCATGTCTGAATATTTAAAAAGCATCACTTGATTTTACAAGTTCATGCTTCAAGTAACCTCTCATGAATAAGATGCGCAGAGGTATTACTAAACCATTTCTACCTTGTCCTAGCATGGAGCTCTGCCTACCTCTATCACAAGGTTTTCTCTTACCATTAATTAATTTCTCAGTCACCAATGGAATGAGACAATCCTCAGATGTAAAGTAGAGAAACAGCCTGCAATATATACTACTCCATGTAACTTGATTACCTGTGGCTACAGGGGTTTCATAAACAATCATCTTTAATATGCATTCAGTCATATCTGAACCTCCAGGTGATCTCATCTAGGCTCAGCTCTTCTCCATGTATGACATTATTAAAAAGCTGACGTGTAATTATGGACTCAGATCCTAAAAATATAATTTCACAACTTTGACCCCCCCTCCACCTCACAGAGATAGATAGATAGATAGATAGATAGATAGATAGATAGATAGATAGACAGATAGATAGATACTGAGAAGGAAGAACAAAGTGGAAAGAAAACAGCAGGGTCACTTTTAAATACTAAACAGTCCAAAGGCCCGTCTTGTGGGTGTTCCTATGTTGCATCTATCTTAAACTTGCTGCATTATTTTCAAAAAAGAGAGAACAATAAGAAAAAAAGGACAATGTATGCCTGTGTGCTCCTTATTTCTTAAGCCTTAAATAATCTATTCAGGTTGTTTTATGCAGACGTTAAAGAATGATGCACAGAAATGAAACACTGATTTATTCTGGTGACTTACTATCTACCACAGTTCCATAAAACATTCTATTTGGGCATCCTGAGACAGTGTAGCAACTGACTCATGTACACTGACAACCCTCTCCTCTTACATCCCAATATTCAGACTTGTGAGAGATACACTTATATATCTGACCTGGAAGCCACACACTCTCCAGCCAAGACCGGAATAGCTGGTCAAGAGGAGAAGTTCAACACTTGCTCCACACCACATGGAACACATAACCCTCCAGAACACACACCAGCACTGCCTTCACATAAAAACACAAACTACGCACCCACCTTTGAGAATGCTCTCAATAAAAATCTACTCAAACAGCAGAGGCCTCCAAGGCAGAAACACACTCGACCACCACAACACAACACTAATCATGAGACACATAACTCTCCTAAACAGTGTGCCACTCAACCAAAGCCCCTAAGGCAAAACACCATGCCCCAACACACTAGTCATAGGTGACTCAATAGTGAGGCACACTGATGTCCTGCTTACTAGGTAAGGAGAAAGTAAGAGTCAGCTGCCTGTCAGGTGCCAGGATCCACCACATAATGCACGCACTGAGGTCCATCAACAACAGGTACAAACATGACTCTGTCATTGTTCATGTGGGTGTGAATGACCTGAGATATACCTCCCTGGACTAAATGAAAAGAGACATGGAGGAGTTCTCAGATTATGTAGCCCAGGTGGGTATGACCATAGCCCTGAGCAGCATCCTACTATCACCCAGAATGTTACTACAGTGTAAGCAGAGAATGCTTGATTTCAACAATTGGCTAATTTTCTGGTGTCATTCCAAGGGGATCCAGTATCTATCTCCCTGGGATGACATGATTGACATTCCCCGATGCTTTGCCAGAGATGGCCTGCATCTGTCACCCCTGGGCTTCCGGATGCTTGCCAAGGATCTTGCCGCCCCTATAGTGCCTTTTTTTGGCTGTGTTCCAAAGACTAAATTACCACCGTAACAGCTACAAACAAATGCAATCTGAGGGGCCTGCTGCTTAATGTTAGAAGTCTAAATCTCAAAATGCACTCGCTTGAAGCACTCCTTAAAATGGAGAACATCGATATTTGTGCTGTAACAGAGACCTGGTTCAAAGCAGCAGAAAGCACCCCTGCACTACCAGGCTATAACTCATTCCACACCTTTCGGCCCCAGAACTTGGACCGAAGCTCCAAAGGCAGTGGTGTTTCCATATTTATAAAGGATGCACACACCTCCAGACTGGTAGCCCAACATAATGCATCAGAGATACTTCAGGTGCAGCTAACACTGGGTAAGACAGCGATTCAGGTCATAGCCTGTTATAGGTCCTCAACCATGTCCCAAGACTCACACTCCACGTTCCTAAGTACCCTGGGGAATATTAGGGTCCAACCTAACACTCTCATACTGGGTGACTTCAACTACCACTCCATTAACTGGGAAAACTACTCATGTACCAATATACTTGCCCTATGTTTCCTGGAATTCTTTAATTCCAAAGCCCTGGACCAGCTCATTCTTACCCCCACTAGAGGTAGCAACATCCTTGACCTGGTCATTACTAACATGGGCGACCGTTACTCTACACTAATAGTCAACTCTTCCCTGGTTAGATCTGACCACAAACTGATCACCTTGGAAATCCACACCCCCCCACCCCTTGCATAGGTAACCACCATGAAAAATTTCTCCAAAGCTAACTTTGGGCTCCTAACTTCACAGCACCCATGCAAATGGAGAATAGTTGCATGACTGCTGAATCATACACCAATGCACTGCACAAACATGTACACAAATGCATGGATCTCACCATACTCAATAGAACCAAGACACCCTCCTCCAAAAAATGGAAGGTGATCTGGTGGTCCCCTGTCATAAACAAACTCTACAACAGAAGGAAGAAACTGATGTGGAATAAGGTAAAGTCCCAAGACTGCAAAAACTCCCTTATCAGCCTCAACAAAAAGTTAAGATCCCCCATCAAATCCTCTAAAGCTAGCTATGAAAACAGAATTGCAGTAGATAGTAAAGACAACCACAAGGTATTCTAGAATTATGTAAAGAATCTCCACGGCAATACCAAGATTTGCTCTGAGCTACTGCAGAATTGTACATCCTATACCGAGCCAACAGATATTGCCAATACACTGGCCGACAGATTCAGTACCAACTTTACCCCATCCCCCAAAGGACCAATCATAATACCAGTAGATTGCAAGGCACCCAGTATTACTGCTGCACAGGTTAAAACAGCACTGTCCAAGGCCAAGAATACAGCTTCTATGGGACATGACAATATCCCTGGCTATGGTCTACATAAACTACAGAGTGAACTGGCACCACACCTGTGTGCCCTGTTCAGTCACAGCCTCACCTCAGGCTTTGTCTCTACCAAATAGCCCACAGCTACAGTCAGCCCTCTCCACAAAGGAGGAGCGACTACAGACTCTGCAAACTATCACCCCATTAGCCTGATGAGTCTGATATGCAAAGCTATGGAACACATCATCATGGACCTAATAAACAAAGATATAGGGACTCTCCAAACCTGGATCCCACACAGTTGGGTTTTGTGAAGGGTAGATTATGCCTGCTCAACCTGGTCGACTTCTTTAAGTCAGTCACCAGAGCTGTGGATGAAGGCAAGTTGGTTCATACAGCCTACCTTGATCTGGACAAGGCCTTTGATACCATTCCCCACTCAGGAATCATAGAAAATCTCACTAAGTTAGGCATCAACCCCTATATCACTAGGTGGGTTGCAAACTGGCTCACAGATAGAACCCACTGACCAGTCACTAGTGGAGTCCCACAGGGTTTGGTCCTGGGTCATCTCCTGTTTGGTATCTACTTCTCTGAAGTTCGCAGATGATTGCAAGTTGGGACCTATTATTAACTCGCTAAGTGATGTTGACATCCTGCAGAAAGGCATCACTGAGACCAACGACTGGTGTCAGAACCATGGCCTTAAGCTCAATGCCAAAAAATGTGTCATCATCCCCCTTGGGAAAAACGTAGTTCCCATGAATTACCACATTGATGGTAGTCCACTGAACACAGAAGGTGTTATAAGAGATTTGGGAACACAGGTTAACAGCAACCTCTCTTTTGACCACCACATTGCCACTGTGGTCAGAAAGTCCTTCTATATGGCACATCTCATTACTAAGGGTTTTGCATCCAGGAAGAAAAGGGTCATTGTCTCCCTCTACTCTTCCCTCATTAGGCCAATCATCGAGTAGAATGCCCTATTTGGCATGTACCTCACTAGACGCCTGCAACAACTGAAGAGGCCACAAAAGTACCTCATAAAGATGATCCTAGGCCTTAAACACTTGTCTTATATGGACAGACTCAAAAAACTCCAACTATTCTCTGTCTCATATTGCCTACTTAGAGGCGATCTCTGCTTGACTTACAAAGCCATGTCTGACCCAGCTCTGTTAGAAATTCTACATCTAAAGAAATCCCAATCCCTCCATACCACATGCTCCAGAGGCCTCAACCTCATTACCACAATCAACAGAACATGCTGGAGGGACAGGTTCATAACCCAGAGACTGCCCATGCTATGGAATAGACTTCCCATACATGTCAAACAGAGCACCTCACTGGCCCTCTTCAAGAGAAATCTTGATGAGTGAATGGGAAATAGAAAATTCACCCCGAAGATCACTCCAGTGGCTCTACTCGATAGAGGCACTGGGAACTAATGTCGGGTGGCATGATGCCAGAGTAATCCTATGGGCTAGGCTTGTAAAGGCTCCAGAGCCATTAGCTTAGTACACACCTATGGACCTATGAACCTATAAAACTCAAAACTATGGAAAAATTCCTCAAGGGTAAAGTCATTATGTTGTGCTCTTATTCTCAGCCCTGTTTCAGTACCATTCCATACCTTTTATACAACATACTCATATTTTACTCTTGTGTTGCGATTTTCATTGTTTTTTTAGACATATTCCATTCCAGTGACTTACTGCCTAAATAAAGATGGGCATCATAGATATGGGGATTTAAACCATTTAAAGAACCTTTTTTTTTAATTTACTTACTCAAAATGTCCCCTTGCTGCTTTGATACTTCCCTGTTTTCCTTTTGCACTACAGTAACCTACCTAACATACAAGTTAATTATAGAGAGCAATGGCGTTGAACACCAGCAATAAATCATTACATCAATTCCCTTGTTTCTAGTGTTTAAAACCATACAATTTTTGCAGTAGCAAGATCAGTATACTACTCAGCTCCTTGGAAATGTTTCTATTTACCAGCACTTAGCAGCTTACTCTGCATTCATAAGCTTGAAGAGAAGACAAGCACAGTTCTTTGGCATCAGGCCTACACCCACACCTGCCAGAATTAAATTAAACAACCCATACCTGAAACCCCACCATGTGGGACCTCATGTACCCCATTAAAATCTTCACACATCATAGTAAATCTATAGAACTGCTTAATGATTTGCTTATATATCTTTTAATTAATTAGCCAACATGCTCAAAAGTTATAATGCAAAGTATAGTTCAGTATTCATTATAGACACCTCTCTATTTACCACATGCACTGATTTGCAATTTTAATGTGAAGTCCCCTCAGCAGAATGTTTTAATTAGTATTATTGAACAGCTCTGTTATAACTTATCATGTTGCCTGACTTTCACATTTTGCATTGCCATCACCAACAGGTATATTACAGAAAGACTAACAACTTCTACTATATAAAATTTCCCCCCAGTCACCAGCTTCTCTTGTTTCTTCAATCTCTTTTTCTCTTATATGACCGAGCCACAACACAATGAAACTACAGCCAAACTTGAGCAATCCTACCTTGACTTAAATTAATTTATTGTTCATAAAAATGTGTTTTTTTCTGGTTGTGGGCAAAGTGAATTATTTTGCTTAAAAAAAGTTTGCTTCACCAAGTCCATTGAGTAAGACGCTTGACACTGATGCACATCATGATCTGGGTTTCCTTTTCCTGTTTCCTTCTTGTCCCCTTGCTGTCAATACACACCTAGCTCCTCCCCTGCTTGAATACTTAAACCACTTGCCTGGGATTACCTGCCCCTCATTTATCTGAGTGAGGGGAGGCCAGAAAAATGTAGACTGTTCTCAAACTCCCTTCCTTAGCATGCATTGCATTATAAGTAGTGACTTTTGAGACCCAATCTTGTGCTTCCCTGATATGTACTGTATTTGGATTGTACATTTTGTGCTCTGTCATCCAAAGGTGTTCCATATTAGCTTGGTGCACAATGCATAACATTGTTTATGAGTCTGGGTGTCAAGGTCTTCCAGTCAGTTGCAAAAGCTCTTATGTGCATTAAATGATCTGAAAGGGAGGATTTGGTAAACAACTGCATGGCACATCTTCCAAGGCAATTATTGTGGTATTGCAACTGTTCTGAAAAACATAGCCAATGACTTGACATATACTTCTTTATATACACTTAGTGATTCAGACTCTTTAATCTTTTCAACCTGCAGAGACAAATGCGTTCTTTTTACCATTCTACTTAAAATGTCCTTGAGGTAAAAATTCCCTTCTGTAGATATAACCTTTCGATGTGTGCCTTTCCAAATTATTATTCATGAAAAGTGATAGCAAACCATAACCTAGTTGCTTCATTGAATAAATATTCATCTTCAATTGTCTTGTCTTCCTAAAAGATAAAAATAGATGTAATAATAATAGCACTTGAGTAGCCAAAAATAGGTGACAAACAATCCAGTTCTAATATATGCACTTTCCATCATTTATATTTTGCTTCAATGTCTTATGTGTCCATTGAAAGTCTGCTTATAAACCATTTCCATGCACAGTGGCAACATAAGCCATGAATAAATACACTCATGTTTTACTATATTATCTACCCTTTCTTGTCTTGAAGTAGAAAGTTGTAAAATACCCTTAAAGTGACAGTCCCATAAGAACTGATCTTCACTATAGGATGCCTCAAGAAGTAGACGAAGAAGAAGAAAATATATATGTATAGCCATTTTAGACAACAGCAATCAGGGGATGAGTATTGATGTAAGGGTACCTGTTGGAGGTGAAAATAACCTAAGGGTCAATTATAGGCATGCCTTCATTACTACATTTAGTTCAGATGGTGAAAACATTAGACAGATTTTGCAAAAGAATTGGAATATTTTCGAAATAGACAAAAAATTTATTAAATTTTGACCTGCACCAAATGTAGTTTACACAAGGGGGATTAATTTGGAAAACCTCTTGGAACTGCCATCTCCAAAGATGATACATATTCCAGGTATGTACAAATGCGAAGCCTACCCTTATTGCAAGTCTATGCAAACAGGTAACCGATTTAACATCCTGGATGAAAAATTTGCTTGTAAGGGCAGATTTAATTGCAATTCCACTATGGTTGTTTACTTCGTTTCCTGCCAGTCTTGTATGGGTTTTTACATTGGCAGGACTGAGCGTAAACTAAGGGAAAGAGTGTACGAGCATATTTACCACATTAGGAAAGCCAAAACAGACAATGCTCTCGCAAAACATATGGTAGAAAACCCTGGTCATTCCTTCACATTCAGGGTGATCAACCAAATTGAATTTGATATCAAGGGTGGTCCATTACCCTTAAAACTTGAGATGAAGGAGCTGATTTGGCAGCTTAGAACTAGGGCCTATGTGACACCAGGGTTGAACGACGTATGTTCTTTGGCATGTGTCTTGAAACGGAGGAGTTTAAAACGTTAACACAAGGCTACTACTCAGGTGACTAGACATATAATTTGGGGCACTCTTTGTGTTTGTTATATACACACAAATCCCCCCCCATACACAAGTACATGCATTTATAGTTTCATAGTTTAGTACTAGGCTATCTGCCCTGGGGCATTTATAAGCCTAGCCATAGTGATGTGGCTTTCGCCACCCCATGCAATGGTACAAAAGTGTACAGAATAGATTTAGAATACTGTGCCTCTGTCTAGTAGTAACACAGTGAAGACCCCCTTACATAATAGAATTAGTTTACTGTGCCTCTGTCTAGTAGTGACACAGAGATGACCCCCGGGGTAAACCTATGATCTCCCATCCACTCATCAAGATTTCTCTTGAAGAGAGTCAGTGAGGGGCTCTGCCTAACATGAACTGGGATTCTGTTCCAGAGTATAGGAAGCCTCTGAGTTATGAATCTGTCCCTCCAGCATGTCCTATTCATATTTGTGCTGAGGTTTAAATCTTTAGCTCTCGTGGTTCTGATGGATTTGGATTTTTTGAGATGGAGCATGTCCATCAATTCCTGATTGGACATGGCCTTGTACATCAGGCACAGATCACCTCTGAGTAGGCGGTATGCTACTGAATAGAGTTGGAGTTTCTTTAGTCTGACAGCATATGACATATGTTGGAGACCCTTGATCCTCTTGGTGAGGTACTTTTGGGGTCTGTCCAGCTGTTGCAAGTGCCGGGTGAGGTACATACCAAATGGGGCATTGTACTCAATCATGGGCCTGATAAGGGAGGAGTATAGGGGTACAATGACCTCCTTTGATCTGGATGTGAATCCCTTCATGATAAGGTGGGCAAGGTAGAAAGTCTTTCTAACCACTTTGGCAACTTGGATGTCAAATGAGAGGTCACTATCGACTTGGGTCCCCAGGTCTCTGATTACGTTTTCCGTACTCAGTGGGTTACTGGCTATGTGATAATTGTGGGTACTTTGTTTTTCCCAAAGGGGATGACTATACATTTTTTGGCATTTAGTTTAAGGCCATGACTCCAGCACCAGTTGTCCGTTTTGGTGAGGCCTTTCTGTAGGATGTATATGTCAGCTGGTGTATCGACTATGGCGCCTAGTTTGCAGTCATCTGCGAACTTTGTCAGCCACAACCCTCCCATGTTTGCTTTCACATCTGAGAAATAAATGCCGAACAAGAGGGGTCCCAGGGCAGAGCCCTGTGGGACACCACTTGTGACTGGCTTTGAGTCTGACATGGCTCCAGTGATTTTGACTTTATGGGTTCTATCCTTTAGCCAGTTTGCAACCCATCTTGTGACATATGGATTTACATTTAAGCTGTTGAGCTTGTCTATGATGCCTGAGTGGGGTATTGTGTCGAAGGCTTTAGCCAAGTCCAGGTAGGCTGTATGGACTGCTTTGCCCTCATCAATGGCTCTAGTGACTGTTTTGAAAAAGTCAACCAGGTTCAAAAGGCGGGATCTGCCCTTTACAAAGCCAAACTAGGTGGGATCAAGTGTCTGTAGGTCCCCAATGTCTCTTTTTATGAGTTCCATAATGATTCTTTCCATAGCTTTGCAGACCAGGCTGGTTAAGCTTATGGGGCGGTAGTTACCAGGGTCTGTAGAGGCCCCTCCTTTGTGGAGTGGGACCACTGTTGCTGTACGCCAGTGTTCAGGTACATATCCTGTAGTAAGGCTAAGGTTAAATAGCATTTTTATGTGCGGGTTTAGCTCCTCTTGGAGTTCACGTAGCACACAACCTGGGATACCGTCAGGTCCCATTGATGCTGTGTTTTTAGCTTTGCTGAGGGCAGTTCTCACCTGGACATCTGAGATGACAGGGAGGTTACATTCGGCTGGGATAAGTATTTCTTCTTTTGGGGGTGAGGGAGGGGAGAAATTTGCACTGAACCTGTCTGCCAGAATGTTGGCAATATCTGTGGGTTCAGTGTATTTTTTGTCATTGTGAACTAACTCTGAGCATATCTGAGGGTTTCCGCCCAGGTTTCTAACATAGCAGAAGAAGGCCTTGTGGTTATCTTTAGTGTCCATAGGGATTTTTCTCTCAAAGTTGGCCTTGAATGTTTTTATGAGAGAATGTAGCTTTCTACTAGTGCTGATCAGAGATGCCTGCTCTTTATGGGATTTTGCTCTGTCGTGCAGTAGCTTCCTTCTTTTGTTATACAATTTGTTTATGTTGAAATTTATTCAGGTTGATTAGTGACATGTAACAATTTTTATGTACACAATAACAAATATTGTTTTTTGGATGTTTTAGCTGGCTTTTTCATGTATATTTATGTATTCTTTTTATATGTACATATGAATTTGAGTATTAAGTCAATAGGAAAGTGTATATACATTTTTTACACAATTGTTTATACAATTTTTAGGTACATGTTATAGAAATGAGAATTGTATCATGTGATATGGTGTCATGTGAGGTGACTGAACATGTGACTATGAATCTGGTTTTAAATATGGCTACCATTTTTTTAACTAGTGTCTGATGAAGTTGAGTGTAAGAATACTTGACAAAAGCGCTACCCATAAAAGTTTAAGAATTTCTGTTGCCTGCCTATTTGTTGTTGTTTTTCAGTAGTTTGTTTGCAGTTTGACTCTGTGTGTGTATAAGGCCAGTTATAACTTAATAAATTAAAGTAACTAATTTTCAGTAATGTGGTATGGTGCATTTCCCTAAAAATAAAGTTATATCTATTTTGAATAGGAAGCTATGGTGTCTGATATCTATTCCCAAGTGTTCCTTTTCTTCCTCTACCTATCTTCTCTCTCCTTCATCTCTTCTCTTAACTTTTCATTTCATTCTAATTCCCTTTGCTCCCTATTTCAACTAACTTTTTTTCTACTTTTCCAAACTACAATTTATTTTTCCTTTCTGTCTCTTTCCACCTTTAACATCCAATTAACTGAAATGTCATCCTAGTTTCACCCTTCTTTAAATCTACAGTACTCCTCTTCTGGTGACTTAATTCACCCCTGGATTCATGAAGCTCGGCGCAAGGCCGGTGTAAGGCTTGCGCCGGCCGTGCGGCGTATATATGGAGTAGTAGCGCCATATGCATATTAATGAAGGCGTGCAGCTGCCACAGCCACGTGCATAGGAAACATGCACGAGTGCATGGGGCATAACGAAGTTGCGGAGGGAGGCGTGTCAATGTCGGCTGTCGATGAGCAACCTAAACTGCTGAATATTATAGTCCACCTGCAGTAATACTCACACCTATCAGTGTCCATGGAGACTGAAACATATACAAAGCATGCAAGATAGTCCCTGCGAACAGAAAATGAAGAAGCAAACACAAATGCACAATAGGGAATAACAGGTCCCTACCCTTGAACAAATGACAGAAAAAACGTGTGCCCATAGTCCAATGTAGTGTCGATAGCTATACCATGTGGAAGTGAAACATATCATATGCTAGGGCACCGCCAGGATGTCCAGCCCAATGGAGAGGATCACCAGCTGACCCATAATGTGAGGGAGGGTACATAGCTGTGCAGATGTTTCCATAACAAAATACACGAGGAGAAATGTAGAGATATGTAGTGACTGTATGTCCGAATCATATCCCACAAGGGATGTAATAGTCACATACAAAAGGTATGTCTGTATCCCACATAACAAATGTGATAGATAATAGAATACACATGTAAATGAATCAGGAGCATAGAAACAGCTACAACAATAAGGACACATGTAGGCCGAAAGGAACAGTATTACCCGTACCATCGACTAAGAATACCACCTGTTCCACTTTGTGAGCGACAGTACCGCTGCGGCCAGATGTGTCCTGACACAAGCTTGTAAACATGGCAAATGTGCAGAGATTATAGGACATAATTATCCCTCAGATGTCATGTAATAGTGGCATTAAACAGTTGTTCTCCACACGTATATTACATAAATGTCATAAGAAAAAGAATAAGCCACTGAAATGCTACAAGACTAAAGCTTAGATATAGGCAAGAGTTGTAAGTTCGATCTGCCGAACTGACCGTGGGTATGTGTCGGCGTGTAAAATGTGTTGTGTCCACCGCAAATGTTACATTGTGGCCAATTGAAAAGGTGGAAACAGTACCGTAGACTATGGGGAGGCATTGTCCACAACAGTCAGATATGTTGAAGGAATAGCATGGACATAGGAAAAGGTGCCATCCCCCCAATGAGTACAACAGGTCTGCAAAACCCGGGAGTCATCGGTAGAAGCCAAACTAGTATGTGACACAGCCGAACGGGTAGTACCCGGGTATGCCAACTAAGTAATGAAAGTGAAGTATGGGCGTGTACCTATGTGTGTGAGGTATAGCACGTGGGAAGCAAACATGACAGGGTAGTCCACACAACCATAAAGGTACCCGACACCTGTAGGGCAATCAATGTGCTACTCTGGCCGTGTCATGGCCCAACAACAAAAGTAGTGAGCTATCGGATGTGAGTAATTTGCATGTGAGGGGTGTATGCGTAATGGTAAAACCCGCAAAGGCGATACTGTGTCGTATGCAGAAAAGGTGAACCAGAGGTATAGGAGGGGGCAGCGGGTGAAGTGGACATAAACACAAACACATGGAGAAACAGCTGCAAGACAAGCAGACAGGCCATAGTGTCGAACACAATCCCACAAACATATGTATCATGTAAATGTGCGATCAAAATGTATAGATATGTCACCATCACATACCCACAGTTTGGTCCTGATGGAACTGGCCATAACAAATGCAACACACCTGGCTGCATAATGGGCTACCCAGCATACCCTCCACATCACACAACCCACCCCACCCCCATAACAGAACGTCCACCAAACCCACCCGTACGTGGCCCACTGGTTCGTTGCAGACACAGCTACACATACCGACCCCTACGCATATGTAGTAGGTATTGTCACCCTAGGCAGTGTCAGGATAGCAAACCATGTATTCCCTGCATGTTAAACCCCCTGCACATTTTCATAAAGCCAAAATACATTTTGATATCATTTCTGTGTGGAATGGTCCAATTTCTGGAATATCCCTTACGGGATAAGTAACCTGTGTAAATAGTAGAATGGGTATGACGACAAAATGTCCAATCCTGTACATATCTGGACACAAGTCAGAACGTGAAGTACAGGTCCAAGACACTGTCCAGACCTGAGTGGTCATGCATAACCTAGTACCCAGGATAAAACACCTTCCCGTGACGCACGTGTCCCCACACAAATATGCGGGAGAATATATTGCACACTCGCATAGTGGCAAACAGCAGAAGGGTGAGGAAGACACCTGACATTAACAGGATAACCCTGATGAAGTGTGAGGGATACCTAGTGTGTGCCGACATGACCGAACATACCTGACAACCTGTGTGAGCTCGATATCTGGACAGAGCCGTGAATACAAGTGAGACAAATGTACAACAGCAGGTACAATATGCAAAGATAGCTGTTAGAAGTTATTCATGTATGTGCAGTCTAAGTACCCGGGAAGTCTACTGGGCGAAGAAGTGCCCAGTAACAGCGGAGGCCCGGGTAGAAAAGCTCCACAAGCAATACAAGGAAATAAAGGCTACATAATGTTAAAGGTAAAATACAAGAGTAAAAGGAATACAGTCAGGAAATACACATGCATAAAATGTGCATAATAAGACAGTGCAAATCCAGAGTTTTGTAGTGGTAATACAGAAATTTACAACAATGACATACTTTGAGTCAAGTGAGTGTCAGCTAAGTCTGGTTAAGCTGGAGGGTAGAAAGGTGCAGGAGTATGGAGAGCTCAGAGGAGTGAGATCCCTAGAATGTATAACAGGTGCAAGCAGGAATATATCCATGTGGATGGATAAACATAGATGTATCATAGAATGACAGTTTGCACAATGGCATTAATGTCCGGAGTATGAAGTCTGAAACTCAACTGTCTGTCAGCATGTCCCGACATCTGTCCCTAATGCCGAGCTACTGCTGTGCCAGAACACAATAGCGTATTACAGAGGTTCATACCATATAACTCAGCTGTCCAGATATTCGCAGAATGACCAGAGTGTTGGCTCATATTGTTGTGTGCCTCCGACAATCTGCGTCTGTCCGGTAAATAGATGTGGATTGATGTCACGAAATAATGAGGATTAAGTATAACACTCCACATCCCGCAGAAGAGTCATGATAATGCAAAACCTAGTATTCTATCAACGTTATAAGCTTGTAAGGAAACTAGTTAAAATGTGTCCCTCCTACTCTCCCCATCATGTAGGGTTTGCGCAGATTAGTTGCTCAAAGTGGTCGAGAGGTATGTACAGTAACAACCCATGACATTTATGTAATGTACAACTGCACACCTGTAGTCACAACATGTCCAAGAAAATAATCCCCGTATGAATGAATACAGGTAATAGTCAAATGTGATGGGAACCCCCCCCCCTCACCGTGGAGTATGGACCATAACAACCCCACCCATAATATGTACAGCCAACAGAATTAGCTCATGATAGGTGCCCAAACACATGTGTTTATAAATACAGGTAAAATGTTCATAATAGGGAGAAGCTCCCTGTCCACATGCGTCATCTGACATTTGAACTCGGCCAGGGAAGTTCCGTTCACCAGGCGGACAAGCCTATACCCAGATCAATACATGAACACCCTGACAATCAGAAATGTGTATGTGATACGACTATATGCCCTGGTGTTCTGCATATCCTCGGAGTGATTAACAATGCAGCTGGGGTCCACAGCAGTAGGCAATAGGGAATGTGTAATATGTAGTACCGCATTTCCCACAGCAGGGGAATGGATGACTGTGTTGTAAGTGAAGCGGTGAGGCATATGTTAATGTTGCTAAGTACTATGGGTATGCATATCAATGAGGCAGAACAGCAACAGAATACTGTTTCCGGCATCCGTCCAATGTGAATGCAGTCCCGGTTGACCTACAACCACTGCAGATATCCCTGTAAAGTGTAATGAATGCGTCCGTGCTGTACACACAGTTAAATACGTAAAGGTGAACCATGTGTTTCACACCAGTCCGTAAACCGGACTACAGATAAGCAAGTGTTACGGTCAGAAGTATGAAAGGCCGCGCAAGCACACATATATATTAAACAGATGTAACCCACAACATGTAAATGCAAGTGCGCCTGTGCGTGTGTGATCCGCTCACAGCATAGGAAATGAATGCTGTTTCCCCCACGTTATATATACATGGTTCAAACCTGTTAACCCTGTAAAGTATGAAACCGGACAAAGCCATGCAAACTACTGGTACAAATAGGGACAATCCCCAGATATGTGCCAGAACAAACATAGAAAGTGGATAGAATAACGGGTGTGTTAGTAGCATGGATTCTCTGAAGGGTATGCAGTCGTAACCTGAACTGCTTGCCAGTATTTCCCAATGTAAGTCTTTAATGAAATGCCACTAAATTGCCAGATAGACACAAGGTTATGAAAAACACACCAAAGATAAAGAGGCAACCAGCTGTACATTCTGCGACAATCTGTACAGTGGAAAGGTATGGTATGGATATAGATATATGTGTATACACATAATCCACAGATGTAAACCAAAGCAAATTATGAAATGAGGACTGTACATGTATATATGTATACACAACAAACATATGTCCCATAGATATGACATATGTACATAAATAGGCCACGGCATAGCTAATATGGGTAGACAAACAGACATGCACGAAAGGTGAATAAACCGCTGCTTTCCAAACCATTGGCCAGAAAGTGACAGTCCGGCAAGTTCTACACTTTAAACATGAATATAGGTGTCCATTGCAGGACCCCAAAAATTGATCCATACATAGTGTCAACCGTCAGTGACACAAAATAAGTGACCTCAGCAAATACGATATAGCTGTACATGTAACAGTAGCAGGTGCAAGGGTAATAACACATGTGTCGATAGAATGTATGACGTACAAACTGATATCCGGAGAGTGGGGAGTGCTTATAAGTGTCTCTACACTTTAGTACCGCTCACATTAAACATGTGTAATGGGTACTGTGGAGGGGTGTCAGGTATGGGAATCATGGGTATGCAGAAATGGGCCTAGGTGTTGTTTGGCAGAGATTTATTAGGTCTGCCCCGTGGGAGTGATGTGGGTATAGCACATGCCTATATTCTCAATAATGGGGCAAACCATCCACATGGATATTGCGTAAACCATTGTGGGAATATGCAGGGCCCTATATCAGAGTCATGCATGCGATTATCATGGATGGACATGCGTTCGACCAAGATGGTAACCATACCTGGCAAACTGTCAGAATAAGACAGCTGCACTAAGGCATAGTACATGAAATACAAATAGGGACTATATTAGATATACCCCAGACAAAGTCAGAACGTTGATAGAATACTGGCGTAGCCAGGAATACGAATGTTATGAGTGTTACTAATCATGACATAGAAATGTCAGTCACTATTATCTAACCGCACAGTTCATAATGCCTTGCCAGTAATTTACCAGAAAGGCACATTATTATGACAAATGTAACAAGAGCAAAGGTCAAACATCAGGGCGTTTACCCATAATGTCTAAAGGTGAGAGGTATGAAGATAACTTGTCCAAAATACATGTACAGAACTAGTGATACTAGGTGGACAGGTGAAAAGAAAGATGTCAGGACAAATGACAAAACATGTACAAGTCATAAGCATGTACTCCGACAAATATGAATGACAACGTATGCCCTGTGAAAGTCAATGTGGAAGGTTAATAGACTCAAAAGAAATGTGTCCCTCAGGGTATCATGCAGTGTCACCGTTACAATATCCAGTCCCCCCATACTCATACATGAGCTCTGCCACTGACGGAAAGCGCAAATACTGGCGTACACATAAGGTACATGATAGAATAATTAGTGTGGATAAGCAGCTGTTGGCCTTTGTGAGGAATACAACCCTCTGGGTGGGTGTGTCCTGCAATATAAATGTAATGGCATCTGGCCTGTGATGCCGCCATACAGTGTGTGTATTGGTGTCAGAAAAGTGATATCTTGTATTAGACACATACTCTGCAACTGTACAGATTTACGCAGAATGTGCAGAGTTTTGCCTCATATGTTTGGTGTGTTCCTCTTAAAATCAGTACCATTCTGGCAAATTCCTGAGAACTGAAGTCATTAAATAATGACAAACATGTGAGTTTAAGACACCAAATCCATCAGAAAAGTCATACTAATGCAAAACCTATTATTGTGTCAACTATCTATGTTTGTAAGAGCAATATTTAAATTCTGCCCCTATGTGTCCCACTATCAGTTAAGGATTTGTCCAGATGTTTGCTCTAGGAGGTGGAGTGGTATGATCAGAAACAGATACATGTTTGAGGAAACAGCATTATCGACTGCAGGATAACACAGAAGGTATGAAAAGCGCTGCAGTAGGACATTCAGTACTGTCCACAGGTATGTGCTGACATGTCAAATGACACAGCAGTCTACATGAAGTACCTATAGGGCTGTCACCTTTACAAATGATGATAGTGGGACATACCCACAGCCATGCACACAGCACAAATAGACATACACACAGCAAAACTAGGCCATGATACATGAAGCCTCCGGCGTGTACGAGTAGAGTGAGAGTACAGCAAGGATAGATGTCTGCCAAGCTATACAGCAAACGCCTGTAAGGGTGTGTAACACTGCCCGTAACATGAACGTTGCACGGACAATGTTGGGATTTGCAACATACCCCATTGGTATGTGAAAGCTATGCAAATATGTGATACATGAAACAGTCAGCTGTCCATGCAAGAGCAGAGTTATGTGCAGAAATTATATATATATATATATATATATATATATATATATATATATATATATATATATATATATATATATAGATGCACACACACACACACACACACACACACACACACACACACACACACACACACACACACACACACACACACACACACACACACATGTGGCAGGGTTGTGAGCAGAACACGAACGTAACCACTGTACCACACAACAGCATTACGCAGTGACAGAACGTACAACCATGATTAGTAGATCACGGAAATCACACAGACATACGTCTAGCCTGTAGACAGCGGCATCAAAGGCAAACATGCCGCACAGATGTTATGGTGAGTGACTATTGTAAAAGCAATGTACTGTTGTCATGCAGCTGGAAACACACACACACACTTGGCAGAATGGGGAGTCGAACATACACCTAACTACTATATCACACTACAGCATGACGAATTTACAGAACATGCTACCGACATTACTAAACACAGCAGTCCAACAGGCATTCTTCTAGGTGCGTGTCGACATCCACAAAGGCAAAGACGTCAGCAGGATATATCTGTGGTGTGAAGCATCTAAATGCATAACCTGAGTCCCCAGGTGGACGGGAGCATGCACACACACACACACACACACACACACACACACACACACACACACACACACACACTTGGCAGGGCTGGGAATCGAACTTACACCTAACTACCCTATCACACTACAGCATGACGCATTTACAGAACGCACTACCGAAATTACTAAACACAGCAGTCCAACAGGCATTCTTCTAGGTGCGTGTCGACATCTGCAAAGACGTCAGCAGGATATATCTGTGGTGTGAAGCGTCTAAAAGCATAACCTGAGTCCCCAGGCGGACGGGAGCATGCACACACACACACACTTGGCAGGGCTGGGAATCGAACTTACACCTAACTACCCTATCACACTACAGCATGACGCATTTACAGAATGCGCTACCGAGATTACTAAACACAGCAGTCCACCAGGCATTCTTCTAGGTGCGTGTTGACATCCGCAAAGGCAAAGACGTCAGCAGGATATATCTGTGGTGTGAAGCATCTAAAAGCATAACCTGAGTCCCCAGGCGGATGGGAGCATGCACACACACACACACACACTTGGCAGGGCTGGGAATCGAACTTACACCTAACTACCCTATCACACTACAGCATGACGCATTTACAGAACTCGCTACCGAGATTACTAAACACAGCAGTCCACCAGGCATTCTTCTAGGTGCGTGTCGACATCCACAAAGGCAAAGACGTCAGCAGGATATATCTGTGGTGTGAAGCATCTAAAAGCATAACCTGAGTCCCCAGGTGGATGGGAGCATGCACACACACACACACACACACACACACACACACACACACACACACACACACACACTTGGCAGGGCTGGGAATCGAACTTACACCTAACTACCCTATCACACTACAGCATGACACATTTACAGAACGTGCTACCGAGATTACTAAACACAGCAGTCCCACAGGCATTCTTCTAGGTGCGTGTCGACATCCACAAAGGCAAAGACGTCAGCAGGATATATCTGTGGTGTAAAGCGTCTAAAAGCATAACCTGAGTCCCCAGGCGGATGGGAGCATGCACACACACACACACACACACACACACACACACACACACACACACACACACACACACTTGGCAGGGCTGGGAATCGAACTTACACCTAACTACCCTATCACACTACAGCATGATGCATTTACAGAATGCTCTACCGAGATTACTAAACACAGCCGTCCACCAGGCATTCTTCTAGGTGCGTGTCGACATCCACAAAGGCAAAGACGTCAGCAGGATATATCTGTGGTGTGAAGCATCTAAAAGCATAAACTGAGTCCCCAGGTGGATGGGAGCATGCACACACACACACACACACACACACACACACACACACACACACACACACACACACACACACACACACACTTGGCAGGGCTGGGAATCAAACTTACACCTAACTACCCTATCACACTACAGCATGACGCATTCACAGAACGTGCTACCGAGATTACTAAACACAGCAGTCCCACAGGCATTCTTCTAGGTGCGTGTCGACATCTGCAAAGGCAAAGACGTCAGCAGAAGCATCTAAAAGCATAACCTGAGTCCCCAGGTGGACAGGAGCATGCGCACACGCACACACACACACACACACACACACACACACACACATACACACACACACACTTGGCAAGGTTGGGAATCGAACTTACACCTAACTACCCTATCACACTACAGCATGACGCATTTACAGAACGCGCTACCGAAATTACTAAACACAGCAGTCCACCAGGCTTTCTTCTAGGTGCGTGTCGACATCTGCAAAGGCAAAGACGTCAGCAGGATTTATCTGTGGTGTGAAGCATCTAAAAGCATAACCTGAGTCCCCAGGTGGACGGGAGCATGCGCACACACACACACACACACACACACACACACACACACACACACACACACACACACACACACACTTGGCAGGGCTGGGAATTGAACTTACACCTAACTACCCTATCACACTACAGCATGACGCATTTACAGAACGCGCTACTGAGATTACTAAACACAGCAGTCCCACAGGCATTCTTCTAGGTGCATGTCAACATCCGCAAAGGCAAAGACGTCAGCAGGATATATCTGTGGTGTGAAGCATCTAAAAGCATAACCTGAGTCCCCAGGAGGACGGGAACATGCGCGCACACACACACACACACACACACACACACACACACACACACACACACACACACACACACACACTTGGCAGGGCTGGGAATCGAACTTACACCTAACTACCCTATCACACTACAGCATGATGCATTTACAGAACGCGTTACCGAGATTACTAAACACAGCAGTCCCACAGGCATTCTTCTAGGTGCGTGTCATCATCCGCAAATGCCAGGACGCCGGCAGGGATTGTATAGAGAGTGTACGATCAGATATAGTACTGTCCCATGGTAGACGTACACAAACACACGGCAGTGGTGTACTCGGGGCAACTATACATGTATGGAGCACTACAACAACAATACATAGACACAGTACGCACCACAGACAGTACACCTATCAAGATAGTCACCCAGTGTGTACTCGGTAGGCATCCATCCTGACGTTGAAGATGGAAATCTGTTGCCTGGATGACCACCATGGCAATACAGGATGTCAACGGCCATGCCCATGCACAGAGGGACATCACCGACACAAGGTGTCACTGGCCATGGCCACACACCTGGTAATATACGTCAGTTCGGACTGTACTGTGTGTTGATCTACACAACAGCGTACTGGGCATGCTCACACACTTAGCTGTTGCAAAGGGCCGTCTTGCATGCAGATGGAGTGTAAACATGGAAGGTCACAGTTTGGACTGTACCGTGTGTCCATCTACATAACTGCGTACATGGACTGTACTGTGTGTCCATCTACACAACAGTATACTGGGCATGCTCACACACTTAGCTGTTGCAAAGGGCTGTTGTGCATGCAGATGGAGTGTACACACAGAAGGGCACAGTACAGAAGGGCACAGTAAGGTATAACTGTCCTCACGCACAGGGCGGTCACACACATGCAGTGACCTGTACACACACAGCTGCTATCACAGCTGTCACAGGTAAAGGTCACACACGTACACACTGCAGTGTACACTGTAGCTGTCAAGTCATCACCATGTAGTCAGTGCAGCAATACACAGCCTTACAGTACCACAACACCATGTGACACATGACCACTGGGCTGTAGACAGGTGTACACCAGCTCTGCAGAGTACACATGTACTGACAGGGATCCAACAGGTGTTATGCATTGCAGCGATACCAGTATACATGAACAGGTCAGCTCAAGACATACCACGGCCCTTACACAGCTGTGACACATGACTGTTGCTGTACAACAATGAACACACGTCTGGATATGTCATACATGTGATTGTGTGGATGTGTGCATGGACTGCACACACAACACATACATACATAGCATAGCCTTTGATGTACCTCATGCATAACAGTGGCCTAAGCAATGCTACGCACGCAAATGGAAGGTGGGTCCATGTCTGTTGAATACTCACACTACAGGGGGTAGCAATGTTGACTGGGACACATACCCTTGTACTGGTCGCCTGTGACACCCGTGATATCATACCACAGTCCATGTGTTATGTATGTCAACACACATGTCCAACAATAGCAATGCATACAAACATGGCAACAGGAGACACATGTGGCATCTGTACTGTGCATGCAGCAACCATGCATGTGCAGTGGCCAATGTCCGTAACATAGTTGCACCTAACTACGACATGCAGTCGTAATGCAGCCCCATCATTGACACCTGTATACAGTGGCATACAAACAGCACGTATGGAGGGATGTGTGTACATAAAGTGGTGAACCACCTGTGTAGATGTATGTGTGCAGGTGGTGGCTCACAGTTGTGTCACACACCATCCTATCATGCCATGTGCAAACAGTACGCTATGTCACTGTTACGTGACGGTGCTGACATAACGCATACACAGCGGTCAGGTGTTACCAACTATATGTCACATGGCACCTGTAACACCTACAACCTCCTGTGTGCATGTAGCAGCACAATTGCCAGACATAGCGGTACACATAATGCAATCAGTACTGCTGCATGTCTATCAAATGTATCATCATATGGCAGGTGTATCATTCCCAGCACTGCCATGTGTGTCCGAATGTGTGACCAGAGATGCCACATATCGCGGGGATTATGTCCCAGTTGTTACACATCCCTGTACACCGTTGTAGAGATCTGTACATATGTCAGTGTGGGAAGCATGACGTCGGCCAGTGTGGTGCATCACACACGTCGGCTGTCCGTATACACATGTGTGGTCACCACAGTGTGTGTGTGTGTGTGTGTGTGTGTGTGTGTGTGTGTGTGTGTGTGTGTGTGTGTGTGTGTATGTCTGGTGCTTGGTGTGAGGGTGTATGCTAATATACAGTGAGAAATGAACACTAACCCCATGTGGTGACTAACCCGTAATGGTGATGCAGTGCACTTCCCTGTTGATGCCATAAGTCCCAGCCATACTGGCTACCTGTGCATGTTCCTTCTCTGTGACATGTCGTGTGGGTGCATAGTACTTTGAGGTTGATGACCGCATAGGCAAGGGTCCCCACCTCAACACTATGGGGTGTGCGTTATAGTGGTGTACACCCTGTGAATGTGGCCATATTCCCATACTGTTACAGGGTCCTACTGCTACACAGTGTGGCCTCCAGCTACCAAGTGACACCTCACATCATCATTGGCCAGACCGCTGTGTACAACCCCTGCACTATGTCACCATACCTGTAATGTGTCCTGCTATGTATGTCACATCTCTGTCCAGTGCAGCCTGTGGCACTGACCACATGCATCAGGTGCAGTATATGTGTGGACATCTGTGTCATGTTGGTGTTTCCAACAGTCAGGTTGAGGGTACAAGTAGCATGCTGATATTGCCAGATGTGCCTGTGAGTAATCCACAGTTACATGTGGGGGACTGCAAACACTGCTACCTGTAGGCACATGCAAGTACACCATAGGAGGGAACCAGGGTATCACAACCAACATGGTGCTACAGATGTAACCGAGACACATACCATGAACACATCACAATGCATGCTGCACCTGAACTACATGGTATGACTGGTGCATGTTGACAGTACACAACCTATGTCACATACACATCTCTCAGTATTCACACACAACCACTGCAACATACACATCCCTCACTATGCATACACAGGTAATATTACTTACACCTCTCACTATTCTGTTCACCCTGTGCATCAGAATATTTGAGCATATCCCTGCACCGATGGTGTGGATGACAGGGATGTGGCACAGGCTTCATCATATACACAGGGTGATATGTTTGCCAGGGGCATAGGCTGCACCATCATGTGTGTGTGTAAGGGCCAGTGATTTGATTGGACATGTCTGTTCAGAATGCATGTGGATGTTGTGCAGCCCTACAGTTGTGTCTGCTGTGTGCGTGTATGTGTGTACACAGTTCTGCCATTTGTGAGGCCTACACGGGGTATAATTGACAGCCCTAGATTGTACAGACCAGGTTGTACAGCTCACTGTGTCCGTCCATGGCCACGTGACCTGTGCCTGCCTGGGGTTGCACGGGCACTACCAGGTGGAGGTACAGAGTGGCTACTGTCCGGCGACACATGTCTGCTGGAACCGTGTCCCCACTGAGAACGTCCAGGGCCACGTCCACGTGGCCTGCTGTGTCCTGGTGTGGACAGCGCAGCACCAGCTGCACTGCTACTGCTACTGGCACTATGGCAGCGGGCATATGAGGTGGCACACTCACGTCAACCTTCACTAGGTGGCGTTGCTGGCCTACGTCCACGTGGCCTATGCCTCACTCCTACCAGATGTTCCAGCACAGACAGCTCACGCTCGCAGATTGCCATGCCACGGTCAAGGATTCTGACCATGTCACCCAATCGCCAATCCAGAACATCAGCAATCTGCTGTTGAGCATTTGCCAATGCCTGGATGTTGTCATTTAGGGTATGGATAGCAGCCCTCTGCAGCCTCTGCCCTTCTCTGTTCTGCCATTCAGCACGTGCCTGTGCTGCCATTACAGTCTGGAACATGCGTCTGGTGATACCAGCTGCTGCGCTCTGTCCTGCAGGTGCATGTCTGCCAGAGGTCCTCCTATGAGCAGCACTGGCCACATGCCTGTGTGGCACATCTGCAGTCATTACACTGACACCATGGTGTGTAGACACACCTTCTGTAGCCACCACATGTTCCTGTTCCACGCTAACAGACGCTGACTGTCCTTCCTCTATGGCCACTGGTGATGCGGTATGTGTTGGCAGCAGAACTGTGTGCGGGGAAGAGGGGGACATAGCTGGGATGGTAACCATTGGCACAGATTCAGCCCCTGACAACCCCGCCTGTACCTCATGCATATGTTCATCACCGCTAGTATCTGTGGGGACACTAACATCAGATGGACCGCAGGAGGGTAATGCACCTACATCACCTGTGAATGCAAAGAAATACTGTAAAGTACAATAGACACAGACACACAGACACAGACACACAGACACAGACACACAGACACACAGACACACAGACACACAGACACACAGACACAGACACACAGACACAGACACACAGACACACAGACACACACAGATACACACAGACACACAGACACACACACACACAGACACACACAGACACACACAGACACACAAACACACACACACACACACACAGACACACACACACACACAGACACACCATGCATGTGATTTGACAGATGGCATGCAGCATGCCTGTGATACAGCAGAGGGCATGCAGCTCAGACATTAATAGTGTTAGTCAGCATACCTCCCTGGGGTGCACACTACAGCAAGCAGGTGTCATATCAGTAGCCATGCAGTTCACACAATCATGGTAGTATGCATGCATCCCCGTGATACACCATGTGGCCCAGAACAGGATAACAGTACACATGGCTGACGTGATCTTGACATGTAATCTGCTGACATGTGCATTAACATGCATACATGTCTGACACAATGGCGTCCTGACACATGTACAGCATCATAATGGGCTTCACATTGCAGTGTTGTCTGTATGCCCTACAGATAGAATGCATGTTTAGCAAAAGATATTATCCAACACCCTATCTGTATTGTATGGGAGGGTAGTGTGAGCCATCTACATTGCTATACAGTGTGAAGTACAGACACTGTGCCATTGCATGGCATCATGAGGCATCTATATTGCTGTAGAATGCATACTATGTACACATTGCATAGCCATAACTGCATGCTATGACACAGTCATGATGTTCAACAGATCGTATATGGTAGACATCAGTGACACCTCCAGTAGCTGTGCACAGGCTTTTAGGATGTCCAGTGTACCACATCAAATGTATAATCGGTCAACTAAGGCTATAATTGGACCATGTGTGGATAATGTGCAACAGGGTGTATACACATCCCATGTACTGTGTGGCTACATGTCTCTGGCCATCCCCCATGGCCATGTGTGCACATGTGTTGGCCAAATGTGTGTGATGGCCATCTATCTCACATGTCTGTGTTGTCCCATATGACATACATCCATAGATGTCAGATATGTCACAATCCACAGGGCTATGCAGACAACGGTTTGTATGTTTGGTATGTGGGGTATAGGTCATGTGATAATGTGACATTATTGCAGACAGAACACTACATGTCTGGACATGTCAGGTGGCACATCACAATGTGTGCACCCAATGCAGGGGCATATGACACAATGGTGACACCTGTGGGCTGCCCATATCACAGCTCAACGTGTGGTACTGTGTGCGTACCACACATGTTGTTCCAATGCATACTACATATGCCTCCATTGTAGAACACCTCCACCATTGTATGCACAGCTGACCATACATGTTGCAATGACAAGTACTGTGGTTTCAAGCCGGTGTATCATTTCGTTTGTATATAATGCACATGGATGGCCTGTGTGAATGATGGGTGATGCGACCTGTATATCGTGACTGGAACAAACATCAAGTGTGCAAGTGTTAACTGGCCACATGGCAAATAGATCTACACTGTAACATGCCTGATACTGATGACAGTCTCACCTGCAATGGACTCATGTCTGTGCGGCACGCCAGAGGTACCTGTATAGGGGTGACACAGCAGTATGAACATTATCCATGACTGTATGACAGCCACTGGTTGCACTGTGCATGTTAACACATTCACCTGTGTAATAGCATATAGTATGCACATGTGTGCATACACAGAGTAGCATACTGTAGTATGCAGCATGTGTATCCACATACCTTGCATATGTTGTTACTTTACATAATGTATAGTGACACATGCAACTAAATGGGATATAATAGCCATATGTGCAGTACTGACTTACCAGGCAACTCCAGGCTCATTGGTTGGGAGACACCCACCTCCACGATGGCAGCTAGTGTTTGTGGATGCTGTTCCCTGGGTGCCACCAGACTGGCCAGTAGCTCCTCGGTGTGTGTGGGTTGGTGGCCCACCACTAGTTCCACCTTGTTCCCTGGAGATTGCAGTGGCAAGCTGTTTTGCATGTCGTATCAAGTCCATGCAGTGTCTGCGCACCTGCTGGTAGGTGCGGTTATGGCCACCCACAATGTTCACCCTCCTGCGTAGATCCTGCAACAGGTCATCCTGCTGCTGGGCATGCTATGGCACATGGCTGAACAACAAGTCATAGTTCTCATGGAGCTGTGGGATGAGGACATCATCCTCCTGGTGGCTGCATGCTGGAAGGCGTGTACGGGGCATTATCTTTAAGACATAATGATGGTGACAGGTCACAGTTTCAGAGATGTACAGAGATACTGCTGCACATACATTTTTATGACATCTACTACATCTGCACAGTTATCTTTGCAAAGCATCATGACACTGACATGACTGACGTGTTTGTGTCACACACATGTCACACCCATTATGCATTGGATATCATCACCATATATGTGTGTCACCTCATTACAGTGTTCATACTCCATGTGAATGCTGTCTTGCTGTGGGCATGTCTATTTGCCTGCACTTGTGTTCTTACCTATCTGCACATGCCTGGATGTGTCCACGGTAATGCTGTTGACTTTGATGCTGTGTATATGTCACATATCAACACAGACACAGCTGTAATGGACTTGAGTAGTGACAATGCACACATACGCATGGACACCTGTACATGCATGTGTTTGGCCATATACATCTACACAGCACTGTACAACTGTTCAACATCCTGCCACGGATCGCCTGTGTTGCACATGTGATAGACATGGGACAATGGCTAGTCAGACGTCATTCGCAGGGATGGTTATCAACCATAGCATGTGTGGGCACGGTTTCCAAGCTGTAACAGACAGCCATTATGCCACCGCAAGGTGCATCAGTGCCACATTACTGATCCAGTCAGTTGATAGTACATCTACCATGCGGCCATCACACCATGTATGACTGGGATGACATGTGCAGCTTTGATGGACAGCGTTGCATGGTATGGTGGGAGTATGTCACATATATGGCACAGGGATCTGTCCAGCCTGTGGCGATCCTAGTATTAGGACGGTGGATGTCCATGACATATGTCTTACAGATCAGGATATGGACATGTAGCATGTCCATCATCATGGTGTAGCAAATGTCTTTCTGCAAGGTAGACAGCATGCTGCATAGTGGAGGTGAGGATTGTGAAGGCTGGTATCGCCCATCCACGCATGGCCATTACCCCTTAAAGGTGCTATGTGATCCAATATTTTTCACCACAGTGCTGTATATGCCTGTCCAGTGATCTCCGTGCTCATGGATGGCACCCTGACATGACATGGGTATCTCATATGACTACCTAAGGGGCCTGGAGATGTCACCAAATTGGGGGGTGCACTGCATAGCACCATCCCTTACACAGTGTCCAATATGTTGACCACAGCCTAGGTAGTAGTGAATGGGTACAGGGATGTTCACCTAGCAGTGACAATGCTGGTATCATCCATCAGACTGTGCACATATGTCATACACCTCACCCACACAGCCCATTCCGTATGTTGTTCACAACACTGACACAGCTATACTCATAGGTCATGGCCATTCACAGCCTTACATACACAGATGCCTAACATTTGTCTGTGTGGTATGGGCTACAATGAGGGTGGAGTACAACACATTAACCCTGTTCTACTGTATCTGGCACTGGTGTGATGTGCACATGTCACTCTTGCACCTTTTGTAGTTGTGAGTCTGTCAACAGGCCACTGGTGGAACACTCCTGTGACATACAAAGGTATTTGTAATCAAACATCCATGCTGTCTTGTACATCTGTACTGCTAACATCTACAGTGATAATGGTTCATGGACATGCACACCATACTCAGCAGGGTTATAGTGCAGTGCCACCCATAATGACTGTCATCACCACTTGTGGGTTGATATTATCCAACACCCTATCTGTATTGCATGGTCATGCTAGGCACTTGTTCGGAACTTGTGAGCATGTCATGAGCTACTGATTAATATAGCACCCATTCCACACCATTTCCCACAGGTACACTGGCTGTCCTACACTTCTCAGCTTGCTTATGGTACAACAGCTGTTGTACACACGTAACGCACATATCCTGTGGGACATGGTTGTATATACAGGCATGTCCAACTGCCACGTACCAGTGCTACTGCCTGTCTATATGATGGATATGTCGTACATGTGGCAATAGAGCAATTGTCTCATGTACACATTCAATGCTCACCTACCAACATACGACACTACAGCCTGTGGGGGATGCACTTCTGCAGCCGTGCTGGGGGCATAGCTCTCAAGTGTACCTCATTACGAGAAACGTACCTCATTTGGGGTCTTAAAAAGTGCATGTTCCTCAAGGTTCCACATTGAAAGGGTCTGTCACACATTCATTGTTGGAAATTGTTTAACTGCTAGCCATGGCTAAATAGATGGGAATCATATTAATTCATTAGAATATCTTTATTTCTATGTAAATCCAGCCTATTTTAGCCATCATATGCCCTTCCTAGTTGAAGCTGTTAGTAAGCCAGTTGTAAGTGTTCCACGTTTTGCCCATTTGTCACACATTATGAGGGCTAATGTTCCTCATTTTGGGGACAGGAGGTTGTAAGCTATGGCTGGGGGTAATGCTGTCGCCAACCCTGACTGCACCTGACAGTCATGTAGGGATGTGTAACATTCGCAACACACCCCACCCATCACATAGTCTCACATGATCTCCACCACAGGCCACACCTACGAGGACAACTTGTGCAGTACGTCTCCATACTCTGTGTAGGCACCAGAGGTAGCCCCCATCATGGAATACAACATCACTAACTTATAGCCCACAGACTCATGTGTGCCCATCACATACAGCCAATAGGGAGTTATAACATTCACAACACACCAGTCATAGGTGACTCTGCAGGGAGTCACACTGCAGTTCCACACAGCAGGCTACACAAGGTGATAGTCGCTTACATCCTGCTGTCGGGTAACTGGTTCTGCAACATAACATATGCACCCATGCCACACCTCACCAGGTACGATGTGACTGTCATTCTCCATGTTAGTTTGACTGCCCTGAGATGCCACTTCACAGACTACGTGTGCAGGGACATGCAATAGCTCACCAGTCTTATAGCCCTGAGGGTGTGGGCCAAGCCCTGGGGAGCATTATGCATTCGTCTGGACACGATACCACTGTACAACGACCGACTGTGTCACTTCAACAGTTGCCTATGCTCCTATTGTCATTCCACAGGCATCTGGTATCTGTCCGCTTTGACTGACCTGGTCAAACACAATGCTGTGGCACAGATGACTTGCACCTGTCAGCCCTGGGAGTGCAGCTCACATGTAAGGCACTTGCTGCTTCTATACTGCCTGTCTTGCACAGTTTCCAATAACAATCATCGGCAGAACGGGAACTGGCAGGCACAACATGGGGTCATGTGACATACTGCTTGCATCTTCCTCTGTGATGCACGCAGGCAAGGCACACCTTATAATGCACCACTCCAATATCTCTGCAGTGACTGGAACCTGCCTCTAAGCTCTGCAGAGCACACCTGCAATGACAGGTTATAGACAGACCATACCCTTCAGGCACATACCTGGACCAGCACACCCACAGCTGAGGGGTTCCCATATCCCACTATGTTGTGCACACATCCTGGCTAGTTACTTAGCACAATGCATCAGAGGTGTTCCACGTGCAACTAACTGTGTCCGGTACCGCTATACACATTGTAACAAGCTACAGAGTCAACATTATACCCCATGGTTAACATATCTCATTTGTTGGTATATTGGACAGTGGGGCTCAGACAGCTACTACTGATGTGTGACTGACACTACCCCACACTTAACTGGGATAGCCACTCATTTACCGGCACATCCATGAGTCATAACCTCCGCTCTGCTGGATCAACCCATACACACCACCTCCAAGACCAAAATTAACCTTGTCATGAACACTACCACCATGTGACTGGTGTTACACACCTGGGGTTATCCCCTCATCGGTGGATTCCGAACATATGCTAATCAACCTTGTTAGCCACATCCCGGCACCACACCCATCACAGCATACACAGTACATGAGTACTACAACACCTACTACAGACGTCTTCTGACAGTGGTTGTTAACGTCATGACACCCGTGCAGATGGACGATGCACATAGAAATGCTGAAACATACCCCAGTGCACTTCATTAGCATGTACACAACTGCATGGATCATGCTATTCCACACAGAGCCATGATGGTACACACCAGATAACAGACGCCACTCTGGTGGCCATGTTCCATGGACATATGATGTACAACAACAAGTGTAGGCTGTTGCACAGTGGTGTACATTCCCATGGGTGAGGTAGCTCACTGGTCAGCCTTGGTAGGGCCACAGGATCCCCCATCACATACTCCAAGACTAGCTACGTAAACATTACTGCAACACATTCCGGGGTGTACCACCAGGCATTATGGTGGTATGTCAGTAGTCGATGGCAACACCCACATCTGCTGTCACATACAACAGTCACTCAGGAACATTACAGACCCAGGTGATGTTGGCAACATGCTGGAGGATGGATTCAATGCTAACATTACACCCTCTCACTCACTACAGGGCCACAATCCATACAGGAACATTGTGGTGGCCCTGTGGTCACACCTACACAGTACTAACCTGCACTCTATATGTCCTGGGACACTGGCCCCATGTCACCTTCCAACGTCCCAGGCTGTGATGTCCACAAACCTCTGAATGACATGTCTCCCCACTAGGCCACCATATTCAGTAATAGCCTTGTTTCAGACATTGTAGCCCCTGAATGGCACACAGCAGCATTTATCACACTACACACAGGTGGCACCACAATGCACGAGTGGGACTATAGTCCTACACACCTGACTGGACTGTTCTGCATGGCTATGGGGCACATCATCAAGGACGTTATTCACAGAGACATTGTTGGGCTCCCGTCCTTTGATGCCACCCGGGTTGGGCTTGTTAGGGCTAGGGCATGGCCCCTACACCTGGTGGACTCCTTTCATACAGTTACCAGGGCAGTTGCTGATGGTACGAGAGTCCACACTTCCTACATTGTCCTCTCATTGCCTTTCAGCACCATACTCCATTCTGGTATTGACAACATACACATCCACCTGCACATCATACCCTATGTCTCAGGATGTTATGCAATGTGGCTCATGGACAGGACACACACAGTGAGGCCAGCATACCATAGTACCTACTACATGTCAGTTACATTTGGCATACCACAGTCCTCAGTCATAGGGCCCCTCATGTTCAGTATATGCTTCCCTGTGGTACAGGCTAGCACAGGGGACTTTCCCTGCCTAGCTTTACAAACCCCTGCATACAAAGCACCATGATTGCTCCACCAGCTGATACTGACTCCATCCATATGGGTGTCGCTGTGACAGATACCTGATATGACTATCATGGCGTCAAGCTGCATGACACAAGGTGCATGAACATCACCTTTGCATTACACCATTCACCCACTGACTATCACATGGGTGGTAGTCCCCTACATACATATCACATTGTACATGTTTGCAGTACACACATATGTTGCACCCACTCCTGTGGTTACTGTATTGCCACTGTGACATGGATATCCTTCTACGTGGCCACACTTATCTGTACTGGGTGTGTAGCTGGTACATAGGCACCCATTGTACCTCTGAACTCATGACTTCTACACACATTCAAGGGTACACCACCCCATTTAGGGTGTACCTTACACAACAGCTACAGCTTTACATACCACAATATTAACACGCCATGACGTTTACTGAGCTCCAACAGTTTAAGTATGTGGCTGCACTACGGACACCACATCTGTACACATTTGCATACTACATACTCAGGGGTGACCTCTGCTGATCAGACAGGGCCCATGTCCACAACATTATTAATGGATATACTCCTCATACGCGACATAAGCAAAAGCCACTGTGAGCAACATGCTCATGGATATGTGCACACATGCCACAATGAGTGGGATGTGCTTGATGGTTACATTCCCAAACCGGACACTCACCATGCTTTGGAACATGAGTCCTATGTACATCACGCAGGGACACTCAGTAGCACTGTTCATGTGATACCTCCCTTGGTGGTTGGGAGACATGTAGGCCTGGGATCACTGCAGTGGCTGTACTGTGCAGAGGTGCAGGTGACACATGGCTCTGCTGTTCACAGGACACTACCCTAGAGAGGTGCCACTGGTGTGAACACTGTAGTTGTGCTTACACATGGACTTGCCAGACTGCATAGTACCCCACTATGCACCTGTGAAGCTATTACATGTCCTTTGTGCATGGTTATTTGGTAGCCCTTCCATTTAGATTAGCTATCATGCTATTACAATGTCCCATGCCTACAAGCCATATGTATCCTGTTATTGTACATGCCAATAGAAGATACCTTTGGTATGCATGATATGCCTGTTATGCTGTGTAGAATATCTGTCATATCTACCTACAATACTATACATTACACATATTTCACATAGTATCCCATAATGCAAAGCATACTTGCACAGCGGGACCACCTTAGATATGTCATTGACGTTATATGCCCATACACATGCATGCTGTGACAGTATATCAACATATACTATCCCCTGCTATGGCACGTACTTGTTGGACATACCCTACCACTGACAGCGGGTTGTATGAAATTATTCTGTTTAACGCCCTCATGTAGCATCCCTTGTGGTGTTTGTGATGTGTACGTTGTGGCCCACTGCTGGACGCACAGTTTCTACAAGCGTTAGTATGCTCAGCAAGACAGCATTACATAAATACCTTTTCCCACTTTATGCATTGCGGACACGTTTAATTAATGCAAACCAGGCTATACATACAGTAAAACTAATTAATACAGATCATACTTTACATAACCTTACATATTGGGTGTTCTACATACCTTGTTATCATTATGGAGTTTCGTCTCTATCTCTCTTACAGTGTTTCAACTGGTATTCGGTATGAGCATACAGTTTGAATGTCTGGCAAGTCATCCTTATATACGTCGATATCTGTAACATGTGGTTTCATCCCGCCAATTGGTGTTCCTGAGTGACTAATTACTTGCATATCAGCTGTGCAGCTACTCCATTCACCAATTACGCGGCAACAGTGGGGTATAATTGAATTCTCCACTTGGGCGTTGCCTATTTGCCCTACCTTCAGGGAGACGGTCTGTATTGTGTTTTGTTATGTGTAATTGCAGCTGCTATGCATGGAGACAAGTATACTTTGGATTCATGTCCCCCGTGGATTGTGTGTGACAGCTAGAGTATGTGGTTCAACATGTGGGTGTACCTGTCATCCCAACGTCTGATAGCGGACTATTGCAAACAAAACCTGTAACATGGCTGTTTGTTCCATTATACAATGCCTGCAATTTTGCATGACACCTTTAATTGTGTCTCTCACACGGTATGTTGAGGGTTCTGCAGTTGTAATTGACTGACTGGATGTTTGTGCTGCTATTACAGTCTGTATTGCTTTAGTTTCTAGTGTGGGGGATGTCGGTGGGTGTACGTAGCATATACAGGTTTGTGGGGCTTGCATTTCTGCATATTCCATATATATATATGTGTGTGGGCTCTGTCCCTAATTAGAGAGCTAACAGTAGACTTATGTTACGGGATTGTACGTTGGGCCGTTGTTAATTGGTTTCTATATCATCTGCAGGTGAGCTTGCTACTTATATACCTCCGGAATTGCAGCGATATATCAAGGGATATATGTAAGTGACAGCTATCCCTTGTATTTCTGTCCCAGATATTTGCAGTCATTGTAGTTGTGTTGGTAAAAGAACCTGTTTACCATGGGTTGCCACCTTTTCATATGGTCATTGTTGGACACTTGCGAGACACACAGCGGTGTTTACAGGCCAACACGTAGCCATGGTCAGTACACAGGTTAGCACATACTTTTATCCTCCATACATACCTATTGTTGTGGGACTTTGGCTACTTATCATATTGCATGTAACATTTACGTTTCTTACATACAGGCATAACTATTAAATATGACTATTACATTATATATGGGACATATTAATGTCCTAAAATCTCTGACATTTGCCCTTTGTATTGTTTTATGTCAGGACACACCTGCCCAGGGTGGGGCTGTCCCTCCTACTGTGGGACAGGTGGTAACCGTATGCCTACGGCTAGCTATACCCACACCTACAGTACTGATCTACCTCTGACTTGGCACTAACAAACACATATTGTGGACACACACACACATTACAGTCACACGGAGATGCACACGGCACCCTCAATGCACACATACACAGACTACGGTGCTCACAAACACAATTGAACACAGTACCTACGTGGACCGCAACACCGGCAGCAGTGACTAAATGTCCCTTCATATCATCATACTATTACTCGCGGCTGTACTGTTCCGGTACTGTGTTCTATCGGTCTTTCAGCCTCGTGGTTATGCATGTCGGTATGTTACACATTCCATAGTTGGCGGTATCCTATTTATTTGTACCTCCAAGGTGTTATGAATGTCGTTGATCTATCTATTATATTTGCAGATATCGCTGAATCCATCTATATCAACATATATCACTCTATTGCCCATTCTATCTGTATTATATATATGCATATGTGTACATATATATATATATATATATATATATATATATCTATATATCTATATATATATATATATATCTATATATATATATATATATATATATATATATATATCTGGCGGGGAACGTGACGACAGGCACACAGCACCACCATATGCTGTAAGGCTCATGTACTGTTCAGGTGTTGACATTCCGTGTTCCACTAGCTGTTGTGTGTACAATGTTTGAGGGCTGCCTATGTAGGAGTCACACATTGGGCAACCTATACATTACAATTTACAGGTGGTCATGTTTGTGTGCCATCCATTTTACTGTGTGTGCAGATGGAGAGGTGTCAGTCTGTAGGGGCCTACACTGTCAGAGTATGTGCTATACGTTCCCTCTTTGCCAAGGCGTAGGCATATTGGGCACGCCTCCATCTGCCTACTGGGGCTGGCACAGTGTGTTCATGGTCTGAATCCCTCTGTGCCTGTAATGGCCTTGGCAATTGCGGTGGACTATGAGGGCCTTCACCATTTTGTCCCTGCTGCAGCTGCTTCCACAGGATCATATTATGTAGCAAAGCACATACTATGACAATGTGGGCACACGTGCCTGGAGAGTACTGCAAGGCTCCACCAGATGTATCCAAGCACCGGAACCGTGATTTCAGCATCCCAAACACATGCTCTATGATGATTCTGGTTTGGGCATGTGCCTCATTATGGCGTTCTTGCATGGGTGTGTGTGCATTTCTGATGGGAGTCATCATCCACGGCTCCAGTGCATAGCCAGCATCCCCCACAAAATGGCCATGTGGGATGTCCCCCCTGACAAATACCTGATACAGCTGTGAGGCATGCCAGATATGGGAGTCATGGTAGCTTCCAGGGCTGCCTGCACACACATCCATGATAATGCCATGGGCATCGCACATGACCTGGCAGTTGATGGAGTGGAATCCCTTGCGGTTTATGTAGCGCCTACCATGCTCACCAGGTGGTGACTTGATTTGTATGTGTGTGCAGTCTATTGCATCCAGTACCTCCGGGTAGTGTGCCACACGGTGGAAGTGGCGCATATTGCTGGCCAACTCCTCCTGAGTTCGGGGGAAGTATATCTGCTCATTGGCGTGTGGTAACATGGCATCCAGGAACTGGTGTAGTGCCCTGGATGCTGATGCCTGTGAGATCCCCATTATATCTCCAGTTGGCCTTTGAAAGGTACCTGTGGCCAGTATTCGCAGGCTTACACATACCTTCGTGTCCACTGGGATGGGTTCCCCTCTGTTGTTTCTGGTTCTCAGGCGTGGCCAGCACAGCTCCACTATTTGCTTTAAGATGTCCCTGTCCACCCTGTAATGCTCTACTATCTCCAGGTCATGTAGCCCCTGGTAGGTTACCCTTGGTCTGAACACTCTCCTTCTCCTCCGAGGCCTGCGGTGGTTGTCGGCATCATCCTCCACAACACCGTCAGTCTCTAACACATGCTGATGAATCACAGCTATGGCAGCTCCCAACATGTACATTTTAAAAGTTCCCCGTGTGTTTACACCTATGGTGCAGTGTTTGGGAATACACAGGTGTGTATAGGGTGCTTTCACACTTTATACTATTGTGCTGTGAACACCGATGATGTCAAAGGGTGTGTATGTATGATCGTAGCTACAGGGTATCTTATGTGTTTTACTGCCGGAACTACTATTGTGGTGCCTTTGGTGTTGAATTACATTTGGCTGCCGTGGATTACCTCTTGACCTTCCCTTTACATTTCTGCATGTTGCACCTACCATTTTCTGGCATGCATCCAGCAGCCTACTTTCATTTGTACTTTCCTGGACCTGGCATGCTGGTCTGCTGTTGGTTTGCTTTGCTCTGCTGTGTCAGGTCTCCTATCTTTGCAATCCAATACCTTCCCTCTTTTCTTTGCATTCCAATGCCTCCCCTATCCTGTTTTGCAGGTTTCTGCAAGCAGACTTGTCAGCTGCCGTCGATTGGCCATCGTGAGTTGATTGGTGTTGATTGCTCATTAGTACTCCAATTACCCTACTTCAGCATTTCCTTCTTTTCTTCCCCTGACCTTCCTGTTTGTGCTATTGTTTGCAGTGCGTGCGTCCGATTACTGGGTTTTGGGCATGTTTTCATCCCTGTACACATGCGCTTTTGGGCACCATGTGTGCTCTCAGCTAAACAATTCTATACCTTCCTCCCCACCCCTGTCCTGCAGCTTTGCTTAGCAATGGACAAGTCAGATTTGCATTGCTCCAATGTGCTTACTACTATGGTGGCACACCCCTCTGCTGATGTCATGTATCTCCTCTAAGCCACTCCTCAGTGTTTTACTGCTGCGCCGTATGGTACAACCTTCATCCGGCGGGACATTTGCGATTCAGTATTATCTGCCTCATTTGCATGGCATTGACTACTAATTCATAGTTACCATGCCGGACACTATCGCAGGCCCTTAGCAACCCTTGCACCTTGGTTGTGGTGTTCCATGCCTACCATTGTGTATTATGCTGTAAACCTGATTTCTATTACATTGCGATTTTATGACATTTTTATATTATTTCTTTATGTTACAGTTTCCGCACACATGCCCTGCGGTTGTGCTGTGCGTTACTGTGGACATGACATTAAATGTTGTTTTTTACATGTTGTGCATCTTTTCTTATGCCATTGGCTGTGTATTTCATCATTGGCATATGTTAACTTTGTGATACATGGGTCTGGCCTGCTTCCATAGATTCAATGTTCTGTTTGGGAAAATGTAAACCGTGTTTTTTGGTTTACATTTCCGTGGGCTTACGCTACGCCTGCACCACTTCATGAATCACTATATGCCTTCATTTGCATGGTGCAACACTGCACATGGGGTGATTAGCATACCTAAGCCGGAGGCTGCGCAGTTCTGGCGTTCGCCGGTAGTGCACATGGAATTGGATTGTACCTGAATCGCTCGACGGCCATATTTGGCATTATACCGCCTACGCTATGCCTGCGCCTGGCGCAAGCTTCATGAATCCCGGGGTCAGTCTCATGTAAGGTCCTTTTGAGCTTTGTTTGCTACTTATTCAATGCAATATTTTATTTTATCTTTAAATTATGGTAAATTATCCATATGCTGTTGTGCTTATTTTATCTACTGTACAACACACTGTTCATTTTATAATGTTTTAGCTTGTTATATTATACTGATCTGTATTATGTTTTATGGAGTTTTTCCACCCTGAGCCTCCACTGAAAATGGGTTTTATGCCCAGTTAAACTTTCCTGGTAAATAAGTAAGTAAGTAAATAAATAAATAAATGAAAAAATAATTTTCGAAGTTAACATCACACTTTGGCAAATGAACTAGTAAAGAGTATTAGCCATAAAATGTCATTAATATAGTCCAATGCTGCTAAGGAGCAGGTAAACATGTTGCCTTGCATGATAAAAAGCAGCAGGAACAATGCTTACTGTCAGCTTTGAAAAGATCAAGACTAATAAAGCTGGGAAATATAGTACTCATGAATATAAATAAAAAATCTGCATTCAGACTTAATGCTGGGCTTAGAGACTTAATTGTGTTGTTCTGGAGATCTAACACCATGACTGCATTAGAAGAAGAAAGTCCTTGCATACCATCTATTCCTTGGGGGGGGGGGGCTATTCAAAATGTAAATGTAATAAATAATAAAACTGTATGTCACAGTGGCTTCATGCAAGCATTTATTAAGCATCCAAAATATCTGAGATTCTGTCTTTCTGGAGTATTAGCCACACTGCTGTACTCTGAAAATTCAGCTGTAAAAAAATGAAAACAGCTGTATTCCTTAAACTGAGAAAAGAAACATTTTATTCCATAATACGTTTGAGTTTAAATATTTTAGTCAATGTACTGATGATATAACCCTCTAGAGATGTGCAAACTGCTGCCTGGTTTTAAACAAGAAACAAGTAATATTTATAGGCAAGTTTTTGACAGGTCACTTAAAAAAATAAAGCCAACTATAAATGCTTCAAGTTTTTCTGCATCAGATCCTCTCCCCTGGTTACCTGTGATACACAAAAGGTATTTAATAAGAAATGGTAATATTTGACCCAGGTGTTTTATTTAGGGGTTGGAAACTTTTATATCAATGGCAGACTTTGCATTAGGGTTAAGAGTGTTGCTTATTGTCTTATTGTGATGAAATAGCATTTGACCCTTCATCTAGCCCTTTCATACTTAGGAGTCTAATCAACCTTGAGTCTTTGGCTCCACAGGGTTGGTTCTTGCCAAAAAGGCAGCGAAGTCTGAATAAATTTGCAAGCATCATTAATGCTGTTTCACAATTACAATCCTGTCAGGCATGAATAGTCCTAAACCCTTCTAGCTTTTTCACTTCAGAATAGACATTCTGAAACTGATGTCACTTGTTAAATGCAAGATATCTGAGCTAATGTTGTTGACTTAACTCCTCGTGCTGGGTACAGATATTAGAAACAGGTAGACTAGTGAGCTCTTACAAGCCTTTGAATAAACAAGCAACATCTAAATCATCAGAACTGATGAAACTATTTGGTATAGTCTAGGTGAAAGGTCAAGAAGCATAGATAAATAATTACTAAAGACTTCTAGTAAGTCAACTAAATTTAGCAATGGCGACTAATGATTCATAGGCAGAAATTATAATTACATTTTAAATATTTGGCTTTCCACTTTCTGGATACACAATCAAATACGTAAACCAGTGGAAATTTCAGTTTTAATGCTCAGACTAGCAATTACCTCAATGTTTGTAAATACTGGTGTGTTTTCAGGTAATAATGACCTGCTGATATACCTCTCAACATCTTTGTGCAAGAAATCTGGACAAAGCCAAAAAGTAATGGTGGGACAAATGCCCAAAAAGAGGGACGGATTTTCAATATTGTTTTTATAAACTCAGAACATTGCTAGAATAACAGGATTTGAGTTAGCATGCATTTTCTGAAGGATACAAAGTTTGAAACTCAAATGTATGTCATTATTTCGCAACATCAATACTCAGCGATTTGTCAGAAAACCACAGATTTCGTTAGGAACAGACCAAAAATATGAGGCAAAAATCTTGACATTCTGAGGAAATCTGCACAGTTGAGAGGTATGCTGAAACTTTTTAAAGACCTGTCACTAGAAGTTATCACAAAGCAGCACTACTTTGGCAGTCATCTATTTCATTTTCATTATAGGGCTTGGCATGCTAAACCTCTTGATAGCAAGTATGTAACAAACAGTATATGTAGAAACGGGAAAAAATGTTGATTGCAGCATATTGTGTACATTGTTGTTACAAATAGCATATATGAAAAAGGTAAGAAAACATGACAGATAACATCCAAAAACTCACTTTCAACATGCTTTTAAATATGGAGTTTTAGGACCTTTTTCTTATTAAAAAAATTAATATAACTTGGCTAACCTTACTTCTTTCATTTGTAACAAGATACATATTCTAAATATGTTACTGCCATCTGCTGTTCAAATGTTTAATGCTCACAGCTGAATTCTAAAAATGTTTTATAAATGATTTAGAATAGAGCACCCATTTGTTAACCAGGTAGGCACACTAGACACACAGTTCTTTTTCTGGGATGACCCAGGAGCGATGTCTGGTGAAATGACTTGATCAAGATCGCACAGTAGGTAAGGAGGGCTGAGGGAATCCAACCTTGTATTACAGGAACTAAACACGATGTGCCAGCTGCTCAGGTGCAAGTCATGTTCTTTCAAATATCTTCAGGTTAAGTACACACACAGCCACGTAAGTATTATGTATATATTTATATTAGGGAGGGGCACTTCAGGAAATGTCAGTCATACCATCTGAAAGGGCACTGCAGACATCACGACTCCTGAGTGTGCTTAGGTTTCGAACAAAAGACAATGGAAGAAGAGGTTTGACAAAAAGAAATGGGCTGACAGTTATGCCAAAGATAGCCATGACTCCTACAAGTGTCTTAATTTTGCTGTCTGATGGCTTGTCATCCATCTTACTTCAAAGGAAAGAAAAGTATAATCACAGTGAGCCATGTAAAATGGACAAAATCTAATATCACAACTTATGGCATTCCAGAAGCATCCAAATACATTTTCTACAAAAGCATTGTATCTCCCTCTTGGAAATGTGTAGAAATTTACTCAGGATATCATCCATCATCTCTCTCTCTCTCTATATATATATATATATATATATATATATATATATATATATGTATGTATGTATATATATATATATATATATATATATATATATATATATATATATATATATATATATATATATATATATATATATATATATATATGGGTCTACCCAAAAACACCAACATGCAAAAACACAGACAACAAGATAACTGACACCACAAAACCAAAAGTTCAAAAACACGAAACTTCACATGCCCGACAAACCACAATCCCGACAATCAACAAAACAAAACAAATACCTTTTCCGTAAAACACACACACAACACAAGCACACCAACAACCTTACAAACCTACACTAAACCTTACATACACAACTATCTATGCACTAACCTTAACTCAAACCCTAACCGTAAGGTCCGTCACTATCGCACACTCACCTAACCTGTGCCCTAACCCTAACTCACTTAACCTGCCCCTAACCCTAAAGTCTGTTACAGTCGCACACTAACCTTACCCGCACCATGACCCTAACATCCGTCACTATCACACACTTACCTTAACATGTCGCTGTTCTCAGCGTCAGGATTTTCAATCGTCAGTCATAACCGTTGTCGATCTTCCGGTGTTGGTTATCTCATTGTCGGCATTGTCAGCATTCAGTGTTTTCAGGTAGACCCATATATATATATATATATATATATATATATATATATAGGCTGCACAGTTACACTGTAAATAGTGTTGTCGCCTCAAAGCAAGAAGTTCCCCAATTCAATTCTCAGCTGGGGTGCCTTGTGTGCAGAGTCTGCTTGTCTTCCCTGTGTTTGTGTGGGTTTCCTCCGGGTGCTCCAGTTTTCTTCACCATTCTAAAAACATGCATTAGGTGGACTGGGCATTCTAAATTGGCCATAGGCGTGAGTGTGCATGCAAGTGTGTGTGGTGTGGAAGATCTACCATGGCAGTGATAGCCACGGAGAGGTGTGGACCTTGGCTCTGGATTGGTGTCACTTTAGAAGTGACACCCCAACCCCATATGCAAAGATAGGTAAGAGGGTTTGTGGATGTGGATATACAATGCATGTGTTATGAGCACTCACACCTCTGTGTGTTTTTTGTGTGTGTGTGTAATGCCCTCACACTGGGCATATCTGAGTGCAGGAGGTTTGACCAATAAGAAGAGCTAGTAAGCTGTACTACAGTATCTGCACACAACTTATTTTATCTCCCATGTTTTAAATCTACAGCCTGACATGATGTCTTATCGGGAATACTTACAGATTGTTCATGGAGAGTCTTTGTGCTCTGATTTGTTATACATTTATTGTCACATTGTAAATACCCTAGTTAACAAATTCATAGAACTAACTAACAAATTAACTGACTTACTAAGTAAAGTCATGGAGATTGTTCATGGAGAGTCTTTGTGCTCTGATTTGTTATACATTTATTGTCACATTGTAACTACCCTATTTAACAAATTCATAGAACTAACTAACAAACTAACTGACTTACTAAGTAAAGTCCTTCGACTGCAGCTGTAGTCTTTTCCTGATGAAAAAAATTACTAAATAAATGAGTTTACCCCCCCCCCCCTTTAATCTGGTACTACTACAGGCAGAAGTAATGTCACTCTGACTTTCTCGTAGGCCTAAATGCATTACCCCCACTTCAATCTGGTACTACTACAGGCAGAAGTAATGTCACTCTGACTTTCACGTAGGCCTAAATGCATCACCCCCCCCCCACACTTTCAATCTGGTACTACTACAGGCAGAAGTAATGTCACTCTGACTTTCTCATAGGCCTAAATGCATTTAATCATGTACAGACTTAAGGCAAAAATATTTTTTTGTGTATCTTAGTGAATAAATGACCCTTCGTTTTCCTGTTTGTTGTACATACACTGTCATACTGCAATCAACTTTTCTGCCTATCTTAAAATTTAAATGTGCTTTTTTTTTTTTTTACAGTTTTCATATCCTCAGTATCTTTTGCCTAATTTCTTGTACTTATCTGTCAGACCAAGGCACGGTAACTTCCTATTTATTCTCTATTTACCTAGATTATTAAGAATGTTTGTACACATTTACCAGGATACAAGATATTGACAAACATGGTGTATATCAGCAGCCTATCATTTCAGCAGAAAAAAAGAAGCAGCTATGAGGCTGTAATTCTTAAGTTAAGTTGCATTTCTCTTACTAAAGCAGATGTTTAAGATCCTCTAAATAAATATCATATTTGAAGAGCAGAGTGGATAAACAGAGATAAACACTGTTATTCTCTTTCATTTCTGTAAGACTGACAGCTCCCACTGATAATAAATTAATTGTGAATAGTTAAAACACAAAATGATGATTTTGCCATGTTTTTAGGAGCTGCAGAGCATCTCAGTGAACGGAGTAATTCTTCAAATCTTATCATTTCATAAGGATGAAATTCAGACTAAATGAAAGAAATGACAAGCTATGTGAAGATATCGGGGGATCATCTGGTGGCCGCCTGAAGAATATAAAATTTACAAGATAGTCGATACATATTTGACAGCTAAAAGGGGTGATGCAAGTCATTAAAATAGGTGACCTCTGATAACCTGCACTAATCTGTTATACTAAGACAGAGTACAATTCATTATAATAGATGTTTTTTTTTATCACCTTGTCTACTCATTTGAATGCAAAAGTAAATATGATCTGTGAGAGTTTACATCCTGGTCCTGGACAATGTCTTTGTGCAGTTCAGCTACATGATTTTATTCTTTACCATTCTGACAGTTTCATGAGAATGTCAGAATGGTCCAGATCACGTAGCTTTCATGAAACAATCGCTCACACAGCACCTGAAAGGAGGGGATTTACAGACATAATCTGAATATTTAAGGTTAGAATGGTGCCTATAAGTTTAAATGATGGAATACTAAGTACTCAGAAAAATCCACAATCAGCAAATAACATTGGAAGTAAAGTGCCAGCCTTAGACAAGGAATTTGGCAAACTAAACCCTAAGCCAGCTGTCAGAGAAGTAAAACGTAAGTGCACTGGGGCCATGTCTCCATATTTTAATAATTTTTTATCTTTTTTTGAACACATTAGTGGCAGTGGTGCAATGTTATGAAAACTGCTGAAACAAAGGTGCCACCTGTTCTGTACAAATTACATTTCTGTGTTGTTATTTGATTGTCACTCTTTTATGTATTTGTTCTATCATTCATTAATTTCTTTTACTGACCAGGTGAGAGGCTAGTCAGACTAATCGTATTCAGCTATGACCTAGATCACCTAGTGACTGATAAAGTGACATCAGACTTGATGCATACTAGCAGAACACGTGATAACAATTACATTCAGAACTATACAGAACCGACAGTACCAGTCAGACATATACAGTATGTACAACTATCAGTCTGCTTACGATGAAGCTGATTTATTTATTTTATATTTGTTAACTGGGATAGTTCACTGGACACAGGCCCATTTTCAGTGGAGAAAAGCTCTACACATATAAATTACATGTAACAAAAAACTACAAAGTTTACAAAGTATATTTAGATACAAAATGCAGTGAGTCTTAATTAATAGTAGTATATTCATACACAGCAGTCACAATTATTAACGAAAACAGATATGTCTTACAGTAATAGATTCATTAGTCTAAAGAAATATATATAACGACCTCAATCATTGCTGGAGGGAGTCATGTGTAAAGCAACAACTCCTTAAAGGCTATTGGGGTCTAAACCATAACAGTCTATTTTATTATATTGTATGTATTTCTACAGTAATATAATATAGACCTATCTGTTCCTCTTGAGGTGTGAGATAGTTAAGGTGGTGCAGGGTCTAACACAGTGGAGGGTTTAGCCTGGTAACGTGCAAGAACATAGCCAGTTATTAGTGAGATGCAGTTTTAATTCTATTTTGAAGCGTATGAAGGATGTCATAGTAGTTATGTTATAGGGTAGACCATTCCATATTTTGGATACATAATTAGAAAGGAGGGCATCACCTGCTGTTTTATTTGACGTAGTTACTGTGAGAATAAATTTTTTACTGAACCGAAGAGTTCTGTTATTGGTGTGGAAGTGAAGCAGGCTTTGCAATGCAGCATTTTTTTTTCCGGTTGATATAAAATGTTATGACCAAAGAGAATTGGTTGTAGTGCAGGAGTTGAGGAAGTTCCAGCCAGTTGAGCAGCTTCAAGGATCAGCAGTGGTGAGATCTAAATGGGGAGTCAGTGGCAAATCTAGCTATTTTGTTATAGCAGGAGTCAAGCTTAGCTAGGTCTGCTTTTCTAAGGTTGGTGAGAATAGGTGAGGCATAGAGGAGGGTAGAAATAATGTGAGTGCGATATATAGTAGCTTTTGTTTGTTGGGTAAGGAATTGTCTATTTCTATAGAGGGTACCTAGTTTTTTGTAAACTTTCTTGATTGTCTGGGAAATATGAATATCAAATCATAGATCGTTATCAATCTCAATGCTCAGGAGTTTGGTGTGCTCTGTGGGAGAGATAGTAGTTTTGTTATTGGGCATGATATTAAAGGTAGAATTTGATGTGGTGTACCTAGTGGGTTTAAAGAGTAGTAGTTTGGTTTTAGCAGGGTTTAGGATGAGTTGGATATTTGATAGCCATGTTTCTGTAGAGAGGAAAGAATCCTGAGTTAATGTGTGAAGTTCCTGTAGTGAGGAAGCTGGACAAATTAACGTAGAATCATCAACGTATTGGATGACAGATTCTTTGGGAGTGGAGGAATGAAGCCTATTGGCATAGAGGGTGAACAGGAGAGGGCCTAAACTAGAACCCTGGGGAACACCAAGATTAACTGGGAGAAGGGAGGAGAGTTATTGTTTCCACAAGACTGCTTGCTGATGGCCAGCTAAATAGCTCTGGAACCAGGCTATGGTGGGAAGAGAGAGTCCTAATTTGGGCCGTTCTTTGATAAAAATGTCATGTCTAACCATATTGAAGGCCTTTGAGAGGTCAGGAAAAGTGGCAGAAACCAATTTACCAGCATTTCTATGAGAGTTTACTGTATTGGTGAAGGACAATAAGGCATTGGTGGTGCTATGAAAGTATTGGAAGCCATGCTGGGTGTTTGATGAGAGCCTGTGTGTGTGCAAGTAGTGAATCATTTGGAAGTGTATGCACTTTTCAAGGATTTTTGCTAGAGGGGATATAATTGTTATAGGTCGGTAGTTTGTAAGCTCTGTGGAGTTGCCTCCTTTATGTAGAGGATTATGTGAGATATTTTCCATATCTCTGGGACGGTGGCTTCTGAGAGGGATCTGTTAATTAGAATGGCTATAGAGTAGGCCACTGCATTGGCAGCAAGTTTTAAAAATTCCCCTGGTAATTTGTCAGCAGCCAGAGTAGTGGGCTTAAGTTTTTTGAGGTACTTGTTTATCTTATCTATAGAGACTGACTAGAATTTGATGGAGCTATTCCTTATGGGAGTAGTGATGGGTTCAGAGGAAGGGTGTGTGTGTTGAATTTTCTGTTGGTTGGCTAGGGTCAGTATTGTTTCAGTAAAGACGTTATTAAACTGAGTGGGAATGCTGTCAGAGTTATTTACTAAGGTGGGAGAGGGTGTACCAGTTTTGCCTGGTAGTAGTAATTTGTTAATGGCTGCCCAAAATTTTTGAGGGCTATTTTGGTTCTTGATTTGAAGATTGTAGTAGTAATTAATTTTGTCAAGTTTTACTAGTTTCTTAGCTTTATTCCTAAGCTCCTGATATTTTTGATTTGCAGCTGTGGACTTAACAGTTTTCCAGTGATCCCATGCTTTATCTCTAGCTTTGAGGAGGGCTTTGGGTTCTTTGGTAAGCCATGGAGTGGGATTAGATCTGGTTCTTATGGTTCTACGAGGGGCGTGAAGATCTAATACATTTAAGAAGATGTTATTAATGTAAGTAACTGCCTCATTTAATTCCAGGTATTTCAGAGGTGCCCAATTGCAATGTTTTAGTTCTACTGTGAAATCAATGGGGTTAAAGTTCTTTTTCTTTCTAATAAGTGATAGACTGTACCTTTGGGATTATGGTTGCATTGTCGTAGAAGGAAGGTTGGCAAATTGTCGCTTAGACCATCGGGGAGGCAACCTGCAAAAGAGGGGTGGCTAGGTTTATTAGTTAAAATCCAGTCAGGGGACTGATTCCTTCTTAGTTGTCTTGTCAATTCTTGTTGGAGTTTGGATGGCTTGGATAAAGCCATGGAGATTAACATGATTTGTTGTGGTGGAAGAGTTTCAGGATAGCCAATCTATATTAAAATCAACCAGAATGATGGTTTAATTTTGGAGAGCCAATAAAAATGAAAAGCTGGAAACAGTGCACTCAAACCGCACTTTATTGTAGTCCACAACAGAATAAATCCACAAGAGTTAAACACCAAGGTAAACGCTTTAGAGCAAGTAAATGCGTTTTCGTCAGCTGAAAGCTACGACTTCATCAGACAAATACATTTAATTAATTGACCTTTATATAATAAAATTCAAAGAAAAAAAGACCAATGAAAACAATTGCATCCTGTTTAAACCAATAGTGTTATTGACAACCCAAAGAGCTCATTATAATAAAACCTTGCATGAAAAAAGAATGTCATATAAACCTGTTAAAATCTCTTTAAAAAATGGTTCTGATTTATAAAAACTTTTGTAAAAATTATTCAAAAAAATCCTTAAATAATCAATTTCTTTTGAAACAATATAATTAAATAAATACATTAAAAACTTTAATTAAATTCATGTAGAGCTGTGTTTTATTTGTAACAAGAAGGGAGTAAAAGGTGAACAACAGTGCCACCTAATGTTCTTTAAGAGTAAGTTACTACTAATGTGTTTCATACTTTAGTTGCTCTCAATTTTAAGGCTGGGACTATAGAAATGCATTCATTTAAACCTGGTTGTTTGTTGGCTTCTAGTAGTATTTGCCAATATAGTTCCCTGTATTCAAGCCATTCTTCCCAGGCGCCTCCTCTTATTTCTTTTTTCACCTGTTCCAGGACAAAGAAGGAAAACTTAGCCTCTTTGCAAGTTTTTGTATGTTTGAACAATGCATTGGTATCTTTTCCTTTTTGTATTTCGTATAGATGTTCATAAATTCTCCTCTTCAATACTCTTTCTGTTTTCCCAACATAATAGGAGATACAATTTGAACACGTTGCAAGGTAGACCACCCCCTCGGATTCACAATTGAATTGGCCTGTGCTATAGATGTTCACATCTCTGGCTTCAAGAAAGATTTCTCTTTTATTGGAAATATAGGGGCACTGTTTACAATGTCCACAATGAAAAGTTCCATGGGTAGTGTTGCTAGATCGTGTCCTTTCAAGACGGTTGTTGATTTCATTTGTTTGATTATTTTCTAAAACTTTTTTAATACTGCGTGCATTCTTGTATACAATTTTCGGTACTTTTTCTTTGATGTTCGGAATATCCGAGAAGGAAGTAAATTTGTCCCACTCTGTTTGAAAAATTCTTTTTATCTTGGAATTAAATACATTAAATTCCAAGACAAGAGCTGATTGATATTCAGAATCAGCTGGGGTGTTACTCATATTAATGTTTGATGGGCTATCTGCAATGTCCCCACTTGTTCCGTGGTCCATGTTGTTGATCAGGCAACCCTTGATAGGTTTAAATTTTGTCTGTCTATGTTGTTCTACCTCTTTTCTAATATCTTTTATAAACTCCAGTGGGTATCCTCTGGCTAGGAACATAGCCTCCAAGATGTTACATTCAACATGAAAGTCATCGTCACTGCTCGTCATGCGACAGCCTCTTACAAATTGTCCTTTGACAATATTCCTTTTGCAATGAGGCGGGTGTGCACTATTGTAATGTAGAAAGGAATTGCAAAAGGTATTTTTCCTGAATATTTTGGTTTCAAAATCTTTTTGATTTATGTTCTTTTGGATCTCAACATCCAAATATTGTAACTTATCAGAAGAACAGGAGTGTGTGAATCTCAAATAGGAGGTAGTACTGTTAATATAGTCCAAAAATTCAGTCAATTTTTCACTGCCTCCTGTCCAAAAAATGACGATGTCATCAAGGAAGCATCTGTATAAGGACCAATATTGTTGAAATTCAGAGTTCAGAATATTGTTCAATTCCCAACCTGCTAGAACTATATTTGCATATGTAGGTGCACACGCCGCCCCCATTGCTACCCCTTTTAGTTGTTGATAAAATTCTCCGTTGAATGTTAGGAAGTTATACTTCAGAATTATGTCCATTAACTCCACTAATGAAACCTTTTCTGAATGTGTGAGAATGTTGTCCATGAAGACCATATCCTCAAAAATACTCATCCCTTCATAGTGTGGTATGCATGTGAAGAGATCTACCACATCTATGGTGACAAAAATCAGGTTCTCAGAAAAGAGATTTGGTGTAATATTTCTTAGTAGGTCCCATGAATCTTTTAATATATGTTCAAAGTTGTTACAAATGTGTTTAATCTTGTTGTCCACAAATTTAGCCATAGGAAGAGTTTTTGAACAATCAGCAGACACGATAGGTCTCAATGGAGGGTCACTTACATTTTTATGGACCTTAGGAATGCCGAATATGATAGGAATCTTAGGTTTTGGCACTGATAGAAATTTATATGTGTTGTTATTAATTGTTCCCTCCATAATCATGTGGTCAAGTGCCGTATCTATTTTCTGATAAGCCAATTGCACTTCATCCATAGAAACATTTCTATATTTACTTTCCTCACGAAGAATGTTATTCATTTTTCCTTCGTATATAATGTTTTCCATTATCACCACTCCCCCTCCTTTGTCAGGCTTCATAATTCTTATTGAGGTGTTTTTCTTTAATTCTTCCAAAGTTTCGTGTTCTTCTTCTCTAAGATTATACACCATGTGGTGTTGTTTGAATTCCTTCCTAATTTCATTTTCTAACACCATTTCCAGGTTCTTAATTTGTGGGAGGAGTGGGGGATTGTAGGTACTACGTCTGGTTGGAGCAGAATGTATTTGTGCAATGTTAGATGAAGAGGTTGGTAAAATGGCTTGCAGGTTCACTTTCCTAAGAAACAGCTTCATGTCTAAAATAGTTTTAACTAAATCCCCTCGGGTACTTGGAATAAATTTAAACCCTTTGCTGAGGAGGTCAAAATGCGCCCTATTTAAGACAATATTACTGAAATTGTAAATCGAGAAATTATTGAAAGAGTGTGTGGTACCTGTATGTAAAATCTCATTTCAAGTTCAATTTCATCTCAAGTTTTCCAGTGATCCCATGCTTTATCTCTAGCTTTGAGGAGGGCTTTGGGTTCTTTGGTAAGCCATGGAGTGGGATTAGATCTGGTTCTTATGGTTCTACGAGGGGCGTGAAGATCTAATACATTTAAGAAGATGTTATTAATGTAAGTAACTGCCTCATTTAATTCCAGGTATTTCAGAGGTGCCCAATTGCAATGTTTTAGTTCTACTGTGAAATCAATGGGGTTAAAGTTCTTTTTCTTTCTAATAAGTGATAGACTGTACCTTTGGGATTATGGTTGCATTGTCGTAGAAGGAAGGTTGGCAAATTGTCGCTTAGACCATCGGGGAGGCAACCTGCAAAAGAGGGGTGGCTAGGTTTATTAGTTAGAATCCAGTCAGGGGACTGATTCCTTGTTAGTTGTCTTGTCAATTCTTGTTGGAGTTTGGATGGCTTGGATAAAGCCATGGAGATTAACATGATTTGTTGTGGTGGAAGAGTTTCAGGATAGCCAATCTATATTAAAATCAACCAGAATGATGATTTAATTTTGGAGAGATAAACAGGATTAATGGAGCAGATTTTTGAGAGTGGGAATATTGTTGCCGGGAGGTATATAGCATCCAATTATGTTTACTAGTTTTTTGGAATTCAGTTGCAGTTGAGTGAACAATATTTCTGCATTGTCAACAGACGCAAGTAAATATTCATCATAATAAAAATAAACATTTATCAGGTGCATTTGAACATGAAAGGTTTACAGGTAACAACTGAGTAGCCTGGGCAAATATGAGGTGATGCTATATTCTGTCAGTCTTTAAAAAATAAGGACTACCATTCTCTTTTTCTTTGAAATTGTGATATTGCTATTTAGCCCCCTTGTACTGAATATATTATAGTGAATAGCACACATTTCTGATAAAGTCTCTTTATTCATATTTTTTTAGTTGGATAGTTCTCTCTTTTTAGAGAATAAAACAGCTAAAACCATGCATTGTATAAATATTAATGAGCACATGGCTACTGCACTGGTTACAGAATTCACATTCCCCAAGTGTTAAGTGCCTGAATCACAAGATGCCAAGGAACAAAACACAAGTGACCATTTTCCTTAGAAAATCCCTGCTGGCATGGTTCCTGTGTATGTGTACTGACAGTGATTCACTTTTTGGGATTGGAAAGGGTCTCCCTTCTTCATGTTTATGCCACCATGAAAATGTATGAGCTATGGGAGTGCCTACTGCAAACAATTCTTATAGATCTGGTTTTCACCTTTTTGTTGTTTTGGGCATTTGTGATCATTGACTGAGTTCCACCGTGTCTTGTTTCTGTAGGTTTCATAGTGGATCCAAGGACCATAAGTATGTGTCAGTCAAAAAAAAGTAATATATTGGGGGCGTGGCCAAGGATGAACACAGGATAGCAGCAGATTTCTTCAGCTCCACCAATTTCATTACACTGACAGGAATTAATTACTTAAAAAATTAATTTTTGAAGTAATTCTAAATATGTTTGTTTTATATAGTTCTTGAACTATATCTAAAAAAGAAAGGAAATCTTAACAATATTCTTGTCAGAAATCACTTTGGAAATTTTCCTGTCAGTTTATCAGTCTGAAATGAGTTCCAGTAAGACAAATTCTCAAGACTCCAGCATCAAGAAAGAACTTCAGTCTCTGATAATTATAATCCAGCAACTTACTGCTAAGATGGATAAAATGGATACTAAAATAGACACCTTCATAGAAAAAACTACAAAACAAATAGACTTGTTACATATAGACCTGCAACAACAGAAGATCCAGATGACAGGCATAGATGAAGCTGTGAATGACATGGAAAATAGAATACAAGAAGAGGAAATCAACATTGAGTTTCTGCTGAAACAAAATACACATTTACAAACAAAGCTGGATGACCTGGAAAATAGATCTAGGCGCAATAACATTAGGATTTTTGGACTGCCAGAAAATATTGAAGGTAACAATATTAATTCTTTTTTAACAACATGGCTCCCTAAAACTTTAGACTTACCAGAAGCATTGTCTTTTGGTATCGAAAGAGCACATAGATCTATAGCTAATACTAACTCTAACAAATACTATCCTAGATCAGTTATAGTTAGATTTCTATCATCTTTTGATAAAGAGATGGTTCTTAAATCTGCTTGGGCTAAAGCTCCTGTTAAGATTAATGAGACAACTGTGCGTTTTGACAATGACTATTCTTCCATGGTAATAGCTAAAAGAAAAGTTTTTCTGCCACTAATAAGGGAGCTTAAAAAAGCACAGTTTAAAACATTACTTCTGTTTCCTGCCAAGCTTAAAATCTTCCTTCTTGATGGTCCTAAAATTTTCGATGACTTAGACTCTGCCTTACTGTTTATCAAAAAAAATAAGATTTTGGATAAAATAGAAGAAATGGAATGGGTTAGTCCTTCATTAAAGAGACTGGCAACTGAAACTTCGTGGAAGACTTCAGAGAAGAAGAAGAGACTAAAAAACAAATGATCTGTTCTATGTTTTTTTTTCTCTCATCATTTTATTTCATTATTAATCTTTTTAAATATAGTTCCTGCATTTCCAAGAAGCAACAAATATTTTGAAAAAGATTTAATCAAAGTTATTCTCTGTGTGCAAAGAAATGTTTTGTTTCATAACTAGTCAAAATATCTGGAGATTTAATGGCAAGTTGTGATTCAACTTGTTTCTCTTTCTGAAAAGGAGAAGTAAGGTCAGTAATTTGTTACATTTTTTCTTTATCTTTTTTTTTTTCTTCTCCTTTTCTTCTTTTCTTTGTTTAAAAAATGATATTCTATTTAGATTATGTAGTGGGTAAAGGGTGGGGGAGGGCAGGGAGAGAAGAGTAATGAAAATATGATTAATAGAATAATAACATATTTATTCCTTGTAAAAAGTTTATATGTTCTTCAAATGCTATTCCTAATTATACTTTCTTGATTACACTGCTTATGCTTGTTTATAAATAATCTGTCATGCTTTAACTAATAATAATTAGAACTAAATAATAGTAAATAATATGTTTTATTTTTAACTCTATTAATATAAACAGTAAGTAATATTCCATTGTATATACTTCTTATAGCTTTCTCTTACATT
>NC_056745.1:271492684-271607684 GCF_019279795.1 Protopterus annectens | reverse complement strand
ACAATACAAATTAATGGGAAGACTTACACTTTAATTAATGTATATTGGATACCTGGAATTGGTATTAATACAGTGAAACATCATCTTGATAAGATCATATCATTCTCTATAGGAGATATTATTTTAGCTGGTGACTTTAATTGTATACTACATGAAAGTGATACTACCACTATAGGAAAAGAAGAATTACATCTAATGCAAAACATTTAAATGATTTTGCTAATTCTTATCATTTGAATGATATTAATAATCAGATAGATTCAAAATCATTACCATACACCTTTTTTCTAACAGATACAAAACTTATTCAAAATAGATAGGGTCTTTATTTCTAACCAGATGGTAACAGATTTAATTAATTCCAAAATCATTTCATGTCCTATATCTGATCATAATTCAATTGTTTTTGAATTCATGATAAAAATACTCATAATGTTCAGATCAAAAGGATACCAGCATACTTAACTCAACTAAAAGACTATAAAGAATATATACTTTCAGAAGTAAAACATTTTTAGACATAAATAATACTCCTGAAGTCTCCATTGTTTATGTTTGGGATGCCTTAAAATCATATCTATATGGACAAAGTATCAGATGGTATAATAATAAAAGGAAATCTTGGGATAAGGAATTGTTAGATATTCAAAGTAAATTAGACTCTTATAAACATAATAATAAAGAAAATATTATGGACAAGAAAGTTATTGAAGAAATAAACAAACTAAATGAGAAATACAAAGACATTTTAACTCATAAAGTTAAAATAACTTTAGAGAAATACAAGTTTTTGTCTTATTCAATAAGCCCCAAATACTTACATAGACTTAAAAATAGAACAAAAGGTTGAATAAACAAAACCATATCAAAGAAATCTTTTCTCTAAGGAAAAGAAGAATGTTTCTAGTATACCAGAAATACTAGATGAATTTAGAAATCACTTTCACAAAATTAACCATAATAACATTAACATGGAACCTAAAGATAAAATAAAGGAGTTTATAACCACAAACATGAATAAAAGCTTAATAAACAACAGATTAAACTATTGGACAAAAGTATTTCATATACAGAGGTTATTACACAAATAAATAAGCTTAAATCAAACAAAGCATCAGGTAATGATGGTATTATACCAGAGATATATAAAATCCTTTCTAAAAGTACATATTCATTAATACATAAGGTTTTTATTTTGGCCCAAACTGAGTTAATAACCCCCCCATCTTGGCAATATACATTTATTTCGCCAATTTTAAAACCTAATAAAGATCCAACTAGATGTTTTTCATATCGGCCCATCTCATTACTTAATGTTGATTATAAAATATTTATGAGTATCTTTGCTGATAGATTGAAGACAATCATTCCCGACATTATAGATATAGATCAGACAGGCTTCATTGTAAATAGAAATACTTTTGATAATATAAGAAGAACTTTAACATTAATAGATTTTGCAAATAGGAAAAAGAAAGATTTAACACTTATTAGTCTTGATATAAGTTCAGCATTTGATTCAGTAAGTTGGGACTATCTGTTTACCTTAATGAAGTGCACAAACTTCTCAGATGCATTTGTAAATCTAATTGAGCATTTATACAAAGGAATGTTGGCTTATATTAAGATAGGAACATATGTTTCACAAAAAATACCCATTCTTAAAGGTAAAAAACAAGGATGTCCACTTTCTCCACTATTATTCACTTTAGTAATGGAGCCTTGGGCTAATTTGATCAGAAACAGTACTGACATAGAGGGTTTTGAAATAGATGAAAATACAACATCCAAAATTCAACCTTTTTCAGATGATGTTCTAATTACATCAGCAGGATCTAATTCTTCTATGCAGTCTCTATTTGATAACATGATGAATTTTAAAAGTATTTCTGGTTTAATATTCAATGAAGAAAAAACTAAAATACTACCTATATATACACGAAAAAATATTCTCATTAGTGATTTTACTAAATATGTACCCAATTCAGGTCAGATAACTTATTTAGGTATAATACTATCTAAAGATATTAAATCTATTATATATAATAATTATAATACCTGTTTTCTTAATATACAAAATCTTTTTAATACCTGGAATAATATGTTTTTCACTATGATGGAGAGACTTACAATTATTAAAATGATAATATTCCCCACGATTTTATACTTAATACAATCAATAATACTTCCACCTACAAAAATAATTATCAAGAAACTGAATACACTAATGTTAAATTTCCTATGGGCACCTAATAGACCTAGGATTGCATTAAAGAAACATAATAATAGCTGGTCTCAAGGGGGTATTTCTTTTCCAGACTTTAATTTATATACTATCTATTCTATTGTAAAAGTTATTACTTTATTAATAGATCAGTCATATGTCACAAAATGGAAAGATTATTGGGAGCTAATTAGTATGCACTTCATGAAAATTTCCTTAACACATAAAAATATGATTGTAAATAACTCCATGTTATGGTTACTAAAGGAATTTTGTACTTCGCCTATTACACCTAAACATATGGTTTGTTACCCATTAAATATTATTATTAGTTATCGTAACTTTATATTCATGCACTCTAAGTATAGGGAATGGAATTTTATTGTATTCCCTATAATGTATACTCAGGGTATGCTTTTGTCATCTACTTCTGAAGGAACTCATTTAGCTATAGATAATGATCTAAAGTACTGGTATCAGTTGATATCTGATAATAAAGTTAAAAATCTAGATTTCTTAAAACAAGAATTTGATCTAAGAGAAACTTGCTGGTTAGAGGTTCAGACCTTTAGACAACATCTCATTAATAAAATAGATCTAATGTCTATAACAGTTAAAGAATCTATTCCAACACTGATTGATTACTTGATATTAAATTTACAACATAAAGTTTCTGATAAAGGTAAACTTTCATACATACATAAAATTATTAGACAAGAAACATTTTTCAGTGTAGAATCATACTGGAATTATTTCACTTCTATTAATGGGGACCCACCAAATCAACAAGATAAACAATATATATTGGAATCTGCTTATAGAACTACGTCTTCCATTGTCTGGAGACTTTATACATGGAAATTTTACATAGATCTTTTATACACCTTTGATGATGAATAAAATAAATAATAAAGATAATTTATGTAAGAGATGTAATGTAGAAATTAATGCTGACTGGGCTCATATGTTTTATGACTGTATAAAATTGAAAGAATACTGGAAGTCAATTAATGAATTTTTGCAGGCTCTTTTTACAGATAATTTCATTATTTCTAAATCTCTTATATTATTCAACACACCTGTACCTCAAAGTGTTAAAAAGGTTAAGCTTCCCTTGTTATGGTCTATTCTAGCAGTGGCTAGGAAAATAACTAGAAATTGGATTTCAGATACACCTCCTTCGTTCAATGAATTTAAAAATGTTATGAATATAGTGTGCCATATGGAAATAAACACAATTAGGACAAGAACAAATAGAAAAACATCTTATTATATTGTATGGGATAATTTACAAAATTTGTTAAAAATTTTTAATTTCAATAGCATGGTATTTTAGTTTAATTAATTGATCTGATTGTAGTGGATGTCTTTGTAAATACTTTAGTTGTTTTGTTGAATATTATAATAATACCTATTTTTAATTACTTGTATAAAATTGTTATGATATTTCTCTTATATGTTAAAACAATAAACCTGTTTTGAAAAAAAAAAAGTAATATTCAGTTAAGATCAATTGAGTTATTAAATTCATTATAACAAATCCTTCCAAACTGATTTCTGTATTAAGACCATTTGGTCTCATCATTACTGTTCTGTAACAGAGTAGGCTTCATTTCCCTACCTTCCCTTCCCTAGTCTGATATTTAATATGTTACAAATTTGCTGCTTTCAAGCTATTAACATTTTCTATGTGATTTAAATGAAAATATTCATCTAGGGGACTTTCCTATCTTTTATGTTTTATGTCTCTATTGTGTTCCTGCAGATTTAATTAAAATATGTAGTAGTGTGTCCCAGTTAAAAAAGACCAGGAACACATCAGAGTGTGACACCTCCTGAGATATCAAAGAAATATCAAAGACAGACACCATTTCCTATAAAAAATTCTGAAAACAAGTGCAGTTCCCCAGGTCTAAAACTGTAATGTAATAGATCTTGAAGGATGCTGGAAGGATAGCCAAGTCTGTTACCTAGCAGGAAAAATTTAGGTCCATTTCTTTTGTCTAAAGCTATATTATGGGTCATATTGTTGACTCACTCACTTTCTTGAAGATCTCCACATGACCGAGGAACTAACAGCTTCTACAAGCCAGACATAATATCGGCTTAACTTTGATGGCAAGAGAGAGAAGATTGTCACACAACATAGAATCTTTGTCAGCCAAACAACTGTTTGGACAATAAATAAGCTTTAGCAGAGCTATATACAATGCAGTTTCATGCATCCTCATACATAAGGTGCCTGCCATGTCTATGATTATTATTATAGCTGAAATCAGACACAGCACTATATATTTTTAACCATCTTTTTTTCAAACTCAGATATAGAGGAATCATTTTGCCTCAAAGCTCCTATATCAAATGATTTAATTTGTTTTTATGCTAATAACTATGACCCCCCAACTCTGTACAATGTATATTACTGGATTTTGCTATTTTATTGGCATCTCATAAAGTGTCCCTTCGTTAATATTAAATGCCTTTAGTTACCTTTCTTTTTACCTAAGGTGAAGAAAAGCAAACGTGTTGTTGTATATGGTGTTTTAACAAAGGGGTGCTCCAGGTCAAACTGCTTCCCCTTATCAAGTGATGAGCTCAAACCTAGTACCTTTCAGAATTCATCTGGCCATATACAGATAGGCAAGACCTACATTTTTTGATTGGAAGGTTAAGACAAGGTACTGGTCATGTGAACTAGAGAAAGCTGACTTCTGTGGGGTCACTGAGACATGGATTAAAGCCACAGACAACACAACAGCAATGCAAGGCTACAATTCCTTCCACACATTCAGATGATGTACAACATAGACAGCGACTAGAGGTGGAGGTGTCTTGATTTACATGAAAAATAAATATACCTCAAGGCTGGTCAAACAGGACAATGCATATCAGCTTCTCCATATTCAAATTGCCATAGGCAGAGTCATATACCACTTCCTTGAAAGCTATATGCCCCCATCTATGACCCAGGAAACTCATAACATGTACTAAACATATTGTAAACACTTACCAACCAACCCAATACCATATACACTATTAACTGGGAATAATATATGACACTAAACATGCAGACACAGAAATTCTTGGATTTTGTAAATACAAACTCCTTGGAACAGGGAGGTTGCAGACATAGCTAAGGGATGCCTTGTGGGTGCAAGTATACTGGATCTGGTCCTCACTAATATGGGAGAGTGCTGCACACATCCAAGTGTAATGTCTTCTCTGGTAAAGTCAGACCACAAAATGGTTTCCTTTGAAGGAAAAATAAAACCTGGAATGTTCAGAAACTAATCTAAGGCTACCTTCCTAATATTAAGTGATAACCTAGTAAACTTATAAACCCCTATAAACCCCAAGAACACAGCTGCCTAAGCAGAACTATTCACAGAAACCCTATACAAACATGTTAATAGCTGCATTGAGGCAATTGTGCCCACCAGGAAGAAATGCAGAACTAACTCAAAAAACAAGCCACCCTGGAGGAATCACAAAATTAATAGGCTGTAGAACAGAAGGAAGAAAATCATGGCAACAATTAGGATGTGTAGCACCCAGCAGGATAAAAGCACTCTTAAAACTAAACAAACAACTCAGAGGATAAAATAAAGTCTACCAAAGCCACATTTCAGGTAAATTTGGCATCCCAGGCCAAGGACAACCACAAGGCATTCTTTAGCTATGTCTGCAACCTCAAAGGCAATACACAATTGTGTGCAGAGATCATTGTAAATGGAGCCACATATACTGAGCCAGAAGATGTAGCAAACTTACTGGCTGACAAACTCAGCTTCAACTTTACACCTCTCTTACCCTCAACCGCCCCTTAGGAAATACCATCAAATATACCCCCCCCCACTATCACTGGGAACAGGTCCTCAATTCTGTCTCTAAGGCCAAGAACACTGCATCACTGGGCTCAGGAAATATCCCAGGATACCTTCTAAATAGTGTGAATTATGATCTATCAGGCCGTATGGATATATTATTTAACTGTAGCCTCCAAACAGGCTTCATGCCTCACAAATGGAGAACAGCAATAGTCATCACTCTGTACAAAGGTTGGCCATCTACAGACCCTGGAAACTACAGACCCACTAATCTCATATGGAAAGCCATGGAAATAATTATTTATTTATTTATTAATTTATTTTACATTTGTTGACCGGGAATGTCTGACTGAGCTGAAGCCCTTTTTCATCAGAGGCCCAGGGAGAAAAGCTCCAGTAAATACATATCACATTTAGTCATTATACAGATATAATAGAAGTGGAATATGGCAATCAGATTAGATGCATACAAGAGCATTTTTAAGAGTACGCAGATTACATTTAGTCATCATGCAAACATTATACATGTAGAAAATGGCAAAACAGCTAGATAACAGCCACTGCATTTTTTAAAAGTAGCAGTTAGTATAAAAGGCAACATAGGAGTAAAGTGTTTTTTTTTTTTTGCAATCGAATCATACAGGATACAGTAAAGTAAAAGAGAAGAGGAATACATAGATTAGCAGAGTGTAGCAGAGAGTTATCAAGGTGGGTATGAGCACTGTCAGATCCATTGCCCTTTGAAATATTCTTTTAGAGTTAGTTTAAATTGTTTGGGATGTGTGTGTGTTCGTATTTCAAGGGGAAGTTTGTTCCATTCAATAGAGGGGTGGTAGGTATATAGGTTACACCCTGCTTTAGATTTGGGCTTATAGATTGTTAAAAGTTCTTGGGAAGAGCTGCGGAGGTTTCTTGAAGAAACATAGTGGGAGATGACAGAGTGTAAGGCTGGACAGAAGGATGGCTGGTAAAGAATTGAGTGTATGGTTTGAAGCTAAGAGAGAAGGAGGAGGTGAGGCAGCTCAAGCCAGTTTAAATATCTTAGAGAAAGAGACAGTGATGAGACCTATAGAACTGTTCAGTTGCAAATCTAGCTACTTTGTGGTATGTAGTTTCAAGTCTAGTAAGGAGAGAGGCGTTTAGGTTAGTAAGGATTTGTGAGCGATATGTTAAGCAGGGAAGAAAGTAAGCTTGAGTGAGGGCAATTCCAGCTTCCTGAGTGAGAACTTTTTTATTTCTATATATTAGACCTAATTTAAGGTGAGTTTTCCTGATACAATTGTTTATGTGGAGATAAAATTTTAGTTGATCATCGATAGTGATACCGAGGAGTTTTGAGCTAGATTCAACCACAATAGGGGTATTGTTAACTGACTGGATAGTAAAATAGGTCTTAATGTGGTTGGCTGCTTTAGGGAGGAAGAGTAGGAGTTTTGTCTTTTTAGAATTTAGGATGAGTTGGTTGTTTGAGAGCCATGTTTCTACTGAGTTAAAGGATGACTGGGGAGCTGATAAGAGTTTAGAGGGAGAGTTAGCTATTGTTATGACTGTAGAGTTATCAGCATATTGGATAATAGAGGAGAGTGGGCAGGAGGTGTAAAGCAAGTTTGTGAAAATGTTGAATAGTAGTGGCCCTAAAATGGAGCTTTGAGGGACACCCATTTTTATTGGAAGGGGAGTAGATAAAGCAGTTTCCTGTCTTACTGACTGGAATATATCTTTTAGATAGCTTTCAAACCATGCCACTGTATCTGGGGAAAAGATGAGGTTAGACAGTTTGTTTAATAGTAGAGAGTGAGAAACAGTATCAAAGGCCTTTGACAGATCTAGGAAGAGACAGGAGATACGTTTATGGTCATCTCTGGCCAGGGAAATAATATTGAGAAAGGATAGAAGAGTAGTGTAGATGCTATGTTTCAGTTGAAAACCATGTTGTGTGGGTGTAAGTAGGTTTTCTTGAGAGAGATGATCCATGACCTAAGTATGTATGCATTTTTCAAGAACTTTTGACAGAGGGGAGAAGATGGCAATGGGTCTGAAGTTAGAGATTTCAGTGGAGTTACCTCCTTTGTGGATAGGTAGGGTGTAGAACTGTTTCCAGATGGATGATACTTTGGATTCAGAGATTTAGCAGTTAATGATAGAGATGGGAAAGGCAAGTGAGTGGGCAGTTGTCTGAAGAAAGTATGATGGGATGTTATCAGCAGATACTGAACATGGTTTCAGTTTGGAGAGTAGGGTACAGATGTATTTTGTGGAGATGGGCTTGAGGGAGAAGGCTTTGGGAGGGGTAGCTGTTTTAGAGGAAGTTGGACTTTTGGGGTTCCTTGTATAGGAGCTATTGGAATTAAAGAATTTGGATATAGATTCAACAAAGTAAGTAGTGAAGGTGTTGGCAGTCTCCACTGGTGTCCTTTCAGGGGTAGGGTTGGGTGAGGTAGGGTTTCCAGGATGAAGTATTTGGTTGATAGCATTCCAGAATTTTTTGGGTCAGATTATAGTGTTGTAGGGGGGTTGTACTCAAATTCTTTTTTGTCTTTATTGATATGTTTTTTGACCAGGTTTCTTTGTTCTTTGTGTCTTTGTAGGTCATTTGGGTCTTTCGTTTGTAACAATTTTTTCCAGGACTTATCTCTAGACTTCCTGAGAGTTCTTGTGTTTTTTGTTAGCCAAAGAGATATTCTTGCTTTTGTCCTAATTTTACAAGGTGGGGCTAATGAGTTTATGATGTCAAGAAAAGTCGAGTTGAAAGCAATGACAGTTTCATCTAGGGGGAGCTGAGTGAGGAAGTCCCAGCATACTTTAGATATGAGGGTGTTAAATGTTTCTGGGTTGAAGTTGGAGAGAGTATGTCTAGTAATATATCTGTGTGGTTTAGATAGGTGGTTTGTATATCTTAGCACCTTTATGGGTGAGTGGTCACTTAGGGAATTGGGAAGGGTTTCTGGATTGTGATATTTGGAAGGATCTGAGACAAGTATCCAATCAATGAGGGTATTTGTGGTGTGGGAGTTGTTAAAATGTGTTGGGTTGGTAATTAGCTGAGTAAATCCATATAAATGAATATTGTGTGGGGATCCTGGGTTATTGAGGGTTAGCCAATTAATATTTATTTCACTGAGGAAGATTGTTTCATTTGGGATGTTCAGGGAGAGGTAAGAGAGAATGTTTTCCAGCAGTGGAATATTTTCCCCTGATGGACTGTAGGTGGCTACTATAGTAATTGTAGTGTAGTTATTGAGTTTAAGGTTAACTGCCAGTGTTTCTGCTGAGGAGAAAGATGGGATAGGATGTGTTAGGTGAGAAATAGTAAGATTGTTGGAATAGACTATGGCCACTCCTCCACCCTTTTTGTTTGTACGGTCAAGGCAAATTATGTTATAGCCAGGGGGAGAATGTCTTTATCTAGGTTGTGGGGTTTAAGCCAGGTTTCTGTTACTGCAATAACATCTAGGGTATGATTCGCTATCCATGCATAAATCTGACTAACTTTGTTGAGAATGCTTCGGGTATTAATAGAATAGAAGGAAATTTGCTTTTGAGGTGCATTTTGGTGGGCTTGGGTGAGAGGGGTGATTTGGATGGAGCTAAGGTTAGAGTTTGGACCTGGATTTGGATGTATGTCACTGGCTATTAGTATTGTAGTGGGGAAGCATTTAGTCTTTGATATAAGTGGGTAGTATCTAATGTACTTTGTCTTGCTTTTTGACAATAGAGAGTAAGAAGGCGGTATTTTTATTTTAGGGAGTTGGATGTTAGAGGGTAAGATAAACGGAGAGAATGTGGCTGCAGTTTTTGAGTAAGTGTGATCCTTTGGGAGTGGGTTGGTGAGATGTTTATGAAAGGAGGGTAGTGCTGCATAGGGTGCAGTAAGAAGTAAGAGGATTAGCTGAAATAGCAGACGTTTGGTGAGCAATAAGGTATACATAGTGAAAATCAGATATAAGAGTAGGTTTGTGATGTAGTAGGTAGAGAAAGGGGAGAAATTAGGTGAAGATAGAGGTATGAGAGAATTAGAGTTTGAATGAGAGTAGCTAATTTGTAAGAGGCTGGAACATATAGGGTTTAGTAGATGAATGGAGATGGAAGAGGGTGAATGCTTGGATAGGAGGGGTTTAAAGTAGGAGGGTGGGATGTGGAAGGGGACTTGAGGCTAGGTATAAAGGAAATGATATGGAGGTGGGTGGGAATGGGGGTGGGAGGAGATAGAAGTGAGCCCAAGCGAAGCGAGGGCGAATGGAGTGGGGCTACACCAGAAACAGAGGTACACTAGAGGGAAAACTAGCCCTAGAAAAAACTATCTGTAAGCAAGGGTATCTTGTCTGTAAGTAGGTATATATTGTTTAAGTAGAAAAAGGTCCTTAAGATATCCAGGGTATATAGCAGTCTTTTAGCTTGCTGCACGTATTGTATTACTTCATTCTATCTTTGGACAATATGAGAAATATGTGGTGTAGATATTGCAGCAGTAGGTAGCTCAGATAGTGAATTTCTGTATTAGCAGCTAAGATATAGAGTCAGGGTTAGAGAGGAAAAAAACCTAAAGTAGCTCAGGGGACAGTCTAGGGTTGGCCATTACTAAACCCATGCTCACTGTAGTAAACTTTGATCTAAATAGCCACTAGACAAGTTAAAAACATTGACTTTAGTTCTAGTTAACAAGCTAACAGTATATTCATACTTTAAACTTAGTTCGGAAGTGCCGCTGTCCTCAAGGGAAATCTCTAGACGCTGGACCCAGCCCTGTTTAGTTTCATCAAGGGCAGGTCATGTCTACTCAACCTGGTGGATATCTTTGAGAAGGTCACCAAAACAATGAATGAGGGCAAAACAGTTCAAACTGCCTACCTTGACCTGCCCAAAGGCATTTGACACAATACCCCACTCAGTCATTGTTGACAAACACAAGAAGTAAGGTATAAAAAACAAATCAAGGGAATTCCCAGTAAAGTGTATGCACCAACAACTAAATAACCAAAACTCCATACACAGACAGAGCAGGAACTGAAGATGTAACTCAAAAAATAAACAGCCTACAAAAAGTCACCACAGGAAAGTTTATTACCAAGTCAAATTCATTGAGCAATATCTTTTGTCCGTAAAATAGAAGTAGACATCATCAGAACAAAAAGCACATGCAAGTATTTTCCTTTGGTGACTTTTTGCAGGCTGCTTATTTTTTGAGTTGGATCTTTATTTCCTGCTCTGTCTGTGCACAGAGTTTAGGTAGGTATAAACATTTATGCCACCGAGTGGATCTCCAGCTAGTTCACAGATAGTACCCAGGAAGTTAGAATTAGGAAGTCCACCTTTACAAAGAGGCCAGTCACAAGCAGAGTCCCTCAATAATTGGTCCAGGGACCACTCCTTTTTGGCATTTACTTTTCTGATGTCAAGGCCAATGTCAAGGGCCTCTGGCTGACTAAATCTGCAGATGATTGCAAATTAGGAGCAGTCATAAATCCTTCACCTAAACAAATGTTCCCCAGGAAGGGTTAACACAGACAAATAAATGGTGTCAGACTCATGGACTAAAACTAAATGCCAAGAAATGCATAATAGTATCCTTTGATAAGTCTTCCACCCCTGGTAACTATCATATTGACAACACATCCATAAGAGTTGACCCAGTAGTTAGGGACTTTCGACACACATAGTAATTTAGTATTTAACCGTCATTTGTTTACAGTAGTGAGGAAATCATTCTGTGCTGTAGAACTTATAAATAAAGGTATGGCATCTAGGTCCAAGGATGTCAGTGTTCCATTGTCTTTCGCATTCATCAGCCCTATCATTGGGTACAATGCCCCCTTGGCATGTACCTAACCAGGCACATCCAACAAATGGAATGTCCATAGACGTTCCTCACTAAAAGAATACATGGTGCATGTAACATGTGCTATGCAGACTGCCTCAAGGCCCTGTCCCTGTATTCTAACAGTTCCAAAAGCAGCAGCAGTCACAAGATCAGACAAAAATGGCTGCTACAACATCCCATTCGGATTTATAAGGTTTGAGTCTCTTTTGCTGTAGGTCACTGATTTTTCTTTTTCTTTTCTAATGCTTAGGAATTTAAATACACAGTTGCTTTATTTCAGATGGACTCAGCAGTAATCTACATTAAATGACTCAAAAACAAAACCCAAGGTCAGATAAATTGTACAAACAACTAAAAAAACAATGATCTCTTAATGGATAGTACTATGTATTTGTATTCTGAAGAAGTCACTAATAAAAGTTAAATGAAAGTGCTCAGATTTGCAGGAAGAATTTGATCTGCATTCTTTTTGTTTTTGAATTAACATTAAATGGCTATATGTGATTCTTATACATGAATATACTAACATTTCATGTTTGTTTATCACTGTTTATACAGTTCACACATAAAATATACATGGATGCTGAAAAGTGGATCACAGCCTCCATTAGTATAGTGAGTCAGACTTTAGTAACTTGGCAGGTAGACAGACAAGATTTCTCCAAGACTTTAGAAAGCTCAATGACTATACAGTGATGAGACAGAAGACTGGGGTGGAACTATTCCACTTTAACTTGTTTAAAACCAACAAGACCTTTTCTTCAAACCCAGGACTGTTTAACACCTAGAAACCTAAAATACTGTCAATTAATTTCAGACTTTCATGGGTTTTCCTAATTTATATTCCTTCCAGTCTTGCTGAATTAAAATCATTCTGGCATTGTGAACTATTTGAGCTTGCAAAGGTTGTAGCTGGAAGAAACCAAAAAAAGAACATCACTGCAATGGCTCCTCAGCAGGATTATTTAGAATGCATGCTTGCAGCATAAAGCATAAATAATTAGTAGCCCATTTCAACATAAATACAGAATATTTTTTTCATATGCGTGTGTGTGCGTGCATGCTTGCGCGCACATGTGTGTGTGTGTGTGTGTGTGTGTGTGTGTGTGTGTGTGTGTGTGTGTGTGTGTGTGTGTGTGTGTGTGTGTGTGTGTAGTACCATTTCTCAAAGGTGGCATCTAAATTTGCTTTTGTGTGACAAGAATAAAGAAAACTAGTTCACAACCCCCCCCCCCCCGCCCCCAGTAGAGGGCTTCATTGGACCCAGCTTCTTGGATGATAGAGGCATTAAAACCTGTCCAGTTTTCAAAGGATAGGATACATACAAGGACAGGATTCCAGCTGAGAATAGATTTGGGATTTGCACTTCAAATGTTGCCTATTAAGAACTTGTCAAAATGACAATGGTACAAAATATTTCCATCATAGTCAAAATCTCACAGTTTCCATGAGAACTTTATAAGTACCACTGGTTATGTTTGTATGTACACATCTTGGCAATCCAGTTGTCCAAGTTATCTGTGATGTGAGGACCATACAACTAATTTTGATTTCCTTTTACTTTTAAGTTAACCTTATGAGATTATAAAGAATACATCAGCATGTAAATATATGCAAAAAAAGTAATAAAATAAGCTAATTCAGTAAATTAAGCTCTCTGGAAGTGTTGTACTTTTGTCTGTAGTGTCTCATTTAGAAGTATCATGCTACTGTCTGTAAACTCTCATTTAGAAGTGGTAATTACGGTCTTTAGTTTTTCATTCAGATGTGTCACACTTCTGCCTGTATTACCTCATTTAGAAGTATCACACTTCTGTCTGTAGTGTTTTGTTTAGAGGTATCACACTTTTGTATGTAGTGTCTTGTTTAGTGTCACACTACACTTCTGTCAGTGGCATCTTATTTTGGACACCTACAATATAGTCTTCCTGTTTTGGAACTGCAGGAAGTTTTTGGGGTCATGGGCATGGGTTTTGGGTTGAGGTTAAGGAACATTTGGAATGCCTAGGAGTTGTCACTGTTGTAGCTGATTCAGATACTACTGTTGGGCCCCACGACTTTTCCATCAATCTCCAAGTGCCTCATGTACTGAACAAAGGAGCAGGCCATCTGCTTGAGGGTGCTTTCTTAGATGGCAGTTTGTTCACTATTGTGATACCAAAAATATTTATAAATTTAGTGCTGAAGGATGATGGTGTGTCTATCTGTTCAGATGTTAAGACTTTATATCCCATTACTGCTCCAGCACATCTTGAAAGTAAAACTACCATTACAGTAGTTAGCAAAGCTTTAACCAGGAGTGCCAATTGTCATTATCGGCTTTACTATTATTTAAGCACTAGGACAGTATAAATGTCTCTCCAAACACCATCATATTGGGTGACTTCAACTACCCAAACATAGACTGGGAACATTACTCAAGCCCGAATGGAGCCCCCTGGAGTTCATAAACTCAAATGCTATGGAACAACTTGTCACCATTCCCACAAGAGGTGAAAATATACTAGACCTGATCATCACAAACATGGGGACAAAATGCTCCACACCGGAAGTATATCCCTCATTGGTGAGATCAGACCATAAACTAATCTCACTGGAGATCCACATCCCGCCCCCACCCCCAACAAAAAGACCACAGTGAAGAACTTCTCAAAAGCCAACTTCACACTTCTTAAGACTGGTGTGGTATCCTTCAAGGCCCCTGAGCCATTGGAAACCACAACTCACGCTGCTGAATCCCTTACAAATGCTTTCTATGAGCACCTCCAGGATTGCATGGATCAAGCAATCCCAAATAAAATCAAGATCCTTTCCACCAAAGGCAAGCGCCCGATCTGGTGGACCCCAGCCATAAACAAACTTTACAACAAGAGGAGAAAGCTACTACAAGATAGAGCAAAATCCCTAAAAGGGAAGACATCTCTGATCAATACTAGTAAAAACTACGATCACTCATAAAATCATCCAAGGCCAACTTTGAGAGAAAAATCGCCAAGGACTCAAAAGACAATCATAAGGCCTTCTTTAGCTATGTTAGAAATCTGGGTGGAAACTCCCAGATATGCTCAGAATTAGTCCAAAATGATACAAAAATCACTGAACCCACAGACATTGCAAACATACTGGCAGACAGGTTCAGTGAAAATTTCTCCCCCCCCCCCCAAAAGGAGAAATATCTATCCCAGCAGAGTGTAGCCTCCCAATCATCTCAAATGCCCAGGTGAGAGCTGCTCTCTAAAGCTAAAAACACAGCATCAATGGGACCGGATGGTGTCCCCAGCTGTGTGCTACACGAACTCAATGAGGAACTAAACCCACACATAAGGCTGCTGTTTAATCTTAGCCTTACCACAGGATACGTACCCAAAGAGTGACGTACGGCAACTGTGGTCCCACTCGACAAAGGCGGTGCTTCTACGGACCCTGGTAATTACCACCCCATAAGCTTAACAAGCCTGGTCTGCAAAGCTATGGAGAGGATCATAATGGAACTCATAAATAAAGACATAGGGGACCTACAGACATTGGATCCTACCCAATTCGGCTTTGTCAAGGGCAGATCATGCCTCTTGAACTTGGTTGACTTTTTTGAAACAGTCACCAAGGCCATTGATGAGGGTAAGGCAGTTCACACAGCCTACCTTGACCTTGCAAAAGCTTTCGACACAATACCCCACTCGGGTATCATAGAAAAGCACACCAGCTTAAATGTAAACCCATATGTCACAAGATGGGTTGCAAACTGGCTCAAGGACAGAACCCACAGGGTTAGAGTTGCTGGTGCCATGTCAGACTCCAAGCTGGTCACAAGCGGTGTCCCACAGGGCTCAGTCCTGGGCCCCCTCTTGTTTGGCATCTACTTTTCAGAAGTGCAGGCAAACATAGGAGGATTGTGGCTGACAAAGTTTGCAGATGACTGCAAACTGGGCGCCATAGTTGAAAATCCATCAGACACAGCTATCCTTCAGAGAGGTCTCATAGAAACGGATAACTGGTGCCAGAGCCATGGCCTTAAGCTAAACATCAAAAAATGTATAGTCACACCCTTTGGTAAAAACAAGGTAACCCCAAGTTACCACATAGGTGGCAATCCATTAAGCACAGAAGAGGTTATCAGGGACCTGGGGACCCAAGTTGACAGTAACCTTTCTTTTGACACTCACATTGCCAAAGTGGTAGGAGGACCTTCTACATTGCCCACCTGATTATGAAGGGATTCACATCCGGATCAAGGGAGGTCATTGTTCCCCTGTACTCTTCACTTATCAGACCAATGATTGAGTACAATGCCCCATTCGGAATGTATCTTACCCGACACCTGCAGCAATTGGAAAGACCCCAAAAGTTCCTCACCAAAAGGATAAAGGGGCTCAAAAATATGCCATATGCTGCCCGACTGAAGAAACTCCAGCTCTATTCAGTCACATACCGTCTGCTCAGAGGTGACCTGTGCCTGACATACATGGCCATGTCCAACCCGGAATTAATGGACATGCTCAATCCAAATCCACCAGAGCCACAAGAGCAAGAGACTTAAACCTCAACACGGATATAAATAGGACGTGCTGGAGGGACAGATTCATCACCCAGAGACTCCCTATGCTGTGGAACAGAATCCCGGTCCATGTGAGACAGAGCACCTCGCTGGCTCTGTTCAAGAGGAATCTTGACCAGTGGATGGGAGATCATAGGTTTACCCCGGGGATCATCTCTGTATCACTGCTGGACAGAGGCATAGTATTCTTCAACCTAAGGGGTGGTGAAAGCCACACAACTCTGGCTAGGCTTATAAATGCCCTAGGGCAGATAGCCTAGTATGAACCTATGAACCTATGAACCTATAATGCATTGCTGTTATGATGTGTATGCATTAATACAGACAAATAAACTTTTGCTGACATTGTGTTTAAGAAACCAGGCATTATTATTAAATTTTTAGAAAAGTCTGAACACATTAAACAACCTGCTTCATTAATCAATGCTAACATTTTTGACTGAGTGTTAGAAATCATGGACAGGCATGTTTTCATTCCTTTGATATCGTCAAAGAAGGCATCAAGCATGAGCTCAAGTCAAGTGTTGCACAACTACTTCTAACCTTTTCTAGCTTTATGATGTTTATGGCACACTAAAGACTGGAAAGTGTATATATAATTAAACATTTTTATGGGCACTCTGTTCCTATCGGTAATATTCTACATGTCGCCAATATTAAACGATTTACATTGTAAGTGGAAGTCTCTATTATGTTGCAACATAGACAGGCTGTGTAGATTGTCCTTATAAACACTCTTCCTTATGGGATGAAAATGGTTATCTTAGGAGGGACTGCAAACCTCCTGGTATTAAATGTGAACAGGCTGCCTAGTTTTGGCCTGACTGTTCTCTAGAGTTAGCAGACATAACGGGCCCATTGTCTAAGGAAGATCCTACTGTTGAATTAGGTGATTACTAGATAAATAAAAAAGATTTGGAAAATTATTATTATTATTATTATTAGCATTCATTTACTGGGAAAGTCCAACTGGGCAGAAACCCCTTTTCAGATAAAAGCTTGTAGTTGGTTTAATCACTTTTCTTTGAGCCTATAAATTCATTTCTTTTGCTAATACTCTTGGCTCAGTTCCACACAGCTCAAATGCTTGGTGTTCTCATAGGTTCATAGGAGATTACTAGGCTAACAGCTCAAGCGCCCTGATAAGCCTAGAGTGTTTAGCTTGCATCTGGTGCCATCCAGGCAAAGATGGTACTTTAAATTGAAATATTGAACTTTTCTAAGCAATTTTTGAAGACTACTGCTGTACTTTGAAATCATTTTAGCGCATTTTTCTTCATTTCATCAATGTAAAGTGTATTTGCTTTTCATTGCTCTAGCTACTTCTAGTGTGCTTTGAAATTGACTTAAAGTGTGTGTTCCTTATTGCTGCCTTCTCTGTCTTAGAATCACCTTGTAATTACTTATTTTAACTAATTGTTTGATTTGCTACAGGTACCTTTTCATTTTGTTTCACTAAAATGTGTTTTCTCCTTAGGAAGACTAGGACTGCAACTCTAGTGGCAGTAGAGAGGTAGCCTCATCTGAACAATTTGGGAAACACAGAGAGAGGCTTAAGATGAGATTATTTAATTGGACAGAGGGCTTTTTAGTTAATTTAGTCAATTTTCTTTGAGTTTATAAATTCCACAGCTCATCACACAGTGACACTTAACAGTGCCTTGTATAGATACATGCATTTAGAAACTAACTTTCGCTATAAAACTTCCACTGTTACTTTACACAGTTCTCAGTTGGACAGAGGGCAACTTCTTTGTGCATTGAGGATCACTGTTGCACAAATTCAGTCATACATAGCCTAGTTGCAGTTTCTACTCTCATAGCCCCCAAGTTAGACTGCTGTATTACCCCTTTGTATTTCAACTAAAAAAGACATGACATTATGGATGCACAATTTCCAATTTTTGGTACTTACATATTATCGCAACCACATTTTCGCCCTGATGCTGGTTGCTTCTCCTTGTGTCAATTGGGACCAATGAAGTATGCGAAAACCTCAAAGACATGTTTTCTTTAATGTGTTATTGTTTTTAGGATGGTTTTTCACTTCAATGGCTGAAAAAATAAGGTTTGGAAAATAGGTTTCCCCATTTACTGCCAGCATCTCAAGATGTCAGTTAAGAAAGTCCAACGTTCCACTTAAAACGCGTTCCACCTTCTCAGCCTTTGCCCTGAGAATGGAAAGCATCATGAAAGAAAAGCAAATCAGTACCCAGTCTAACTTCTTAAAAAAGTAATCGGGAAGGGTAGACTGTTAAAACACGATCTTGGTGGTGGGTTTGTAAAACTAGTAAGGGTTTGCACATGTTAGGATTTCTGACTAGTGTGCTTAAAAGCAGCTAATTCGTTGGAATTGTGTGTGTGTGTGTGTGTGTGTGTGTGTGTGTGTGTGTGTGTGTGTGTGTGTGTGTGTGTGTTTCTAGCATTGTAAACTATGACTGCCCACACTCCTTTCAGGCCAATGCACGTATATACAGACAGCCACTGGGATCGCTCGCTGAATTCAATGCTTGATGTCTTTCAAGCACGCTAGCCACAAATCCTCAAATTTGAACCCTTACTCATTTTAAAAAGCCACCACCAACATCCCAGAAGAGTTTTGTACAGTCTACCCTTCCTGATTACACTTCCTTGTCATTGTTTGAGTAAAAGAGAATACAGTCCAGCACGTCGGAAAATGTGGTTATGATAATACGTAAGTACCCAATTTTTTATGCCACCAGCTTGTAGATATGGGCATCCTGAGACAATGTAGTACTTGTTCACATTCATTTCCTATAAACTAATCCTTAGAGAAATGGATACAGTATGTCACAAAAGGAAATACTGTGAGCCCAGCTATCTGGAATTTTGCAACTAATTCTATGTCATTTGTGAACATTGATATGATTCATACAGAAGTGTGTATTGAATAGGGTTTGCAGAGTAATGAGCTTCAAGGATATGACCATCTATGCAACTGCAATTGACCCCCTGAAGCCTCATCTACTTACTATTTCTAGACCCCATCTGTCATGGACAACACAAACAACACCATCTAACTATACCTATCCATGTGTGAGCAATAACCTATAAATGAGTGTAAGTACATTTCTGTTTGTGTGTGTGTGTGTGTGTGTGTGTGTGTGTGTGTGTGTGTGTGTATATATATATATATATATATATATATATATATATATGTATATATATATATATATATATATATATATATATATGTGTGTGTGTGTGTGTGTATGCATGTATGTATATATGTGTATGCATATATATGTATGTATACTCTTACATGTATATTTGCTTGAATGTATAGATGGGAAAACGTAAACATTTATATATTCTTATTCAGTTGTGAAATATCTTGCAATGCTCTACCAGGTTCTTATCTACTCTCATTGTATATTCTGTACACTTGTATTTTCAACCAAAAGGGGGAATATACTCTTATTGTATAATAACGGCTGTAAAGTCTACAATCTGTATGCTACTACTACTCTATAACGTCTGTTTTATAAAATTTTCTTCTCTCTGTAAATGTATGGAGTTTTTCTCTCCAGGACTCTGCTGAAAACGGACACTTGTTGTCTAGTCGGGCTATCCTGGCAAACAAATGTTTAAATAAAAAAATAAAAAAAAATAAAATGTCCACAGTGTACCCTACTGGAAAGAACAGAAATGTATATAAACTATATACCTGTGCAAATGTATATGTTTTAACAGCAGAAACTAGAACATAGCGGGTTAACTTGCAAAACTTCAAGAAAATAAGTTGAAATTAAATTGTTTTATGATTGTGCTATAAAATTTATCTCTCAGTTTCAATTCAGTAGCAGGCACAATGTCTAGAGCTAGAAGTTTTTGTATTGTCTTGGAAGAGAAGCAATTACTAGGTTTGAGATGTAGAAGTGTTTTATTGTTTTATGACTTCCAGGATCTGCAAACATCTGAGAGGTTTGTATTTTTCACACAGAGGTGGTAAACTCTGAAAGTTTCTGACAAAGAGGGTTTAGCTTGGGATCTAAAAGTCAGGTAACAAAAAGTGATGTCACCCAAGCTAACCCAACAGTAATATTTGATATTAATTTAAGAACTTTCTCAGAGAGAGATTGTGCATCTTGTATCTGTCTTTTGACCCAACAAGAACATCCACTCACCACCTTCTGCACTTGTCTTGCTGTAAGTTTTTAGGGCATAGTAACTATTTTAGATTCAGATAGGAATATAGGAAATTAGAGCTTAGATGTTTTCTTTATTTATTTGAGACTGTCCTGCAATGTTGTTTTAAATATTTCCTGTGATTTTGAACTCTGAAGTCACTGTGAATCCATATTTAGTATTGCCTTGTTCTTTTATTATTTATTATTAAATATATTTAAACCTTTGACTTGTGGCTGGTCTGTTTTAGAAATATTTAAACTCTTAGAGTACTTACATATCTCTATGGTGACACTGTACAGACCACTGCAAAATAGCCTTGTTCTTGGTCAGACTACCATTTGAATAATAGTAACATTACACAGTAGGATTGGACACCCTTTGTTAAGGGCCTTAGAGTAGCTGATAAAGGGTTGGCTGGTGGCAGCTGGCTTGTGGTCTGGACATCAGGGTTCATAGCTAGTAAACATGTGCAACCTTTCCCAGGTGTGTGTGTGTGTGTTTGTATATAAAATGGAGCCAGCAACCTAGGTACAAATCCGATAAAATATAAAAGACTTTATTACTAAATCCCTTGTAGTAACATCAGGACAATACAGACCGGTTTCGGCTGGCAAAAAACACAGCCTTCTTCAGTGAGAAACAGAACTAGAATGATGTTTCAGTTTAAATAGTATTATCAACTCATCTTATTGGTTCATTACAAAATTGCTCATTTAGTCCAAGTTAAAAGTGCACCTTGTTTTGTAATCCATTTCTTTTCTTTAGTATCTAACATAGAGTGCCATCCTGTTTTATTAAATTTAATATCCTTGACCAAATCAATCACAATAAAAGAAAATTTGGCAGTTTGATGTTTCAGAGTGTGTTTGTACAAAGCATTATTCATTTTCTTATTTTTAATATTGCTCATATGTTTAGAAATTCGTAATCTCAATGTATGAGATGTCTGGCCAACATAGAAAGACCCACAGATACATGTGGCCAGATAAACAAGCCAGTCACTGCTGCAATTTGCAAAGAATGGAATATCATAGACCCTTGAGCAATTCCTGCTGGTAAATTCTTTGGATTTTGTAATTTTGTCACAATTACTGCAATGACCACATGGGAAACACCCAACTAAAGGTTCCCCAGTCATGGTAGTTTGTAAAAACTGTACATTCCTTTCATTATGTGTATGTTTATAATGATTAAAGCATGACGCCAAATTTTTTCCTTTACGGAATGAAAATAAACATCTGTCCGGTAATATGTCTGATAATTCTGGTAAACTTAGTAAAATATTCCAGTTCCTCTGGACACTGCTGATGAGTACATCTGAATTCCTAGCATATGTTGTTACAAACCTGATCGGCTGTGTGGTCCCCTGATCCCTAGACTTATAGGTTAGCAAATCCTGCCTAGATAAGGTGTTGGCCCAATTGTTGGCCTTCAGAACATGTCCCATAGGATATCCCCTAGCTCGAAATCTGTTAGTGAGGTCGCATCTGTGTTCTTGAAAGGTATCATCTTTGGAACAGATGCACCTCATATGTATGAATTTGGATTTGGGTATATTTTTAGCAATGTGTGGAGGATGAAAGCTGGATGCGTGTAGGACCGTGTTGTATTCAGGATATTTTCTGAAAACCTGTGTGCTTAGGGTATCATCTGGCTATCTTATTATTAACACATCAAGAAAAGTTATTGTATCAAGATGGTAATTAACAGTAAACTGTAAACCCCATTTATTGTTAATCAAATATGAGACAAATTCAGTTAAGTATTCGACATTGGCCCTCCACACCATCCAACAATCATCCAAATAACATCTCCAGATATCAATTTCTGGAAGATATATGTTATGGCTGTTATTATAAATGATATGTTCCTCAATATATGCCATGAAGAGGTCAGCATAAATGGGAGCAAAAGATGCTCCCATTGCTGTACCTTTGATCTGTCAAAAACAGATGTCTTGATAAAAAAAGACGTTATTGGTAAGGACATGCTCTGCAAGGCCAACAAGAAAATAATTGAAATCTGATTCATATAAATGTGCCTTATTGAGCCAATGAGTCAAGGCTTATGGTTTATTGACCATTGGTGGTTTTAGGCTTCATCTAGCTTTGGGAACGTAGCAATTTAAGCAGGTGGTACTTTGGCCTGTTAATTCAAGCTATTACTGTTCCCTTTAAATTCTATTGACTTGGTACTCTTAGGTGAGGCCATTATTGTCAATTTTATTATTTGGCTTATCATTACAATCATTAAAATGGACCTATTTAATCTCGTCTCTGGGCTTTCAGCTGACAGAAGATTTGAGTGTATTTGGCCTTGGTGTCTGCTCTACTAGTAATTCTTCTAATGACCCCTTGGGACCTGAACCATCATGTAGTTTGGCCTTTGATAATCTTTACAAGCATCTCAAAATGTTAAGATCCAATGTTTGGCATTCCAAACTTTTTAAGGCCTATATTACAAAAAGCATTACTCCCAGGGGTCTTAGAATTAGAATTCAACCCCATGTGGAGCAGCCGGATGATGAACTTAATAGTCAATGATCTAATATACAACAGCAGGCAACAATGCCATTTGTTGAGGCTTTGTCCAAATATTATGACAGAATTATCGATTCTGAAATTAATACAGTAACCGAGCTATGTAATGATGTACAAACATTTGAGGGGGAAGTATTCTTTAAGAAATATCTTAACAAAGTGGCTAATGATCTCACGAATCTTGAGGAACAGTTAAAATCTAGAAAAATTAAAAAATTCAAGCGTGACCAATCTGATTATCAAGGGGCCAGCCCTTTCAGCTACCCTTCTAAACATGTTCGATTTAACGCACAACCGGTTAGAATACCAAAAGGAAAAGACCCAGGTCTATATTACGTAAAAAATCTGTAGCTAATGGTTCACCTACTGATGAACCTTCATCATATACAGATAGTGACATACAGCCAGCATCGGATTCACCATACCCTAAGTAAGTTCAGGATTTTGCCCCTTTAGGGGGAAATATAAATGTGGGGGCAGGAAACACAAAAGGAATCGAGAACATTCAGAGTTTGCTAAAATTGGTAACGCAGAAATAAATCATGATGTTCACTCTAATGTTTTAAATTTATCTGATTTTGTTCTGTCACCGTCCCATTTGGTCATTCTTCATAAAGGCTTAACTTTCATTCCTGGTTTTGTAATATCTGAGGATTTGTTGGCACAATATGTTATCTCATTTTGTAGAACTCTCAGTTTGAAATTACAATTTGGGGATGGGGTTGCATCATATGATTATGATAAATTCATATATCATAAATCAAAATATCTTCCTCTGATGCACCTTATTGTACATTTTTTTCAGAGCACTATTCTCAAAGATCTACATTTTACTAGCTCTGGAACCTGTTTCAAACCCAATAATTTGTCATCTAGTGAAAACAGGCTAATTCTGAACTACAACAAAATAAGGATATAGTTATCATTTCAGCAGATAAAGGTGGCGCAGTTGTTGTCATAAATTGGTCGGATTACGACAAAGAGGCTAGGAGACAATTATCTGATAGACGCTACTATGCTGAAATGTGCTTAAATCCAACATATAGATTTAAGAAACAGATTGATGAGTTCCTTATTAATGCTAGAGATACTGGCATTATAACTACTTCTGTGTTTCAACAACTAACTATCCAGGATCCTATTAATCAATATATCTATTTTCTTCCAAAAATACACAAGGATCCTGTGCATCCCCCAGGTAGACCAATTGTCTCTGGTCGGGGTTATCTTACTGAACCGTTATCCTTGTTTTTGACCAGATATCTTAAGCCTTTACTGACCCATGTTCAGTCTCGCTTACAGGATACAACTGAATTCTTGCACATTATATCAGATACACAGTTGGAACCTGGTTAGCTGATGTGTACACTTGATGTAAGTTCTCTGTATACCAACATTCCGCATGAGGTGGGTTTGGAAGCCTTGACTCATTGGCTCAATAAGGCACATTTATATGAATCAGATTTCAATTCTTTTCTTGTTGGCCTTGCAGAGTATGTCCTTACCAATAACGTCTTTTTTTATCAAGACATCTGTTTTTGGCAGATCAAAGGTACAGCAATGGGAGCATCTTTTGCTCCCATTTATGCTGACTTCTTCATGGCATATATTGAGGAACATATCATTTATAATAACAGCCATAACATATATCTTCCAGAAATTGATATCTGGAGACGTTATTTGGATGATTGTTGGATGGTGTGGAGGGCCAATGTCGAATACTTAACTGAATTTGATTCATATTTGAATGACAATAAATGGGGTTTACAGTTTACTGTTAATTACCATCTTGATACAATAACTTTTCTTGATGTGTTAATAATAAGACAGCTAGATGATACCCTAAGCACACAGGTATTCAGAAAATATCCTGAATACAACATGGTCCTACACGCATCCAGCTTTCATCCTCCACACATTGCTAAAAATATACCCAAATCCCAAGTCATACGTATGAGGCGCATCTGTTCCAAAGATGATACCTTTCAAGAACACAGATGCTACCTCACTAACAGATTTTGAGCTAGGGAATATCCTATGGGACATGTTCTGAAGGCCAGCAATTGGGCTAACACCTTATCTAGGCAGGATTTGCTAACCTATAAGTCTAGGGATCAGGGGACCACACAGCCGATCAGGTTCGTAACAACATATGCTAGGAATTCAGATGTACTCATCAACGGTGTCCAGAGGAACTGGAATATTTTACTAAGTTTACCAGAATTATCAGACATATTACCGGACAGATGTTTATTTTCATTCCGTAAAGGAAAAAATTGGTGTCATGCTTTAATCATTATAAACATACACATAATGAAAGGAATGTACAGTTTTTACAAACTACCATGACTAGGGAACCTCTAGTTGGGTGTTTCCCATGTGGTCATTGCAGTAATTGTGACAAAATTACAAAATCCATAGAATTTACCAGCAGGAATTGCTCAAGGGTCTATGATATTCCATTCTTTGCAAATTGCAGCAGTGACTGGCTTGTTTATCTGGCCACATGTATCTGTGGGTCTTTCTATGTTGGCCAGACATCTCGTCCATTGAGATTACGAATTTCTGAACATATGAGCAATATTAAAAATAAGAAAATGAATAATGCTTTGTACAAACACACTCTGAAACATCAAACTGCCAAATTTTCTTTTATTGTGATTGATTTGGTGAAGGGTATTAAATTTAATAAAACAGGATGGCACTCTATGTTAGATACTAAAGAAAAGAAATGGATTACAAAAATAGGTGCACTTTTTTCACCTGGACTAAATGAGCAATTTTGAAATGAACCAGTAAGATGAGTTTATAATACTATTTAAACTGTAACATCATTCTAGTTCTGTTTCTCACTGAAGAAGGCTGTGTTTTTTTGCCAGCCAAAACCAGTCTGTATTGTCCTAATGTTACTGCAAGGGATTTAGTAATAAAGTCTTTTATATTTTATCGGATTTGTACCTAGGTTGCTGGCTCTGTTTTGTTGTTTGAATACTGTTGTTTTCGGGTGCTGTGCAACATTCCCTGTGCAGGAGGCTGACTTTGAGTGTTTGTATATAAATCAAATCTCAAAGTGTGTGTGTGTGTGTGTGTGTGTGTGTGTGTGTGTGTGTGTGTGTGTGTGTGTGTGTGTGTGTGTGTGTGTGTGTGTGTGTCAGCTACTTGAGCAGGGACACAAAGCACTGGTTGGACAGAAAGGGTGCTGGAGGTTTTGGCTTGGACACTCAGCTGAGATCTCAACCCTATAGCTGTGCCAAAGGGGAGTCTTATTGGGGATCTGGAGAGAGAGAGAGAGGGAGAAACCAGCCCCAAACTGACTGTGATCTCTGTGTGCTCTTAAGGGAAATTGCACATTACTGTATGTGTACTTGTCATCCTCCCAGTGTGTATGTTCCCCATTGTTGCCCGTGGTGAGGATTGAGGCTCCTTCATTACTAGGTCAGTGCAGAGATGTCACACATTATATGAGATATTTAATTACACATTGTCACTGGAGGCAGGTCTCTCACACAAAGGCACTCAAAATAACAATCAGGTTGTCCGTAATGCAATCATTCTACCCACCACATATAATACTGTCCTAAAACATAGATCACGGCTTGCACCTGTCAACCCTGGGCTTTCAGATATTGGCAAAGGCTCTTGCTACCCCCATAGTGCCTTTTTTAGGCAAGGCTCAAAAGACAAACCCACCTCCATAGGTATCACAAGGGATAAGAAACTAAGAGTAATGCTACTCAACGCCAGAAGTCTAAACCTCAAGATGCACGCATTCGAAACTCTCCTTAGCATGGAGAACATCGATATCTGTGCAGTAAGAGAAACCTGGTTCAGGGCTCCCGAGACCACCCCAGCGCTACCAGGTTATACCTCATACCATGCTTTTCGGCCCCAAAACTTGGACCGAACCACAAAAGGAGGGGGAGTATCGATATTCATCAAAGATACCCACACCTCCAGGTTGTTGACAAAGCACGGAGCATCAGAGATTATCCATGTGCAACTAACAGTGGGTAAAACTGCCTTCCAGTTTATAGCCTGCTACAGACCACCCTCCCAAACCCAGGAACCCCACTTGGCCTTCCTGAGAACACTGGAAAATATGAAGGTCTCTCCCAACACCATTATATTGGACGACTTCAACTACTCAAACATAGACTGGGAGCATTACTCTAGCTCCAACACCCTAGCCCAAAGGTTCCTAGAATTTATAAACTCAAATGCTATGGAACAACTTGTTACCACTCCCACAAGAGGGGAAAACATACTGGACCTGATCATCACCAACATGGGGACTCTATGCTCCAGACCAGAAGTGTATCCCTCACTGGTAAGATCAGACCATAAACTAATCTCACTGGATATTCACATCCTGACCCCACCCCCCTGCCTAGAAAACCACAGTGAAAAACTTCTCTAAAGCAAATTTCACACTCCTCAAAACCAAGGTGAAATCCTTCAAAGCCCCGGGCCTGTGGAAAATACGGCCCAGACCGAGAATCCTTTATAAACGCATTCTATGAACACCTTCAGGAATGCATGGATCATGCGATCCCAAATAAAACCAAGACCCAATCCTCCAAAGGCAGGCGTCCTGTCTGGTGGACCCCAGCCATAAACAAACTATACAATAGAAGGAGGAAGCTACTAAATGATAGAGCAAAATCCCAAAAAGGGAAGGCATCACTGATCAGTATTAGCAAAAAACTATGGGCACTCATAAAATTGTCTAAGGCCAGCTTCGAGAGAAAAATTGCACATGACACTAAGGATAATCACAAGGCTTTCTTTAGTTATGTTAGGAACCTGGGTGGTAATTCCCAGATATGCTCAGAATTAGTCCAAAATAACAAAAAATACACCGAACCCACAGACATTGCCAACATCCTAGCTGACAGGTTCAATGCAACCCCCCCCACCAAAAGGGCAAATAGCAAATATCTATCCCAGCAGAGTGCTGCCCCCTGACATCTCAGATGCTCAGGTAAGAGCCGCCCTCTCCAAAGCAAAAAACACAGCATCAATGGGACCAGACGGTGTCCCAGACTGCATCCTACATGAACTCCAAGAAGAGCTAAACCCAAACATAAAACTACTGTTCAATCTCAGCCTTACTACAGGATATGTGCCCAAAGAGTGGCGTACAGCAACAGTGGTCCCTCTCCATAAAGGTGGTGCCTCAACGGATCCTGGAAACTATCACCTCATAAGCCTGACTAGCTTGGTCTGCAAAGCTATGGAAAGGATCATCATGGACCTCATAAATAAAGATATTGGGGACCTACAGACACTGGATCCTACCCAGTTTGGCTTTGTTAAGGGCAGATCCTGCCTCTTAAACCTGGTTGATTTCTTTGAAACAGTCACCAAGGCCATTGACGAGGGGAAGGTGGTCCACACAGCCTACCTGGACCTCGCAAAAGCCTTCAATACAATACCCCACTCAGGCATTATAGATAAGCTCACCAGCTTAAATATAAACCCCTATGTCACTAGATGGATTGCAAACTGGCTCAAGGACAGAACCCACATGGTTAGAATTGCTGGAGCCATGTCAGACTCTAAACCAGTTACAAGTGGTGTCCCACAAGGCTCAGTCCTGGGACCTCTCTTGTTCGGTATATATTTCTCGGAGGTACAGGCCAACACGGAAGGACTGTGGCTGACCACGTTCGCAGATGACTGCAAACTGGGCACCATAATCGACTCTCCAGCCGACACAAGCATCCTCCAAAAGGGCCTCATAGAAATAGACAACTGGTGCCAGAGCCATGGCCTCAAGCTAAATGCCAAAAAGTGTATAGTCATCCCCTTTGGCAAAAACAAAGTGCCCACAAATTACCACATAGGTGGTAATCCATTAAGTACAGAAGAAGTAATTAGGGACCTGGGGACCCAAGTTGATAGCAATCTCTCATTTGACAACCATGTGGCCAAAGTGGTTAGAAGAACATTTTATATAGCCCACCTAATCATGAAGGGATCCACATCTAGATCAGGGGAGGTCATCGTGCCTCTTTACTCATCCCTCATCAGGCCCATAATTGAGTACAATGCCCCTTTTGGGATGTACCTTACCAGACACCTGCAGCAACTGGAAAGACCCCAAAAGTACCTCACCAAGAGGATCAAAGGGCTCAGATGCCATATGCTGCCCAGTTAAAGAAACTCCAGCTCTACTCAGTGGCATATCGCCTGTTCAGAGGCGATCTGTGCCTGACGTATAAAGCCATGTCCAACCCGGAATTAATGGACATGCTGCACTTTAGAAAATCCAAATCCCATCGAGCTACGCACTCGAGAGACTTGAACCTCAGCACTGAAATAAATAGGACATGCTGGAGGGACAGATTTATAACCCAGAGGCTCCCTTCACTCTGGAATAAAATCCCAGTCCAGGTTAGGCAGAGTCCCTCATTGACTCTCTTCAAGAGGAATCTTGATGAGTGGATGGGAGATCGTAGGTTTACCCTGGGTATCACTTCTGTGTCACTGTTAGACAGAGGCACAGTATACTAACCTTGAAAAAGGGCATAGCAAAATAAATTTAAAATGGGTGGCGAAAGCCAAACACATTCTGGCTAGGCTTCTAAATGCCCAAGAGCAGATAGCCTAGTATGAACCTAGGAACCTATGAACATATTCTGAATCACTGTAAAGCAACTTTCCTAAACACCAAAGACATTCTGAATGTGTGTCCTACAAAACAAATCCTCAGCAACCCCAAAAATACTCCTCTAAAATAACACATATAGCCACACCTGTTGGAGTCTCAGCTACAAAGCCCATAAGGCAAGCCAACACACTACCCAATATTTTATCCATAGGAGACTCCATTGTGGGACATACAGATGTCCTGCTCACTAGTCTGAATAAGAAGATAATCACGGTCAGTTTTCTATCAGTGGGCAGGATCCATCAAATCACCCATGGATTCAGTCATTAGACCACAAGTACCAGTATGACTTGGTCATAGTCGATGTGGGTGTAAATGACCTCAGACATGCTTCCCTGGACTATATCATGAGAGATATTATGGAGGTCTCAGACTATATGTCTCAGGCTGGTATGTGCCAAGCACTGAAAATCATTCTACCGTCACCAGGATGATGTCACAATGTGAACAAAAGATGACCGATTTCAATAATTGGCATAGTTTCTGGTTTTACTCCAAAGGAATCCAATATTTATCAGCATGAGAGATCATGGTTAACAGACCACATTTCCCCTCTAGGCTTTTGAATATTAGCTAAAACATTGTCTTCCCCCATAGTGCTTTGTTTAGGCAATGCTAAACTGACAAGCCTTCTGACATAAAACAAACCCAGTGGAATCTAAAGGTTTTACAGCTCAATGCCTAGAGCCTAAACAAGAAACTCCACTCCCTCCAGGCTCTCCTTACTCTGGAGAATGTGGACATCTGTTCAGTTGCTGAGACATGGTTTAGTGCTGTAGAGAACATCTTGACAGTGCAGGGCTACAATGCCTTCTACACATTATGGCCAGCTACTGCACAGGCAAGGACTATAGGTGGAGGAGCCTCAATTTTATATCAAGAACAAGCTCACCTCAAGACTAGTCAAACAGGAAATTGCACTTGAGCTTCTCCATATCCAGATTTCCATAGGCAGATTCCCATACCTTCCCACCAATAAACCCTAACTCACCTAATATTCCATCATAACTCTCCCCAACTACCTTTCTAACTACTTTCCCATTCACCTATACCTACCTCCACTATATAAAAAAACTCCTTCAGAAAATCAAACCTTGTACTAACGCTCCAGACAATTTACCTGCTGAGTTTCTACAACTATCCGCGTGCCATTGCCTATCCTATCAGCATACTTCTTAACAGATCCATTAAGGAGTCCATCGTACCACATATCTGGAAGAAAGCATTTGTTCTTCCTGTACATAAAGACAGCAACAACTCTGATATCTAACTTCTGACCCATAGCTATCCTCTCCCCAATCTCCAAAGTATTAGAAAAATGCATTCACACTCAGCTTCTCAAATATCTTGTTAACAACCAAATCCTTTCCTCCACTCATCATGGCTTCAGGCTAGGGGATAGTACTTGCACTGCTCTCATATCCTTTCTGGTCACAGTAAATAAGACTTGTGATGCCAGTTACTCAGTTTCCTCACTCTTCTCTCAAAGGCCTTCAATACAGTCTCCCATCCACTTCTACTTACCTCTCCAACTTAGGCATCTCACCCCACACCCTAAATTTGTTCTCAAACTACCTCACAGACAGGCAGCAGTCCACCAGATGGCAACTATCATGCTCACCATTTCTCAAGACAACTACAAGTGTACCCCAGGGATCGATTCTAAGTCTCCTACTTTTTACTATAACTTCCATGCCAGTCTTACCCATGGCACTGTTTCCCATATGTTGATGATTCCACAATCATATGCACAGACAAATCCATTACTGAACTGCAACATCTTACCCAAGATGCCTTTACAACTACCGAAACTTAGATGTCAAACAATCATCTTGCTCTAAACCTCAATAAAACTAAACTTCTAATATTCACCCCCCCAAAAAAACCCCTCTCAACAGGAATGAGTTCTCTGTCCAATCACTAACTAATACTGTCATTGAAGTTGTTCCAAGTACTAAACTGCTAGGAGTCACTATCAATGAAAATCTAACATTCGACCTCCATATCCATAACATCAAAAAAACATATCAGAAACTAAGTATCCTTTATAGACATAATCCCTTCCTTAACTATACTGCAAGGAAAGTTCTAGCCTCTTCTTTTCTCTTTCCATTTTTACTATATGGTGTTCCCATCCTCATCAATATACAGTCCTCCTCCAGTCCTAAGATTGCCAAATTTGTAACAAACTCAAAATATTCATCCCATCACTGCTTATCTCTATATCAACTATATTGGCTTGAACTGCCACATTACCTGACATGTCTTCAATTAACTACTGCACATAAACTTATACACAAGCCATCAATGTGCCCTTCTCTTTCCTCCTTACTAACCACATATCAACCCAACAGACCCCTTAAATCTGAAAACAAATTGTGGCTGAAAGTTGACAAACCAAATCTCTCAGCAGGTCAAATGCTGTACTATTTTACTAACTCTAAACTCTCGAATGCCCACCCATCTTTAATCAGAACCATCAGTAATCCTGCTATCTTTAAGACAACTCTCAGAAAATATCTTTCTTGTCTGTGGCACTACACATGTGCCAAAACACAACCTCCTTAAAGAACTTTCATCTTTCCATCACTGTACTCATATAGCTGTTCCACTTCATCTTGCCATAACAGCTGTATGAGCTCTTATTCTGCCTGCTAAATCTCAGCTACTGACACCTACAAACCAATAACATTTAGTCATACAACTCCACCATTAATGTAAATAATTTTACACAATGTACAAGTGTATAAAATGTATATAATTCCTGAATTGTTGAGATCATATCTTCTATGTAGTGTGGCTGTATGTGCTCTGTACTAGTGTTAATTTCTGATATTTTACTGTACTGTAGCTGTACTTTACTGTATATTGTGTGTTATTTTTCCTTGTATGTTTTTGTAATATATGTGGAGCTTTTCTCCCCTGGCCTCCACTGAAAATGGGCTCACCTAGGCCCAGTGGACCTTCCCGGTAAACAAATGCAATAAAATAAAATAAATAAAATAATAAATATCATATCATATCATATCCTTGCAAACTGTTGGCCACCATCTATGCCACAAGAAACTCATAAGTCATACTTGGACTTAGTGGAGATCATCACCATTCAATCTAATACCATATTCATGGGTGACTTCAACCACTCACTATAATCTGGGAAACTTATGTGACCCCCAGACTTAGAGGCCCACAGATTCTTGGACTTTGTAAATAGAAACACCTTAGACCAGATAGTCCATACACACACTAGGGGTGCAAACATACTTAGTTTGGTATTCACAAACGTGGGAGAACTCTGCACCCCCAACACCAGTGTAGTGTCCTCTTTGGTAATGTCAGACCACAGTGTGTCTCCTTCATAATAAAAATCAGTTCTGTGATGCCAGCTACCCCCATAACATTTAAGAAATCAAACTTTCTATTACTAACTGATAACCTGCCAAACAATTCAAATACTCCCAAACCCTGAGAACAAAGCTGCCTATATGGAATTGTTTACAAAAACTGTGCACAATTGTGTCAATAAATGCATAGAGACAGTTGTGCCTACCAGAAATAAGCTTGGAACTAACTCAAAAACAAACTACCTTGGTGGAATCTAAACATAAAAAGGCTGTACAACAAAATAAAAAATGTCATAGCCTAGATTAGAAAGTGTTACGCCCAGCATGATAAAAATATGTGCATCAATCTAGGACAAAGTAGGTTTACTAAAGCCTAATTTGAGGTATATATAGCCTCCCAGGCAAAGGACTGGCACAAGGCTTTCTTTTGCTATGTCAGAAAGCTCAAAGACAGCACAAAGCAGTGTGCAGAGCTGATTGTAATTTGAGCCACCTACACAAGGCTGTATAGATACAGCAAATCTGTAGGCCATCAAATTTATCTCCAATTTTACCCCCTCTGTCCTCCAGCCACAACATAAGGAAATACCATCAAACAACCCCCCAACTATCACTATGGAGCAGGTCCTAGACACACTCTCCAATGCCAAAACCATTGCATCAATGGGTTCCAATATCCCAGGATCTCTCCTAAGTGGCCTGAAACATGACCTATTTGGATCATTGAAGTCACTGTTTAACCATAGGCTGCAGATAGGCTTTGTACCATGCAAATGAACAACTGTAAAGATCATCCCTCTGCGCAAAGGTGGGTGATTAATGAACCCTGGGAACTATCGACCCATAAGTCTGACTAGTCTCATATGCAAAGTCATGGAATGAATTATCATGGAAATGATCAATAATGACATAGGAAAACTTCAAAATCTGAATCCAGCCCAGTTTGGTTTCATCAAGGGCAGATCATGCTTACTCATCCTTATGGATTTCTTTGAGAAAACCAACAAGGCAATGGATGAGAGCAAAGTGGTACATACTACCTACATTCACCTGGCTAAGGTATTTGAAACAATACCACACTTGGGCATTGTAAACTCACAGATATAGGCATAAATTCCTATGTTACATGCTGGATAGCCAGCTGGCTCTCAAATAGGACTGAGGAAGTTAGGATAGGTGAGACCACCTCCATGAAGAGGCCATTTACTACCCAAGTCCCTCTGAGCTCTGAACTTGATCTGTTCCTTTTTGGTGTCTAAATCTCAAAAGTCAAGGCTAATGTCAAAGACCTCTGACTGACCAAGTTTGCAGATGATTACAAACTAGGAGAAGTCACAGAATCCCACCAAGATATTAACATCTTGCAGGAAGGACTAACCTATACAAACGCCTGGTATCAAAGCCATTGCTTACAGCTCAATGCCAAGAAGTGCATAATAGTGCCATTTGAGAACTCAGCCACCCTAGGTAATTAGCTTATCAATAACACATCCCTAAGAGTAGAACTAGTAGTCAGGGATTTAGGTACATATGTAAACAGCAACCTGTTTTTTGACCAATGTGTGTCTAAGGGAGTAAGAAAATCATTCTATGTTGCTCAACTTATAAGCAAAGGTATGGCATCTAGGTCCAAGTAAGTCATTGCACCATTACACTCAGCCCTTCTCAGACACACCATTGAGTACAATGCACCCGTCATTATGCACCTGACTAAGCACATGCAACAACTGGAATGTCCACAGAAGTTTCTCACAAAAATAATGCAGAGCATTAGCAGCATATCCTATATGGATCACCTCAAAGCCCTATGCATATATTATGTCTTCTATAGAGTGTTGAGGGTAAGCTATGTGTGCCATGCAAGGCATCACAGGATCCCACTCTAATGGACCTCTTGCTTATCTGCAAAACAGATAGCATCAGAGCTACTCAGTCCAGAGAAGTAAACCTTGCTTACAACATAAATAAGACTTGTTAGAAGGACGGTTATGTGTCTCAGAGAATACCCCTTCTCTGGAGCATACTTCCTATCCATGTGAACCAGTGTTCTTCCCTCATCCTATTCAAGCATAGCCTGGATGAGTGAATGGGAAATCAGAAGTTCATCCTGGTCTGTCACCTGTGTCTCTAATGGAGAGAGGCAATCTGTAAATGTTTTATGTTTTACAATTACCTCTAAAAATAATCTCTAGGGCACCAAGCTTGTTGGATACATTTGAGATGCATGGCTGGGCTTAAAAGGCTCTTGTGGTCATTAGCCTAGTATATACCCATGACTCTATATGTGCAAGTATTAGGCTAGCTGCCCTTGATGGACAATTTATGCCTAGCCAGGTTCCATTTGGCTATAGATTGGCCTTTCACATCTCATAGGTTCATAGATGTGTACTAGGCTAATGGCCCTGGAGCCTTTACAAGCCTAGCCCATAGGATTACCCTGGCATCATGCCACCCGACCTTAGTTCTTAGTGCCTCTGTTGAGTAGAGCCACTGGAGTGATCCCTGGGTGAATTTTCTATTTCCCATCCACTCATCAATATTTCTCTTGAAGAGGGCCAATGAGGTGCTCTGCTTGACATGTATGGGAAGTCTGTTCCATAGCATGAGCAGTCTCTGGGTTATGAACCTGTCCCTCCAGCATGTTCTGTTGATTGTGGTAAGAGGTTGAGGACTCTGGAGTGTGTGGTATGGAGGGATTGGGATTTCTTTAGATGTAGCATTTATAACAGAGCTGGGTCAGACATGGCTTTCTAAGTCAAGCAGAGATCATCTCTAAGTAGGCGATATGAGACAGAATAATTGGAGTTTTTTGAGTCTGTCCATACAGGACAAGAGTTTAAGGCCTAGGATCCTCTTTGTGAGGTATTTTTGTGGCCTCTCCATTTGTTGCAGGTGTCTAGTGAGGTACATTCCAAATGGGCCGTTGTACTCGATGAATGGCCTAATAAGAGAAGAGTAGAGGGAGACAATGACCTCTTTCTTCCTGGATGCAAAACCTTTAGTAATGAGATTTGCCACATAGAAGGACTTTCTGACCACAGTGGCAACATGGTGGTCAAAAGAGGGTTGCTGTCAACCTGTGTTCCTAGATCTCTTATAATGGATTTCCAAGGTGATTAGTTTGTGGTTGGATCTAACCAGGGAGGAGTTGACTACTGGTGTAGAGCAATGGTTGCCCATGTTAGTAATGACCAGGTCAAGGGTGTTGCTACCTCTAGTGGGGGTAAGAACAAGCTGCTCCAGGGCTTTGGAATTAATGAATTCCAGAAAGCGTTGGGCAAGTGTATTAGTACATGAGTAGTTTTCCCAGTGTGAGAGTGTTAGGTTGGACCCTAATATTCTTCAGGGTGCTTAGGAACGTGGAGTGTGAGTCTTGGGACATGGTTGGGGATGTATAGCAGGCTATGATCTGAATCACTGTCTTACCCAATGTTAGCTGCACCTGAAGTATCTCAGATGCGTTATGTTGGGCTACCAGTCTGGAGGTGTGCGCATCCTTTATGAATATGGAAACACCACCGCCTTTGGGACTACGATCCAAGATCTGGGGCCGAAAGGTGTGGAATGAGTTATAGCCTGGTACTGCAGGGGAGCTTTCGGCTGCCTTGAACCAGGTCTCTGTTAAAGCACAAATGTCGATGTTCTCCTTTTTAAGGAGTGCTTCAAGTGGATGCATTTCGAGATTTAGACTTCCAGCATTGAGCAGCATGACTCTCAGATTGCATTTGTTTGTAGCTGTTACGGTGGTAGTTTGGTCTTTGGAACGCCACCTAAAAAAGGCACTATAAGGCTGGCAAGATTCTTGGCCAGTATCCGGAAGCCCAGGGGTGACAGATGTAGGCCATCTCTGGCAAAGCATCGAGGTCTGTCAATCATGCCTTCCCAGGTAGACAGATACTGGTTCCCCTTAGAATGACACCAGAAACTTAGCCAATTGTTAAAATCAATCATTTTCTGCTTGTACTGTGGTATCATTCTGGGTGATGGTAGGATGCTGCTCAGAGCTAGGGTCATACCCACCTGGGCTACATAATCTTTTAAATTATACATTACCCCTAATGAGAATAACTGAGATCATACCACAGATAATTTGCGGGGACCCATGCATGGGATAAATCATTTAGGAGTTGCCTCTCTCTATTAATAGTACAGGAAGCAGTCCTGGGGTACATTTACCTATTCATAGATCTAAGTTGTGCTTGAATATGGACAGGGATGAACTTTATTTTATGTTGATGTGGAGTCTGTTCCTCAGCAGAGGTATCCTCTTAGAGATATACCTGTCCATCCAAATGATACTGTCGATTTTGCAGAAGAGGTTTAGATCACTAGACAGTATTTCAGATACCATTTGACTTGCTAATGTGCAGTAAATTCATCAATAATGGATCAGAAGATGCCTTATATGCCAAACACAGGTTACCTCTTAGCAGCCTGTAGAATACTGAGTATAGTGACAGGGCTATGAGTTGGTCCACGTAGGACATGTTATTTAGTCCTTATGTCCTTTTAGTTAGGTATCTCTGTGAGAATTCCAGTTGTTGCATGTATCAAGACAGAAACATGCCAAAGCTTTCATTATATTCAAAGATTGGCTTAATGAGATCTGAGTAAAGGGAAATGAAACCCATAGATCTAGACACAATCCCTTTGTTTATAAGCTGTGCAGTACAGAAGGGTTTTCTTCCAATAATAAATGCATGTTGGTCAAAAGATAAGTCACTGTCCACATAAGTTCACAAATCCAAAACAACCAGGTCAACTCTTCGGGGTGTATTGTCAATGTAGTAGTTCCCTAGAGTGGATGACTTCCCAAATGATTCTGTAATGCATTTTTGGCATTTAGTTTCAGTCCATACTGCTGACACCACTTATTTATTTGAGACAAGCCTTCCTACAGGGTGGTTAAGTCATTCAGGTTTCAATGACTGCTTCTAGCTTGCAGTCATCTCAAACATAATCAGTCAGAGCCCTTTGGTATTGGCTTTTACTCCAGAAGAGAAGATGTCAAACAGGACAGGTTCCAGCACAGAACCCTGTGGGGCACTTCTTATGACTGATCTGTTTGTGGATGTAACTTCTCCTATTTTGATTGCCTGTGTCATATCTCTGAGCCAGTCAGCAATCCAGTGGGTTTTTGTTCCCAGTTTATTTAGATTTTCTACTATGCCAGAGCGAGGAATCATGTCAAAAGCTTTGGCCAGGTCAAAGCTTGCAGTGTGTACCATTTTGCCTTCATCCATTGAACCTATAAAGTGAACTTTGGGTCTTTACAAGTGTCCTCTGATGATCATGAAAATTATAAAGCAGTCTGAATACGGTTGATGTTGGTGGAAGAAGTTCAGTCAAAACTTCAGCTGCAAGAGGTGCATCGGGCAATGAGTTCAACCAGCACTATGGAGAACAGAAAATGTCTTCTATAGCTTTGTTTGTTGCAGGGTCCCCATGGTCAGAGATACCTTTAGGTTTGATACCATTGTTCCTTTAGGAATAATTCTACCTTAGATGAAAGACATTGTATACTTTTATGTTAAGACTATTTATGACTTCTGTTTGCAAACAGAGCCATCATTGCAGACAATTTGGACTAATTTTGAAACAGTCAATATGCTCCTTGGTCTAACTTTACAATGTATGATTTACATTTAAATTGCAGACACAGAGTGAAAAGTTGAGCCATAAATATGTTTTAGAATAATGGGAAGTAAATTCCAAACTATATAAATATGTTTCATTCCCTACTTAAGATAAAGGACTAAGAGAATTTGTGGTGCTGAGCACTGGTCATTTTATCTTGAGACGTGCTGGTCAGCTACAAAAATAAGGGTATATATTTTGGATTGGCTAAAGAACTGCTGTGTTGATATTTGTTTAATGCCTGGATGCTGAGACTTTCTTTAGAAGATCAAGAATGTGCCTACTTATTTTTGGAGATGAGGGGATATGGTCTTTTGGCTGTGAAATTTGTTTGGGTTTGCCACCTTTTTTTTGGAGAAAAACATTTAAATTGTTAAGTCGTGATGTTGAGTCCAGGCAGGTGACTGTGATGGAGTTTGTGTATTAGTCTAGAAATTAGAAGTTAATAAATGTTTAAGCTCCAGTTATTTTTAAATTAAGGAAGGAGATTTGAAATAAAAATGCATCCATGATCAGAGAAAAATGCCATCATTATTGGGGGGGGGGGGGTGATTCTAGTTCTCTAGATGGTAAGAAAAATGGCAAACATAGAGAATATCAGCAATATAACTGGTAAGAAGTTTATTACTGAACATAAACTTACCTCAAGTGAATTCTGTATTCAGGTTCCACTTTTATGAAACATGCTTTAAGCACTAGAATTGATTTTATTTTCAGTATTTTATTTTTATTTGAGGGAATGTTTTGTATATAGGTGGAATGAATGGGACAGTTGGGTATAGCATGAAAAGCCAATGGGCTACTGGGCTGTTTCTACAGAAAAAAATAAATTAATTAATGAATGACTGCAGATGGAAATATAGTGCATTATAAAATGGACAACAGTTTTTTGACAGATATGGGAGAGTTATAAAGATTCAGTTCTGTTGGGTGAAATGAATAATTTAATTGAAAAGTATTCATTACAGGAGTGTCAGACTTCACTTGATTTTGTAGGAAGGGAGATTTTTTTTTCTCTTTACTGGATTTGTATTCCAAAAAGGAAGTTTTTATAGGGAGTTTTATAACCCATATGGGTTTTCTGTGAAGAGGTTGCAGGATAAACTTTAGGGGGTTAAAGGGGTCATATAGTTTTCTTGAGCAAAAATGTGCAGTGGTAAATTGAGGGGCTGAAATTATCTCTTGATAAGAAGTTATCTGATTCATTTAAAATTTATTTGGATAACCATTTCTTTTGTAAGAGCTAAAATAAGAATTAAAATCTGTTAATTCTGATTCCTTACCTGGTGAATATAGCATCACACATGGCTTTAATAAATCATTAAAGATTGGCAGTTGAGGTTATTGGTAACAGTATTAAATCAATGAGTGGCATCAGCATCAGGATTTTCTGCCTAGTAAACTCTATGGATGTCATTAGTTGTCCATGGGGCCACTTTAGGAATTGGACACAACTTGATAGCATTAGATACAGCTGGTGTAGGACGTGAGTTTCAGTTACAACTTTATATGGCTACAGTGAAGTTATTGTGAAAAGAATAAATTCCAAGGTGGATTTGTCTAACTGGAGACCTATTTTTTTAATTCTGGCTATAAGTTACTTGTTTTTATGTTGCAGAATTAGATTTAGAGGTATATGAAACAACTGCCTTCAGCTGTAGTACAAGGGTTAGTCCCAGTGTGTGGAGTTCATTTGTTTCTATGTTTGGTAAAGGAATTTTTTTTTGTGTGTTTCTGTGTTTGTAACTTCTCTGACTACTGAAAAGTGTCTTGTCTGCTTGCATATTTTAATGTGAATATCTGATTGTTTTATTGTATAATGCACATGTTTATTGCACTACTCTGTATAAAAATATTTTTCTCTTGTTTACAGTGTGGAGGTTTTCTCCCCGGGCCTCCGCTGTAAATGGATCTAGTCCAGTCGGAATCTCCCAGTTAACAAATGTCAAACAAAATATTAATAAATAAGTAAAAATAAACTTTCTAAAAGTTTGCAGCAGGATTTGGTTAAGGGACTTCTTAAGAAGACAGATATTGAAGGTTTTTGGTAGCAGAGCAAAGCATCCTTGATATGGTACAGAGGAAGCTGTGTTTTGGTACAAAGTTCAGTTTTTAGTTAGAGGAAGTGCATTTCTTTCATTGTGTGAAGCCAGTAGTGAATAGTTATACTGATAAGTTAGTATCAGCGCCAAGGGGAACTTTGTGTGTTTTGTATTGTATCAGAAAGTAAGCATCAACTTCCTTTCTTATAAAATTGCCTTGTTTTTTTCTCTATTGAGAGATATGCCAAACAGTGGGCGTATAATTTTAGAGGTTGATTAAGTGGTATACATTTTGCTGAAGAATAATCTTGTTTTTTTTTTTTTTTTGTGGTTTTGGTACTTCTATTGGACCTGAATATTTATGATTTAAAAATTGGTGTGCCCTTGCTGTTTAGAAACAATTAAAAAAAATCAATTTTCTTTGAGGGTAGTTTGGTGATTAATTAGCTGGTAGTTTCCCTCTCATTTTGTAAGAAGATGGAGGCACAGCTAATGGGGATATTTTTCTTTGTCCTATAGGAGAACCATCTGATCCTACAGAAAAAGGAATGCACTTATACATTTTATATTTTTGAAGGATTACTTTGGGTTCTTTTGGAAAAGTAGAGATTGGAGAATACAGACTAGGGCAAGGATTCTGTTATGGAAAAGATTCTACCTCCCAATGTATCAAGGACAGTTATAGTTTCAAACTGAGTGCTTTATGTCGTTTGGCAAACATGAACAAGATGCTATATATATCCAGGTTTAGAAACTTTCTCTGATATAAATAAAAGATGAAGAAAAAGAAGACGATGAAGCAGATGCTGTAGTGTGTTCATGGCCTTTTAATTTTTTTTTTAGAAAATGACACTTCATACAGGTGACTGATTCAAAGAGCCAATGTAGTTTACTAGGCATGCTGTCATTCTGTCATTCTCTGAAAAAAAAAAAATTAATAAAAACTTAATGCTCACTCAACACACTGCAGTATAAAGTCCTGATTTTGAATTATTTTTTTCTCTAAAATGATCAGTTGTTCAGTTATATAATGGATACAGTAGTCGTTAAGTACAATTTATTATACATATGACGTCAGTACACAACTAGATTCCCACCAGTGAAAGATTAAAGTACTACCTACTCCAGAAAACCAAGACTGATAGCTATACTTAATTCTGGAAGGTGCAAACATTCAGCTTTCTGTTTAGTTACACTTGTGATCATAGCAAATAAAATGTTTCTTATTACATGTTTGGCAGATGTTTTGCAATCTAATCCACTGAAAAAGAAAGCAGGACCATAACACTTTTGTATTCTCTGAAGTGTTTATAATTTTAATGTCAGGTGATGAATTGAGTGATAACTGATAATCATATAAGGCTATTTATGAGCAATACAAGGATATGTATCCTTAATGGAGAGTATTTCATATTTCAGTGGAAATGGATGTTGTGCATGTCAGCAGAAGTAACATTTTGGCAGGGAAGGTAAGGGTGTGTGTGTGTGTGTGTGTGTGTGTGTGTGTGTGTGTGTGTGTGTGTGTGTGTGTATGTGTGTGTGTGTGTGTGTGTGTGTGTGTGTGTGTGTGTGTGTGTAATTCGAACATAACAATGACTCTGGATCATTATACTATAAATTACTTAGCAAATACCCTCTAGCTGAAGAATTTTATTTAAAAATAATACTCTAAGTGAACTGTCATAGATTCAGTCATGTAGGTAGAGGCTGTTTAGAGCTATTAAACAAATGTCTTAGAAAGGAGTATCTGCTCAGACACCAAGATAGATTAGTTTTCAAAATTTAGTTAAAATCAGGAACTTTCTTGCAAAAAAACTGAATGGGTGAATGTCTCACAAGGTTTTGACCATTTATCTTTCCAATTATCATACAGTTATTCATGCTACAACTCCGTATAATTTTGGGGAAAATAAAAAGTCTGCTTATCTGATGTCTGCTATTTGAATTCTTACAATCTCTTACCTTCTAACAATGTAGCAATGAGTGTCTCGAGTAGTTTGAAAATGTCTTGAATCTGGTCTTATTTAGTGAATTATGTTGTGTCAGACTGTCATCACAGATGTTTTGTCTCACCTGAAATGAAAGAATTTTAGTCTTATGACTGATTCTTTTTAAAGTTGTGGTGTGGAGTGTCACATGGCCAAATGTACAGTGGCTTACATTCTCTGTGGAAATCTAGAACATACTGTGTACACGGTATGTCTTTAACAATTGCTACTCTTGGGGCTTCACCTAGAATACACAAATATCTCTACTAACCCATTAGCTGGAGGCCCAGTGATGAGGAAGGCATCACATGCAAGCATTTCTAAAATGGAGAGCAAACCATCTAGTATTTCATTTCTTCCAGCTTAAACTGAGTATTTCCTCTGGATTTAGTACACTATAGATGTGGCCATATCCTATGTGCTATCATATGTTTGACCACATCCTCTATGCCCTACCCTGGATATCTAAAAAGGTGGCAGCCCTTGCCCTGAGATGGTTGGAGGAGGTTGACAAAAGTGAGTTTGTCTAATACTTAAAATTCATTCTTTGTACTAGTTTGGAAGGGGTTAGAAAGGTCATCAAGGAAAGAAATTAAATTATGGGTGAAACTGGTTAAGAAGTTTCCTTTTATCAAAGATTTTATTTGTTTTTAGGGTACCAGAATCTGGTTTAATTTCTCCAAGTCTTTTGGGTTTCTAATACCGTGACAGGAATGGACCCCATTCATGAGTCAAAGTATGATTAAAGTTCATGAAATTAGTATTGTTTCAATCTTTGATGTTAGCCACACATTCTCTCCTTCTGCAATTCATATGGAGCTGCATGTATTGGTAACATATCTAAGTATGACTGAATTCTTTTTTATAAGACCCATTACTCCTACTACTATTGGAACTGTCTGGTTATCCTTTTTCTACATTGTCCTCATTTCTGGATGTAAATCCTGGTATTTTATGACTTTGTGTCTCTCTGTATGTAAGACACTATAGTCACTGGGTGTAGCAATTTCATTGATCGATGCTACTTTTATCTTCTTTTCATGGACTAGTCCTATTGGTAATGGGTGATACCATGTAATATAAAATTCATCATTTTCTATAATGCTTTTTGGCTCATGTTTCTAGTGTTTCTCAGCTACTTCAATACTATGATATTTGCATAATCCCCAATGCAACAGTCTTGCCACATTATTAAGCCTTTCAGTATATAGTCCTTCTGCCATTAGTATATTACACCCAGCAACAAGATGTGTGACAGCTTTCAATTCTGTTTTACAAAACCTGCATTTCTCTGTTTCTATCACATGTTCAGTGGACTTTGTAAACCACCATGTACATAGTCCACTTTCCTGGGCTGCCAATATTAACTTTTCATCATTTGGTTTAAATTCACTTCTCCTTAACCATTCCTCCATTTGGTCCTGATCGACATGAGGTTGTTCCAAGAGTTTTCTGTACTTGCAACTATATTTATGTATTTACCATATTTTTTGCCTTCTCATCTGATCCTTCACTTTATATTCTTTCATTTTTTGGCACATTCAGTTGCTGCCTGATTTTTATCTACTTCTGGTCTGATTTCCATTCCTACTTGACACCATTATGCTTCTGTTAAATTAAGCAATGAAGGCATCTTAGGCTTATTCTCCTCATGTTTTAAAACTTTCACTATGTTTGGATCTTGTGAGTTCAACAGATATATTTGAAGTCCTATGATTGTAGATCTACACATGTAATCAGTTTCAAGGAGGCCCATACCTCCTTCAGAAGGGGGAATATATAATCTTGGTATGCACTGATTTGTATAAATCATCTGATAAGCATGAAACATTTTTCTTGGGTTCCTGTCCAATCGATTCAATACATTTTAGGGCCAGCCAGTCACTTCAAAATTGTAAGTTAGCACAGGAAGACCAAATTGGTTTATAACTTGGACTTTGTTCCTAAATGTCAGAGCTGTTTTCAGTATTAATTTTAGTCTTCAAAAGTATTCCTTATAGGGAGGGGGGATGTGTGGCCAGCATGAGACAAGGATAGTAGTACTTCTTCAATGCTCTGCTACAAAAGATATATTTCTGACAGGAAATGTTTTGTTTGAATAATTCTAAACAGTTCAAACTAGTGAATTTCAATAGCCCTTGGTCTTATAAAGGATTATTTCAAGAAAAAAATTAAAAATCTAATAACTTTCCTGTCAAATACTGTGTAAAAGTAATTTCTTTCACTGTATCAAGCAGCAACATGAGCTACACTAAGGCAGCACTTTAGGATTCTTCATTTAAGAAAGAGCTTTAGTCACTTTTGTCTCATATTCAAGAATTATCATTAAAAATGGACAGACTGGACAATAAAATTGATGATTTTAAGAAAGATTGTTCCACTCAGATAGAACAAATTAATGAGGCTCTTCAGGTACAGAAAAATCAGATCTCTGGCATTGAAGAATCCCTTAATATTATGGATGGAAGGCTAAATGAAGGAGAAAACATTGGACTTTTATTGCAGCAAAATAAAATCTTATCAGTTAAAGTAGATGACTTTGTAAATAGATCTTGAAGGAATAATATTTGTAGATTTGGACTCCTGAAGGTACTGAAGGTAACAATATAATTTCTTTTTTAACAGCCTGTCTTCCTAAGACTTTAGATCTTCCAGAAGCTCTCTCTTTTGGGATAGAGAGAGCACACCATTCCCTAGGTAAATCTGCTGCAAAACCTGGTTCTTCTCTGAGATCTATACTGGTGAAGTTTATTTTATCTCAAGACTGCATGGGCTAAGTTACCACTTAAATATGATGGAAACATTATGCGTTTTGACAATGACTACTCAACAACAGTGATGGCAAAAAGAAAACAATTCCTTCCACTTATTAGAGAACTTAAAAAGAAGCAAATAAAAGTACATTTATTGTTCCCATCCAGACTAAAGATTTTCTTTACAAATGGGGTTAAACTCTTCAAAGATCTTGACCCTGCTTTGTCATTTCTACAAACAAATACAATTTTTGAACAAACAGAGCAAATGGATTGGAGTAATATATCCTCAAAGAGACATATAAATTCAAATGGAAGCAAGATAAGTGAGAAAAAGAAAAAAAATAAAGGGACAAAGAAGGACTTTTCCTTTTTTCTTTTCTCTTTTTTCAATCCATATTTACAAGGAAAGTAACAATGTTAAAGCATGTTTATTTTTTCCTTTTTGTAAACAAGCAAAAATGTAGTTTTATATAAATATTTAACAATAATGCAAGAAACAATAACATACTCAGTTACAACATAAATAGAAACTTAACTACAAGCAAGTAGACTGCACATGAAAGGTAATTTAATTATTTTTTCTGCATTGTACTTATTTATTTAACAGTTAATTGACAATTATCTTTTTGTGAGTTGGAACAAAAAATATGCATTTCTTTAACAAAAACATTCATTGTTTATATTAATATATACATTGCAAGTTTCTATATGAAATTGCATACTTAGAAGTTACTGCATATTTTATTTATGAAATAGAAAAGACTGCAAGATGACACATAGCTGAACTTACATTTGTTTACCTTATATAGTTACTATTACAGGCTTGACCACAGCATATATCTTTAGTACTATCTTGTTTTTCTTGATGCTTTTGGGAAAAGTAACAACAGTGCTAATTTCTGTTACTTAAACAGTGTATTATTATACAAGATACCATCACCATCAGTTTAATGTAAAATGAACAGATATTATCCAAAGTAAACACTTGTTAGGGTAATATTTAAAAGGAAGCTTTGTTAAAACTAATAATTGCATTCTAAAGCTCCCTGTCGAGTCAATATACAGTCTTAGATAATAAGACATTGTTTTTGCTAGACACAATGAAATGTGAAGTGGGGGTGAATATAGTTGTTAAAGAACTGTCTTTTGTGCTTGTTTGGTTAAAAAGAGGTTTTAGTATATTAAACAACCTTAAATTTCTCTACTTGAGTGAAAGATTGAGCTTGGTGTTGTATGTAATGAAAATTGTTGTTATTTGAAGGCTGTTCTTTGAAAAGCTTCAGTGTGGTTTAGAAATGAAGCTTCTTTCTCTCAGGCTCAAGCTTTCTTCTTCAAGTAGATTATGTGAAGCTTTTGAGGTAAAGGCCTAAGATAACTTAAAATTCCCACCCAGACTGACAGAATAGAACTGTTCAAGCTTGGAGATCTGGTTTGGCAGGCAGCTTTGGAAAGATAATTTATGTAAAAGGTGGAAGCTTCTGAATATGCATTAGATCAGGTTTCACTGTAACAACACAAACAAGCTAGCATAGCAGAAGAAAAGTTAATATGTTACGTGAAGCATGTACACTAATAATTGAAACAGAAAAAAGTGTATATTGTTGGAAGGTATTATTTGATGCAAATGAATACAAATATAATATTTAACGTTTTATTTTAATGGCAAAATATATAAGTGTAGAGCATACTGATAAAACACATGAAGGTTCCAAAGAAATAAAAATGCTGGGGATTTATCTTTGTACTAGTAAATCGTAGTCTGTGTTGTTCTTTAATAATTTATTTGATATATACAGTTATTTTTTTCTTAGTAAATAGGTCTGAAACTGAAACAACTGTTCCACTTATTTATATTAATAAAAACTTATAGGATACAGCTATACTTCTAGCTAATTGTGATTAAAGTTTTTATATATATATGTATATATATATATATATATATATATATATATATATATATATATATATATATATATTTGTGGTAGAGTGGTTTGGGGTTATCTTTCTTCTCACTCTTTGTCGGACTATTTGAGGAGTTGGTTTGCTTGGATGGTTAGACTATTCAAGCATGGAGTGTTAGACTCCTTGAGAAGTAGGAGGGGTTTTAGAAGTAATTGTTTTACGACAATCTTACTTGTTGCCTTTTTATGAGTATCCACAAATGTAATGATTTTGTTCCTAGATCTATTCTCAGAAATTACTATTTGTATGAACATTAATAAGCAGTTCTTTATAAATAGACCATCATTCTCTATGAGAAATAAGTAGATGTTTCTGATCAATAGGACAAATGACATTTATTAGCTGCATTTCTATAAATCTTAATGGATTAAACAATGTAAGAGAGGTAACTTAAAAAGATATCTTCTTCTTTCGGCTTTTTCCGGTTAGGGGTCGCCACAGCGGATTATCTGCCCGGTCATGATTGTCAGTGGAGTTTTACAGTGTTGATTTGCCAGCCTGGCACCCAACCTTCCACAGAAGGCACACACATGCAGACACTCACACCTAGGGCCAATTTAGAGTGTCCAATCCACCTACTGCATGTCTTTTGGGATGTGGGAGGAAACTGGAGCACCCGGAGGAAACCCATGCGACCACAGGGAGGACATGCAGACTCCGCACAGAAGGCACCCCAGCCGAGAATTGAACCGGAGAACCTCTTGCTGTGAGGTGACAATGCTAACCGCTGCACCACCGTGGCCGCCCAACTTAAATCTCAGGTTATCTTTCTAAAGGAAACACACTTATTAGCACAAGCTATAACCACACTTAATACTAAGAGATACATTATACTATTGAGTTCACAACATAATCAGAAAAAATGGGGAGTAGCTATTTTATGGAAGAATTCTTTACCTATGCCTGAAGTTATGGGAACATATTAAGATGATAAAGGTATGTTTTGTACTGCTACTATAAAATACAATAAGAAGATATTAACACTTGTTATTGTGTACCGGATTCCAGGAAGAGGAGTCAAGACAGTTGATCAACATTTAGAGCACATAATTCAACATGCAAAAGGCAGTGTCATTTTGGTAGCAGACTTTAACTGTATATTATCACCAAGTTTTACTAATACAAATAGTAAAATGAAAATTCAGTTGTCTACAAAACAGTTAATGAAATTTACTGAATTATTTCATCTTAGAGATATAAAAGAATTTTCAGAGCCAAATTTATTAATCTTTATGCATTGTTATCTTAGGCTTGGAACACAATCCAGAACAGACAGAGTTTATATCTGTAATGAGCTAGTAGACAAGCTGGGTAAAGTTAAAACTGTAATGTGCCCATTTTCAGATCATAATGCAATCACTTTTGAATTGTCTTTGAAGTCTAATAATAATTTTAAAATAAGAAGAATACCAGCATATATAACAGGTTTACAAGAACTTAAAGACTATTTTCTTAAAGAAATGTACTCCTTTATAGAAATTAACACAGTGGATACTTCAGAAATCTATATATGGGATGCTCTAAAAGCATATCTGTTTGGTAGAATCACCAATTGGCTGTTAAATAAAAAAAGCAATGGGACAAAGAATTACATGAAATACAGGGAAAATATATTAAGCTGAAGTTAGAAAAACAGAAGAATAAAAATAATAACATAGAAGAGATCAATAAGCTAAATGACAAATACTTGGACATTTTAAATCATAAAACCAAAATCAGTCTTAAGAAGTTTAAGATAATTAGCTTTTCTATCAACCCAAAGTCTATGCAGAATCTAGCCGCCAAAACAAAATTACTCAGTAAATCCAGTCACATAAAAGAAATCTATTCACACAGAAAGAAAAGTAACAGAAATAGAAAATATTCTAAAGGAATTCAGAGATTATTACAATGAAATTAATCAAAATAATACACTAATAGATCCAGAGGAAATAATCAAAACATTTATTAGAAAAAATATAAAAACTAGACTATCGAATGACCAAATGAAATTAATTGATAAACAGATTTCTATGTCTGAACTTCAAACCCAAATTTCTAAATTGAAGTCTAATAAAGTAACAAGTAATGATAGAATTATATCTGAACTTTACAAGCTGTTACCTAAAGAACCCTACACATATTACATAAGGATTTTTTCTATAGTTAAGGAAATAACTAAACTTCCACCTTCTTTGAAATATACCCTTATCTCTCCAATTTTAAAAACCAACAAGGATCCTACTCAGTGCTGTTCATTTCATTTATGAATGTAGATTATAAGCTATTCAAGGCAATTCATGTTGATAGACTAAAACACATGTGACCTTCTATGACTAATGAAGCTCAGACTGGGTTTATTTTAAATCAAAACACCTATGATAATATTAAAGAATAATAACAATAATTGACTATGCAAATAACACAAATGAGAACTTAACATTAATGAGTTTTGAAATAAATAATGCTTTTAACTGGGTCATCTGGAAATATCTTTTGCTAGCTCTAGAAGAATATAAGTTTTCCCTTAACTTTGCACATCTTATTAATCTTCTCTATACAGATTACTTTGTATATGTCGAAATAGGTACTTTTACATCTGATTCTACACAAGTATTAAAAGGAACTCAACAGGGATGTCTTCTTTCACCTCTGCTTTTTACCCTAGTTATGGAACCTTTAGCTAACTTTATTAGATCAAATACAGATATAAAAAGTATCAAAATAACGGAAAATTCAAGTTCTAACATTCAGTTGTTTGCAGATGACATCTTATTGACATTGAATGATGATAATAAATCTATATCTGCAACTTTTTTTAGAAATGGAACTATTTCAAAGAAAATCTGATTTAACATTTAATAATAACAAAACAAAAAAAATTGCCAATAAACATAAATAAGAATAAAATCCCAAATAAGTTCCTTAAATATACTGTTAAAGAAAAGAAAACAAATTTCTTGGGAATAACCATAATGGATAATATTAAAGATATACCCGCTGATTCAGTAATCTTCTGTGCAAGAGTAGCTTGGTCCTGCACAGAAGTAACCGTTTAGGAGCAGCATGGCAGCATGCCATGCATATTAATGAAGGTGCGCTGCCTAAGCTCCTAAATGGACATGGAGCATGGGTGAGTGCAGAGGGAATGTCTGAGAGCAGAGCTCTCACAATATACATACCCCTGCAATCAAGAACTGCAGTTTAGCTATAACAATGAGCGAGACCGCTCATAGGGGGTTGTATACCCAAGCAACACCCCCCAAGTTTATAAGAGCAATAGTTAAAATATAATAATATAAACAAGTACATTTTTTTATCAAACAGATAAAATTTAACCGTAGGTGCGCGGGTTTGCCCATTGCTTAGCTATGTACACTGCAGCATAAATGGCACAAGAAATAAATATCAAGATATATGCAAATGAAGCAGTACTACAATAGTGTAGTGGTCAGAGCATTTGCCTTACGAGCAGTCATTCCTGGTTCGAGTCTCACTCCAGTACATTCCATTTTCCATGTTGAATCACTTTATGAACAATATTTTTTGTTGCATAACCTACTAAATAACATATATTTGTGAACTGGAGTACTGCATTAAATGCAGATGTGAGGTGTCATTGTAATAATGTTGTAAAATCCACAGATAAACACAAGTGCCCCATACAGTATATGCACACATGAATCAGGGATACAAATCAAAGGTATAATGTGTAATGAATGATAAATCCATAGAGTGTCCAAATCCACCACCTTCCCATGAACCATTTTACATTTCTGTCTAAATTAGTGCAGGTGTAAGCGGGAGTAAGCAATATTAAGCAGTAGTAAGTGGGAGTAATCACTTGTAAGCAGTAGTAAGCAGGTATAAGCCTGTTTGCATGGGGGTAAGCAATACTTACACAGGTTAAGCAATATTGAAGCTAACTGTGTAAGCATATTTAACCGGACGTTAGCATTGCTTACATCACGCAAACCTGCTTACAATTGTTTAAAAGTGCCTTAATCGCTCTGTATGCAACAGCCGCTGTTCTGCCCAGCAACAAAATAAGCAGTCCTTGCAGGTCTTGAACCCAGGACCCTGTACACTATAGTCACAGTAATTAACCAGTAAGCCATCACAGCAGTACATAAGACTGAGGTATCACCAAACAGATCCTCACTATAGGAATATTAAACTTAACATGTGAAAGGAATCTATACACAGTTTTATGTTGTAGAACTTACTACATAACATAAATATGTGAACTGGAGTACAGCATTAAGTCCAGATGTGATTTGTCATTGTAATAAAGTGTTGAAATCCCCTAATAAACACAAGGACCCCATACAGTGTACATATACATGAATCATGGATACCAAACACATATATAACATATAATAAATAATAAATCAATGCCAAACAGCAAATAGTATGCAAATTAAAAATTAAGCAAGACTAAGCTTTGCACAGCCCTTCTTACTATGTGTAAGCAATGTGTAGGCCAGCTAAATCAGTTTTCCCATTGGTATACCCCTTTAAGCAATGCCAACCTTAGTTAAGCAGGTTTGCCCATAGCTTAGCATTTTCAAAACCGTCCAGTCATGGCAAAGTACAGGAAATTGGCGCTATTTAAACCCAACAGGTGGTAATACATCTGATAATTGGTTGCAGCTTCCTCCTGTAAGCACTATGACTGGTGTGGGAGAAGGAGTGTGCTTTCAGGCACAGCACTGGGGCATCCAGAAGTCCAAAGTCATGGCAGGGCACCTTGTTAAAGACCATGACCCGAGACTGCTGCAAGGCCAGTACCAGGGTTCCCAATATAAAGAGGAAGCATGGTACCATCTCGTCCATGACCTCACCAGTGCCACTGGCATACCTTGAACTGGTAAGCAGGTCAGGCATCACTATGCCGACCTGAAACAGAGAAAGAGGGAGCTCTTGGATCAGTGGATCCAAGAGGCTAGGTGGATGGGGATGTCCCAGCCGTATGTAAGTATCAGTCTACTACCTATTTAATAATTGCCAGCTCATGTATATTATGGATAGGTATGGCTAAATATTCCTCTTATGTCTTTGACAGTGGCAGATCAGTGGGCTGTAAACCGGGAAGCTCATGCCTGTAGATTGCAGAGGTTGCATCGCGAGGCAGGTTAGTAATACTCTTGCATGTACTGTCATAAGAAATAAATGTAAAAGTAGTAGAAAGTTAATTGCCAGTATAAACCCTGCATTGTTTAAGGCATGTACTGAATACACCAGACAATATGGCAAGAAGAGTCTCATATATGTTGTATGTAAATAAAAGGTTAACAGCCTGACAATAAAGGTCTAACTGCTGGGCTGCCTGTGTTTACTCTGGTATCATATGGTAATGTAGTGTTGCTATCTCTTAATAGTACTGTTGTATTAAACACTGTTACCCACACTGTGCTACATAAATAAAATGTGTAGGAATGTCTGTATATGACTGTTGTAATCACAAGAGGTCATATTGTACAACTGAGAGAGACTTAGACAGAAAACAGTGAAAAGACAGCCAACACAATCCAAATAGCACACTCACCTGGGACGTGAACTGTTGTATTTTAGCACACACAGCCATGGTTCAAATCCTGGGAGTGGTAGTAAGCTGTATACAGACTCATACCCATAACTGTACAGATATGTCCAGAATGTCCAGTTAATTGGCCCATATCTGCTATCTGTCCCCCTGGCAAATCAGTGGGATGATGCCAGATGTTTAGGCAGCAAATAATGACATACAACTGATTGTCAGACATCTATAAGAATAAACCTGTCACTCTAGCAACTCCCCAAAATGTTATGAGAGTAATAAGCAAAGTAGGCCCCATGTCAACCCACATGTATGTCTACAGCTATACAGACACCTGTATGTATTTATGTATATATATATATATATATATATATATATATATATATATATATATATATATATAACTCATAATATATATCTACACACACACACATACACACACACACACACACACACACACATATATATATATATATATATATATATATATATATATGTCTACATATATACAAACACGCACACACATATGACATATGTATATAAATACATGTCCCCTAGTTTTCATCACACATATCAATATACACATATATATACAGCAGTAAGTGTGTGCAAAATGGACAGTTATGTCACGTGTGAACCCCATGTTGGGACCACATTGCCCTTGTTTGTGAAGGTGGGATTGGGAATTTGGGGAAGGATACCATATATATTTGTGGAGGTGGATTGGGTTGGAATATAGAGAAGACAGCCTACAGGGGCAGTATCTGACACATGTGGTGGGTAAAAACCCTGGATAGGGAGTATCGTCTGTGATGTGAAGCCCCATGAGCTCCCATATGGAAACACTGGGAGCAAGGCCCCCACCCATTGCCAGTCATAACATCAGCTTCCCAGCCATGAAGGTGCCTGCGCTGGAGGCTGAGCAGGAAGAGCATGTGGACCCTGTGAGTGTGTGCTGAGGGCCTCAAGGTGCTGTAGCACATCTCCCAAGTCTGTGGAGCTCCCTATGCACTAGACCCTGGACCTGATCTCATGTGACAGGATCATGTCTGTGTGTGTGCTTCCCGGGGGGGGGGACACCATCCCCTGCGGTGGTTCCACCTGAAGGTAGTGTAGGACCAGTAGATGAGGAGGCCCCAAGGTGGGTCCCACATGTGATGTGGCCTGTTAACATGGCCAGATGAGGAGAGAGAGGTGGCTCTGCTGGCAACTATTCCCTAAACATGCTATTGTATCACTAGAACATATGTGTGTAGTAATAGTCCACACATTCCCGGATTATGTCCAACAGCATGCATAGATATCCCCAATAACACAAACCAACAGATGTTCAGAAATCACATAGCAAACAGACCACGTGCATATATGGAACCATAGTGGCCCTTACAATGGCATACAGGTGACATTGTCCATAACATGCCAGCATTGATAGTGTCCCCAAAGGGAACATGGCTACAAACACATAGCACAAAGTGTGGTACAATACGATGTATGTCCCAATGGTAGGTATTCTATAGCCATACCTATTGAGTTGTGTGATCAGATTGTTGTTGCAGATATGGTGGGGGGGAGACAGAGATGTGTATTAAGAACAATGATAACCTTGCTGTATGAGTTGCTCAGACCAGCTTCATTCTTAATGTCTTTCAGGCAAGATGTCCCCTGAGAGACTCCCTGTTTATACAGCAGACGAGAATGAGGTCATCATCACACACCTGGTGTAGCACTACCAGGTGTTGTTTGGCAGAACAGCCCATGAGCAGCAGGAGTGGACCGCCATGTGGAACGATCTTGTCCACAGGGTAAATGATGTCAGCCTGCATAACCGAAGTTATGAGCAGGTCCAGCATCATTGCACTGACCTACTTCACAATGCCCGTCAGCGTGCTGCTGCAGTCAGGGGGGATCACCTCACAACGGGGGATGTCATGTCATCCACCCCCCCGACACATGTTGAGGAGCTCCTTGCCAGCCTCAGGGCACCTGCCCACCCGCACACACAACACCTGGCGGAGAGCATAGTGGAGGTGGGTGCTACCCACACAATGGCAGAGGAGCATGCAGGTAAGGCCAAAGGGCACATCAGTAGACCACTGCTGCATATCCATCCACGTCTGTACAGTTAGATCATGCATATGTAAGATGATATATATATATATATATATATATATATATATATATATATATATATATATATATATATATATATATGTCTATTGCTGTGTAGTAGTAGTAATAAAGAGATGTGCATAAGCTGAGCTTGTACTGTTGATGTACTGTAATGTTGCACCCACCCTGTACCAGTGCCACAGCTGTGGCTATTGACATCACATCTCTCACACACTTATATAGGTCCCTCTGATATACCTCCAATGCAGTAGTCTGTAGCTGGCGAGTATGGGTTTTGTTCAGGTTTGCCAATACACTGGTCATGCTATGGCTATAATATATTCCATGCACACATTTAACACACCTACCCAAAATGCATGCCGTACATGTTCATGTATTGTTGCTGCTAATTGCACTGCATCACAGTGGTCACCATGATGATGTATCTGAAGGGTATGTTGGACTCCTGCAATATAACTAGCATCTTGTCATTGCAAAATGTGTGCACAGAGATGAACATAATGGTGGGACAAATGGCCTACCTTAGGGACATGTGTTAAACATCACCCTTATACAGTGCTACAACAGTGTATATACCAGTATTACAATGGCAACTGTTACAGATCTACACTATGGCTGGCACATCATAATACTGTGGCCAACTACCCTTACAACCTTCAATGTGGTCCTAACATGAGTGTTTAATATGGAATCATATGTTAAGGCAGAAAATATGGGGAATACATACCTTCACAAACACTAAGAGCAGATGTGTGCACATGCTCCAGATAAAATATAGTGAAAGCAGCTGTTGAGGTACTGACTGCATGCATTTGTCATGGAACTGCACCTTCCAGCAAGTACACGTCCCCAATGTCGCACCAAGAATTGGTTTGCTGTCCAAGATGTTTGGCTATCAAATGTGCACACTTACCTGCAACAGAGGCATCCATGGCTTGCACACATCTTACATCCCATGGCATGGGCCCCATACTCAACAGGTAATACCCGTGAGCTGGACATGTAGCCATACCTCACCATTGCATATACCATGGCAAACAGTGCAGACAGTCATGTATGTGGCGAGGATGTATGGGACAGGAATGATGTAGGAAATAAACAGATGGCAATCCAAGACAGATGATGTCACATGTAGAAAACCAGTCATGCAGGCTGCCTAGCAACATGCCACAACACTGAGGGGGTTGCAGGAATGTCTAGCAAGTACTGGCTGTGCAGTACCCATGTCAGCAATTGCCTGGACTCTGCAAACGTGTGGCCCATGGGTTTGGGTAATCAGATGTGACAGTTGTACCATAGGAAACCTCAGCCAGGCCTCTCTACAGGTAGTGTATGCATAACAGAAGAGGTCCCCAAAAGGAATGCATTGCAATGTGTACTGGTGTACCAAGGCCACGTTGGAAACCTACAGACAGTATCATGTACGATGCATGTGCTGCACAACCAACACCTCACCCCACCTCAGGCCCACCATCCCATTCTGTACCATGCCGGTACCAGTGTACACCTGTATGTCTGCCATTCATTAGCTGGGACTAGGCTGTTACACATGGTGCTCAGTGTTTGGGACACTGCAAACTGACACACATGTGTAGGCCATAGTTCTCAAGCATCTGCAAAAAGGCTGAAGGAGGGGAGCGAGTGTCATCATGACATAACAGTGCACTGCAGCAGGGAACTAAAGGATGCTATGAATGGCTGTATCTGCACACAATCAGGGTCAGTAACTGTGGCAGACATAACCCTGACTTCACAGCAATAGTGACGACAGTGTGTGAACTCCAAGGGATGTGCACATGAGTTGACCTTGCAATCATGCAGAGTTGGGGGACATGCGTACGGCAGACTGATGATATACTGGCAAATGCAGATGGTCCATGCTAGTATACCCCTGCCAGGAATAGTGACTGCTGTAGTAGACATAACAATAGGTGCAACAAACCATCATGATAAGGGTGTGAACACATATGCACCCACAAAGTGTATACATCTCAATCAGCATCAGTACAATTAACACATTTATTTGACACTGCATTTAATTGTACAGGACATATGTCACATATCAGGCTCATGTAATGTTAACATATGCAGTAATGTGGCCCCATGGCATATCAAGGAAGACAGCATCATATCGATAAGGGTGTGTACGCTCCCCATAGCCATGGTAAAGGTTGACAGTTGTCAGTGTAATTGTAACATATTGCTCATACATGACATCTTTAAATCAGACAGCAGGCATTCACAAATGACATCTGATATCATCCCAGGTATGTGTCAGACAAGCACATAGGGGCTGTGAGCAGCAGAGCAGACATAACTGACACAGTAATACACATTTAGCAATGGTGTGTACACCTGTGAGGTACGGTGCATAGTACATGGCAGGGTGCTGAACAGGTGCTCAGCAATACTGTGTACATGGGTGCAGTGTTTTCCAGGGGAAGGGGCATCACCTACTAACACAGCCCATGCACCACACTCATGTATACTGTTGCTAGCATGGATTGACTATAGCTGCACTGCATGCTGAGTACCATATGTTATGCATGTTGACATATGGTTAATGGGAGGTCTGCGTGTAATATCTTTGTGCAACCTCACCTGTAAGTGTGTGTGTGTGTGTGTGTGTGTGTGTGTGTGTGTGGGGGGTTATTTTGTCTGTAAGTGCAATTTGGTAGAGTGGAGGGGGGGTTGATGCATATAGGATGCGTGTGTGTGTGTGTGTGTGTGTGTGTGTGTGTGTGTGTGTGTGTGTGTGTGTGTGTGTGTGTGTGTGTGTGTGTGTGTGTGTCCATGTATGCACATGTGTGAATGTGGGATTGTTCATATGTCTTGACTTCCCTTTGGAATTGTGCAGTACATGGACATGGACTGACACATGGGACACCAGGAATACTTGTCTAATATGTAATCTCAGGACAGCTGAGAGTATAATAGGGTCTGTAGCATGGAACATGCATTGGGAGGGAAACTAGACACCAGGTTTACTGTTAAAACTGCAGTCAGCAGACAGGTGAAAGAATACCCACATATGCAGCACTACAGATGCATTGGGGAATACTAGACAACACCAGTGAGTGTAACCAAATATTACTGTTGTCCACATAATAAATTAATAGAGCAACAGATCTTGCATCTACTGAGCAATAGCTATGTACGACACTCCAGTGTGTGACATGTCTGAGTGACTGTAGTAGCCCCTAACATATGGGGGTCATGCTCATGATGCCTGGACAAACCCAGGGTAAACACTGGATGACAACGGTGAGTTCTTTTAAAACCGACTCCAATCAGGTCAAAGAGGTAATGGAGTAACAGGTCATGTTTTGTGGTCACTTGTCTAGGCAATTAGAAGAATGATACGTTAATGATTGGTATTAATGAGTATAGGTTTCCAAGTGTGATGCAGAATGGGGAACTTAAGACAATAAGCCTGGGACAGTCTGTAAACTCAGGGACAGGTAGGTATTATGGTGGAATTTCAGGGTTTGTGTGTGTGTGTGTGTGTGTGTGTGTGTGTGTGTGTGTGTGTGTGTGTGTGTGTGTGTGTGTGTGTGTGTGTGTGTGTACTGTTAAGCAATGACGTACAGGTCTTAAAGTGAGTTTCTTGTTTTCCCATCACAGGTGGTGAGGTGGGTCAGGGTCCCTCCTGCATGCAATCTGATGTTGGTGTCCATACAGACACTGAAAATGATGATAGGTGTGTTGAGGCACAGGCAGGGTTGTCAGAGGCCAAAACTGCACCATTGTTTGACATCCCCCTGTTATCCACCCCATCCCCACACACAGTCACAGTGCCTATAGATACCCCATCACCAGTGGCCATAGCAGAGGGACAGTTGGCAGTTGGTGGCAGTGCACAGGACAGTGTGGTATCTATGGCTGCTATGTCTGGACACAGCAGCCATAGCCAGATGTCTGGCAGGGTACCACATAGACAGATGTACAGGGGTGCTTGTAGGAGGGCCGCTGGTCATCGTGCCCCTGGCAGAAGTGCCACATCTGGTACCACCTAACATATGTTTCAGGCTGTCATGGAGGTGCAGGCACGTATGGAACGGTACACCAGACAGGGTCTGAGGCTGCAGAGTGCTGCTTTTTCAGCTGTGACAACATCTGTGATCTTGCAGGTGCCCTCCGTTATTATACAGAGGTCATGGATAGATGGTGGGGTGAGATGGTGGGCCTCCTTGACCGTGGATTGTCTGTGCTAGAGCATGTGGTGGGACTGGTGCGACGGCCACATGGACGTAGGTCAGCAACACCAACATCTGGTGGTCAAAATGGACATGAAAAGACACCAAGCCACTCCGTTAGTGGCAGTACCAGCCCCAGCACTGCAGGGGGGGTGCTGTCCACACCATACCCACAGCAGGCCACGTGCACATGTCCTGGCCAGTCCCAGGAGGGACCTGGTTCGAGCGGACATAAACCATCATCAGGGGAGAGTTGCATATCGAGGCTTGTACCTGGACATGCCCATGGAACCCCTGGCAGGCACAGTTCTTGTGTCCGTGGCGGATGCGGTGAACTGCACACCCTGCCAGGTATGGTTTGCAGCTGTCCAACAAACACCTGTATAGGGCAGCCACATGGAAGAACTGTGTGCATGCATACCCACACACAATACTAACACACCTAGGGCAATCCCATACCTTCACACACCACATCACCATGGCCATATCAGTAACATAAACCCTTCACTCACACACATGGTTTCAAATGTATGGCCCACCCCAGATCTCTGGCAAACCAACAACACTCCCTGTGCATATGATGATAACTTTGCCACATCCCTGTCATCCATAACATCGATGCAGGGACAGGCTAATATGATTCTGATGCACACGGTGACTGTACTACAGTGTACCAATGTACTGCTGTGTAATGTGTTATCAGCAGTAATGTTTAATGCTTACATGTCAGGTAGTGTAGCTGTCCAGCCATGATGCATTATAGTTGTTAGTAACATTGAGTGATTGTGGTCTCCATAATGTTATCCATTTGTGTTGTAGGTGTCCATGTGTCAGCAGGAGTATGTCCTGCTGTCATATCTCACAAGGGGTATGGCACTGTGATGACACCATGGCTGTGCCATATCCTGGGTACAGTTGAACACATGTCACAGGTCTGTATAACAGTTACTGCCTGTGCCACATGGACAGATGACCCCCTGGGACATGTATATTTAGCAACCTGAAGTAGATCCCTCCACATACATGCACACTCTTACTTGGCAACACTGGGACTAGATCCCTACCTAGGTATGTAGTGCTACTGATGTGTGTGGCTTTAATTGCACACACCACACAGCATTTAGGATGAAGTGTGTTCCAGGTTACATGTTACATGCAGTACATCCCCAGGCATGTACAGTATGGTAATGGGACATGTAATGGTTGTATATGGACAATACATAGTGTGACATACCATCATATACACATTAACAAACACAACAGTCAGACACACATCCGAGAGACCTGGACTGATCAGTGCTAACTACCTTGTCAGTGTGTCCAATGTATTACAGGTAGGCTGCACACATCACATGCATAACTGGGCTGGATAGTGTTATCAGTTACCTGTATGGTTGATGGTGGCAGTAGTCACAATACAGTGGTGCATGGGACATGTACCGGGGGTACCATGATGTAATGACAGTGTACCCAGCACCCACACCCCACTGTGGATATTGTACACACTGGAAACCATGATGAGACTCTGACATGCCCACCATCACACATTGACCAGGACTGCAATACAACCCCTTGTCCATCCCAAGAGTGCTACTACAGGGATGTGCATCTAATGCACATTGCCAAAGGACAGTAGGGTGATGCATTGTCATGCCTCTCCTATGGGTAGCAACATCAGTATCCCTAATACTGTGTGGTAATGCATAATGTAATAAGAGTATGTGGCCTCGGAATGCTGTACCCTACATATATACACACATGCACACATACACACACTTGCCAGATCTCAGTGGGTATCCCATGCTTATAAACCCATTTGCACAACAGTGTTGTGCTGGTACTGCAAGGCCCAGGTAGCCCTTAGGGAGAGGAGTGTAACAAGGTACATGTAATGTCTGGTACAGCAGCTGCCACATATAATTATGGCAATGGGTGGTGTGATGGGTGTGAAAGGCCTCAGGATATTCCCAACTACAGGTGTACTAACACACAGGCACTGACACCCTCAGTAATGCACACATGCACATTTGTCAGTACTGGGGTGCATCAGTGCATGTGTTCATAGGTGTGTACCTGGCTATTGTCCATGGAGAGATGGGAAGTGTAGGGGATGTGTGTACAGTGGAATCATGCCACCTGTCATGTGCCAGCAGGCTATCTATAGACATCTCTGAGGTGACCCTCAGGGTGAGAGTGACATGCATCAGCCAATCATCTGGGTGCCTCCTGCAAATGGCCAGTGAGGTGCTCCAGTTGACATGTATGCAACAGTTATTACATAACATGGCTAGTGCCTGTCTTGGAGACCTGTACCTAAGCATGTTCTGTTTACTCTGGTAGTGTAGTGGAGGTATCCATGGCATGTGGTGTGTACAGGGTGTTTTGTCCTATCTCTGCCAGTTATAACACAGCTGGGCAGACATGTCAGTATCAGTCAAGCATAGATTGCATGTATGTATCCAAGATGGATACCTGACATCTGCACATCTGTATAGGGACTGACAGACATCAGCTCACCAACTAGCTATGCAGTAGGATGAATGTGTTGACAGATAGATGTCTGACATTGATAAGTATGCCATTACTACATGATGGCAGCCCTCATTGACATGTGCTATACAGACAGTAGTCTACAGTTATTTTCCATGTGTCAGATCATTATCCAGTAGGAAATATATAATGTGACACAGCTCACACACCAGGAAGCTGACAGTGAGGACTCATAGTCCATCTATGCATGCAGGGGTGTTTGTTGCCAGTAATACAATTAGCAATCTACTCTTGCTTGGGAAAGCACTGCCAACAGTAGTAATGTCATGCTACACTACATGCCAGTGTGACTGCATATAACCTGGGATACTACCCTTGTATGTATCACATTCACATAGATAAGAGTGTTGTACAGGTCATATATACTCAAGTGTCCCAGACAGGAGACTCACACCCTTTGCTACTGTAATGACAACACACAGACACATGTTATGTACATGGCATTACATACACTTATTACAGATGTCATTACCCTGCTATGTTATCAGACTGGGATGTGAGCACTGGTTGCCAGGGCTGAGCCATGCCTAGCAGTTGTCAGCATTGTTGCAATATAACAGCTAAGCACATTTGCACACTGGTAAGCGAAGCCTACAAGGTGTAAGTGCCCTATATGTTTAACTGTACCTTAGCACCACTTAGCTTCATGCAAACCTGCGCAAATGCACTTAAAGCTGCTCAAAACTGCCTTAACCACCCTGTATCCAACAGCCCTTGTTCTGCCCAGCAACAAAATAAACATCCCTTGCAGGTCTTGAACCCAGGACATTGTACACTATAGTCACAACAGTTAACCACTACACCATGACAGCTGTGAAGACAGTTGTTGCTTTTCTAATACATCTGTCAGTAGACATACTGAATAGTTTTGAACAATTGCTGTGACTTCTACAATTGTATAGTACTTGTTAGTGATATTACTGTTGTATCACATATGTTGTTATATCTAAATATACACATATCAGATACATACGGTGTGATACATCTGGGAAGGTATACACAACAGTAATGTTTACACATAATATGGATATATATATATATATATATATATATACATATATATATATATATATATATATATATATATATATATATATATATATATTCATATATATATATATACACATCTGTATATGACCATATATATATATATATATATATATATATATATATATATATATATATATATATGTTTATATATATATATATATATATATATATATATATATATATATATATCTATATATGACCATATATATATCTCTGTATATATATATATATATATATATGTTATATATATGTAGATATATATATATATATATATATATATATATATATATATATATATTTATGTTGATATATATGTAGATATCTATAACTATATGTGCATATATATCTATATATGTGTAGACATATATAGATGTGTATATGTATGTATATATATATATATATATATATATATGAATATGTATATTATATATATATATATATATATATATATATATATATATATATGTACATATATGTATCCATATATGTATGTATAGGTTCATAGGTTCATACTAGGCTATCTACCCTAGGGCATTTATAAGCCTAGCCAAAGTGTGTTTGGCTTTTGCCACCCATTTTAAATTAATTTTGCTATGCCCTTTTTCGAGGTTAGTATACTCTGCCTCTGTCTAACAGTGACACAGAAGTGATACCCGGGGTAAACCTATGATCTCCCATCCATTTATCAAGATTCCTCTTGAAGAGAGTCAATGAGGGACTCTGCCTAACCTGGACTGGGATTTTATTCCAGAGTGAAGGGAGCCTCTGGGTTATGAATCTGTCCCTCCAGCATGTCCTATTTATTTCAGTGCTGAGGTTCAAGTCTCTCGAGCGCATGGCTCGATGGGATTTGGATTTTCTGAGGTGCAGCATGTCCATTAATTCTGGGTTGATCATTGCTTTATACGTCAGGCACAGATCGCCTCTGAGCAGGCGGTATGCCACTGAGTAGAGCTGGAGTTTCTTTAACTGGGCAGCATATGGCATCTGTTTGAGCCCTTTGATCTTCTTGGTGAGGTACTTTTGGGGTCTTTCCAGTTGTTGCAGGTGTCTGGTAAGGTACATCCCAAAAGGGGCATTGTACTCAATTATGGGCCTGATGAGGGATGAGTAAAGAGGCACAATGATCTCCCCTGATCTAGATGTGAATCCCTTCATGATTAGGTGGGCTATATAAATTAATTTTCTAACCACTTTGGCCACGTGGTTGTCAAATGAGAGATTGCTATCAACTTGGGTCCCCAGGTCCCTAGTTACTTCTTCTGTACTTAATGGATTACCACCTATGTGGTAATTTGTGGCACTTTTTTTGCCAAAGGGGATGACTATACACTTTTTGGCGTTTAGCTTGAGGCCATGGCTCTGGCACCAGTTGTCTGCTTCTATGAGCCCCTTTTGGAGGATGCTTGTGTCGGCTGGAGAGTCGATTATGGCACCCAGTTTGCAGTCATCTGCGAACTTGGACAGCCACAGTCCTTCCGTGTTGGCCTGTACCTCTGAGAAATATATACCGAACAAGAGAGGTCCCAGGACTGAGCCTTGTGGGACACCACTTGTAACTGGTTTGGAGTCTGACATGGCTTCAGCAATTTTAACCATGTGGGTTCTGTCCTTGAGCCAGTTTGCAACCCATCTAGTGACATAGAGGTTTATATTTAAGCTGGTGAGCTTATCTATAATGCCCGAGTGGGGTATTGTATTGTTGGCTTTTGAGAGGTCCAGGTAGGCTGTGTGGACCACCTTCCCCTCGTCAATGGCCTTGCTGACTGTTTCAAAGAAATCAACCAGGTTTAAGAGGCAGGATCTGCCCGTAACAAAGCCAAACTGGGTAGGATCCAGTGTCTGTAGGCCCCCAATATCTTTATTTATGAGGGCCATGATGATCCTTTCCATAGCTTTGCAGACCAAGCTAGTCAGGCTTATGGGGCGATAGTTTCCAGGATCCGTTGAGGCACCATCTTTGTGGAGAGGGACCACTGTTGCTGTATGCCACTCTTTGGGTACATATCCTGTAGTAAGGCTGAGATTGAACAGTAGTTTTATGTTTAGGTTTAGCTCTTCTTGGAGTTCATGTAGGACGCAGCCTGGGACACCATCTGGTCCCATTGATGCTGTGTTTTTTGCTTTGGAGAGGGAAGCTCTTACCTGAGCATCTGAGATGTCAGGGGGGCAGCACTCTGCTGGGATAGATATTTGCCCTTTTGGTGGGGAGGGGGGTTGAAGTTTCCACTGAACCTGTCAGCTAGGATGTTGGCAATGTGTGTGGGTTCGGTGTATTTTTTGTCATTTTGGACTAATTCTGAGCATATCTGGGAATTCCCACCCAGGTTCCTAACATAACTAAAGAAAGCCTTGTGATTATGCTTAGTGTCCTGTGCAAGTTTTCTCTCGAAGCTGGCCTTAGATGATTTTATGAGTGCCTGTAGTTTTTTGCTAATACTGATCAGAGATGCCTTCCCTTTTTGGGATTTTGCTCGATCATGTAGTAGCTTCCTCCTTCTATTGTATAGTTTGTTTATGGCTGGGATCCACCAGACAGGACGTCTGCCTTTGGAGGATTGGGTCTTGGTTTTATTTGGGATTGCATGATCCATGTATTCTTGAAGGTTTTCATAGAATGCGTTTATAAAGGATTCTGCGGTCTGGGCCGTATTTTCCACAGGCCGGGGCTTGAAGGATTCCACCTTGGTTTTGAGGAGTGTGAAATTTGCTTTAGAGAAGTTTTTCACTGTGGTTTTCTGGGCAGGGGGTGGGGTTGGGATGTGGAATATCCAGTGAGATTAGTTTATGGTCTGATCTTACCAGTGAGGAATACACTTCTGGTCTGGAGCATAGAGTCCCCATGTTGGTGATGATCAGGTCCAGTATGTTTTCCCTTCTTGTGGGAGTGGCAACAAGTTGTTCCATAGCATTTGAGTTTATAAATTCTAGGAACATTTGGGCTAGTGTGTTGGAGCTAGAGTAATGCTCCCAGTCTATGTTTGGGTAGTTGAGGTCTCCCAATATAATGGTGTTTGGAGAGACCTTCATATTTTCCAGTGTTCTCAGGAAGGCAGAGTGGGGTTCCTGGGTTTGGGAGGGTGGTCTGTAGCAGGCTATAAACTGGAAGGCAGTTTTACCCACTGTTAGTTGCACATGGATAGTCTCTGATGCTTCGTGCTGTGCCACCAACCTGGAGGCGTGGGTATCTTTGACGAATATTGATACTTCCCCTCCTTTTGTGGTTCGGTCCAAGTTGTGGAAGTTTTTGTAGATATGTATATGTGTATATATGTATATAGATTTTATATATATATATATATATATATATATATATATATATATATATATATATATGTTTACCATATGTCCAGAACATGGAGTGAAGTCATACCTCAGCACCAATAGCCTCAACCTGTTAGTGCAAGAGGATGTCATGTATGTATAGCAGGTATATATGTAGAGTTTTGCTACTGTAACAGGGGTTATCTTAACAGACATGCTGTGTGTGAGAGGTCGCATCTGCTATTTACATGTACGCCATCAGTTACTGACAGACATCCTAAGGACATCATAGTACAGTACCACTGATAGCACAGTGATGATCCTGTGGACTACAGCAGAGATATGACCAAAATATGTGGACAGTCTGGCACACACTAGTCAGTCCAGAGGTATACACAGATCCCCTTAGTGTGAGACATGTGGACCAAGCCTGACAATGTGGATGTTAGCAGCCATGTACATGGGTATATCACATAAATACTGGACTACATATGCCCTGGCAATTTATGCATTCACATACTCCTGTCTGTTCCGACACATAATAACTGGTGGTGCAGAGGTCACATGGCAACATACTACCCAGTAGTTAGTGATATACATCTGTACAGGATCCCACTGCTTTGTTAGAAATACACAACAGTTATGGTGACCTGGCAGCAGTACATCTTGCAAATATCTTCACATACCATCACACTGGGTAATTACACTAAGCTGCTAGGCATGTAACAAAGCACTGTGCAAACTACAAACAGATTGCCACAACACTGGCGTACATTTTGTATGGGGGAATACACATGTACCTGCAAATATAGCAGGCTCTACAGGCATGTCTTTATTATCCTTGTACCTGCCCTGGCTGCTGTGTGTCCCTGGCCCCAGAAGATCGGCTCTATTCTCTTTACCTCCTATCCTGCACAAAAGTACCTGCCTGGTCATTAAGGACCCTTTTAATTTTTACCTACAGCCATCCCAATGACTGGTCAACAAATTCTGCTGTCGCGGTGTTTAATTCCCTGTTTTAAACAGATCAAGAAAGTATGTTCCACCCTGGTCCTAAACATTAAAGTTGATCTGTTATATTCATACTGTACCTATTATTAGTCTCAGGCTGATCTTTTCTAATTACAGTGTACCTAGCTTAGAATGAATTTCAGCCACTGAGTCAGGAAGCCAACAGCCAGACTCCTCTCTGTCCCTGCACCATCTGCTTCCTCCCCGACGTCACTTTCTGAGCCACCTCTAACTGCTATCTCTATTACAGATACTTGTTGTATTCTGCTCTCTGGCACTAGGTGGCACTTTAATCCAGCTTTGGGCGAAAACCCTTCCGCTACTTTACCTAGTATAATTTTCTAGATTCCTTTTCAGTTTTTCACCCCTTGACTAGTTGCTAATCTTCCTGTGTTATCTCACTGCCCCTAGCATCTCTTTTCCCTCCTTCTAGCTGTTTTTCTATTTCTTTTCTTTCTCCCACTCCACTATCCTTTTCAACTATTAACTGCTTCACCACATTCTACTTACCTGTGACCACTTTCTCTGCCTCAGGAATCTCCTTCTCTCTGATTATCTCTGTAAAATCTTTTATATAGCTGCTCTAACCCGCTCTGTTTGCCCTTTGAGCTCACTCCGCTCCCCTACCCTACCCCCGATTCCCACACACCCTCAGTGGTCCTAGCCATATACCTCTGTAGCCACACACCCTCCCATTATCATCCTATCACATACTACTTCTACTTAGCCCAACCTCCAACCTCAACAATTTCTTAATTAAGTTAATTATCTTTTAGGTCCACTCCCTAACCTTTCCACACCACATCCTGTATTGCTAATATTTTACAGCTTCTCTCTTACAACCAACTTTAATTTAGTTTATTGTACACTTCTTCCCTCAACCTACTTTACCTCATATAGCACTCTCTCCTTCTCCCACCTTTAGTCTTACGTACTACACTCCTTCCCTCAACATACTCTAACTCCTTATCTACACATCCTAATGGATGCAACACACAAGTCTATATACACAAACCTTCTACTCTTAACTACAACTCTTGCTTCTCTTACAATACCATACACACTAACCTTCTTTGAACATTTTTCTCTTCCTGAACAACACCACCCCTACCAGCAAACTCTACCAGTTTCTCGCATAAACTCCCTCAACCACAGTAACATAACCTCCACCTCTATCTATATACTTCCAAAGTACCATAGATCTACCCATGTTACTTACTTCCTTGTCAAAAAACCCTAAACAATTACTACAAAATCCTTAAGTTTGCACAATATCCTCAACAACACCCCCTATTAGATGGTGATATTCATCCAAACCCTGGCCCCAATACTAATATTACCAATAACCTACACAACCTAAGATCTCCTGCTATCACTACCCCAAATAGACTGTCTAACTCCCTCCTGATAGCTCACCTTAACATCCATAGCATTAACAATAAAATTACCCACCTACATGCACTCTTAGAGGTGCACTCATTCGATATTCTCTGCATTACAGAGACATGGCTAAAGCCCTCAACTCTGGACCAGGAGATTACCCCTCCTGGATATAATATTCTAAGATGTGACCGCAAAATCAAAAAGGGTGGAGGTGTAGCCATTTTGTATTAATCTGAACTCCAAGTTTCACCTTTCAATGTGCTCCTACCCTCAGATACCAATGCAGAAACCCTTACTGCCAATCTACAAATTAACAACTCCAAATCTATCTATCTAATTTGCACATATCTCCCCCCAGAAATAATATTAATACTCATGAAAACATACTTAGTTACCTCGCTACCCACCTACCTCAGGAAACCATTGTGTTAGGTGACTTTAATATAGACTGGACAACCTGTAGTTCCCCTAATCCTACCAATCACATAAATCTTCACGGATTCTCACAAATAATAACCATTCCTACTAAAATCCATAAGCCAAGCAGTAAGGAAACCACCCTAGACTGAATCCTTCTCAACAGCCATCTTAATACTTATAAACCAGGAACCCTTCCTGACGATATCAGTGACCATATGCTAACCTATATTATTAAACAAAAAATTCATAGCCCTAATACTAATATTTTTAAAACCTCCTGTTCCAAAAAAATATTTAATCCAGTGATCTTCCAAAATGAACTGAAAACATGTGACTGGTCACCAATGTTTCATCTTCAACTTGATGAAACAGTGACCTACTTTAATACTAGATTCCTTCAAATCCTAGATTACCACGCCCCCTATCGCTCTTCCCGAATATGGGCCAAAATTGCCCCCTAGCTCACAAAGCAAACTAGGCAAACGATCCTTCTCAGAAATAAAATTTGGGCCAAATGGACAGCCTCCAAAAGTCCATCAGATCAACTTTACTTTAAACAGTTAAGAAATGCCACCAAGAAAGACATTCTCAGAGACAAAAAAGACTAGTACCTTCACTTCCAACAAACCCACCAACAAAAACCACAAAAATTCTGGTCAGGCATTAACAAACTTCTTCAGCCAGGGCACTCTAAAACTCCTGCCCCTTCAGTATTCAACCATAATAACTCTAACCAGATTCTTGATGCCTTTAATAACTATTTACTGAAGTCATTCTAACCCTAGCTAATACTTTACCACCTATTACCACTTCCCCATTAAATACCACTAATACTCCATCTCTGACCTTTCATATACCTTTCATATACAACCTGTACCTACATCCCTCATTTGCAACCTCCTTCAAAAACTTAAACCATGCACCCCTTCTGCTGACTGTTGCAGCTAAAGCCATTGCCTATCCCATCTCCATCCTTATAAATAGAACAATTTTAGAAAGCAAAATCCCTTCTGTATGGAAAGTGTCCCACATCATCCCTCTACATAAAGGTGGGTCATCTACCAAGCTCTCCAACTTTCGGCCTATCGCCTTAATCTCTCCAATAGCTGAAATAATGAAAAAATACATACAAAGACTACTTGACCACCTTCTCCAAAATAATTTACTTGCCAACTGCCAGCATGGTTTTAGGCCATTCCATAGCACAACAACTGCCCTGCTATCCTTTTCTGACTCCATAAACAAAAATCGTAACAATAATACTTTTTCCAGTGCACTATTTATTGACCTTTCAAAAGCCTTTGATATGGTGAACCATAACATGCTTATTGACATACTAAAAGGCCAATCATTTGATCCACAAGCATTACAATGGTTTAAATCCCATCTGGAAAACAGACAGCAAGCAGTACTTTGGGATAATAATCTTTCTACTTCCCTCCCTGTGAACATTGGAGTACCACAAGGCTCTATTTTAGGACCTCTTCTCTTTTCATTGTTTATTAATGATCTACATACCAAAATTCCTCAAGCCACCTGCATATAATATGCAGATGACTCTGCTTTAATTTGTTCAGCCAAGTCCGTAACCTCTCTCCAGTCCCTCACCCAAACAGTATTTAACAGTGTTGAAAATTGGTTCATGCAACACTGCCTAATTCTGAACCCCAAAAAAAACAAAATTATTGCTCTTTGCTCCTATTCATAAGTCACCTCAACTGCACTTCACAGTAACCTGTAACAATGGAACTAACATATCCCCTGACACTACAACCCATCTACTGGGAGTAACAATTGATAACAACCTTAGCTATGATGACCATATTAATTCTATAATAAAGTCTGTCAACAAAAAATAGGCACCCTTTACAGAATCAAACCCTTCCTTACCCCTTCAGCCAGAAAAACTATTGCCCAGACCCACCTGATATCTACTCTGTTCTGTGCTTCTGCAATATATACAAATCTATCTAAAAACAACTTCACCAAACTTTCCACCAGTTACAATAACATAGCCAGATTTGCCACTGGCACCCCCTTTAGAACTCACCACTGTCACAACCTCAAACAACTGGGATGGTTAAAACTGCAGAACCAACTACTTTGTCAACAACTTGCTATCACCCAAAATATCCTTTATCACCCTAATAATACCCCAATCCTTACTAATTTGATTACCCCCTACACAAATCTTGCAACACTATGCTCAGCTAATAAGCTTCTAGTTTCCACTATTAAATCCAACAGCAAAGTTGGGGACTCACTTTTCACCAACACAGTAGGAAAAAGCTGGAACCAGCTTCCTACACTTCTCTACTCCACTGTTCTATGTCGCCTACCTGTAATATTGATTTCCTTCATAGTACTGAAAAAAAAAATTACAATTTAAAATGTATTTTTTTATTTTGATTGCTCTCTCTCAAATGATTGCTCTCTGTATTTGATCTTAGCTTAAACCTACTAAAGGACTCTGTACAAGTTTATCTGACCCTCAATGTAAACAATGTACTGTAATTCATTTGACTATTACTATATATTGTATTCTTTGTCAATGCTAATGCTTGGAGCTTTTCTCTCCGGGCCTCTAATGAAAATGGACATATATCCAGTTAGACTAGCCCGGTCAACAAATGTAAAATAAAAATAAAATAAAATGCCACAGCACAGAGTAACAGACACCTGTGTGAAAGTGCATATCCACAACCAACACAACCACATATGGTACACAAGCTTAATATTACACTATATGGACTGTCTGATCAACACCATCCTCATATGTGCCACTCACACACTAACCATACATATACTGGGTCATGCCACAGTGTGGTCCAATGCCTGTCTATGGTATGGGACACGTGTGCGTTTGGCCCTACAAACATGTGAGCCAATAGGGTATCATACACTGGAGCAGCATATAACATCAGATAGAATGGGACCAAGAACAATGACATCTACCAAGGTCTGTACACAGGCCAAGGTACCTATTCGCAATACGCATATTGTCGGCAATCACCATAAGTACACAGACCCCACTACTGTACACACAACCACAGAATGCCCAGGTTATTTCCTCAGAAGTAACTTCTACTATACATAACATGTCTAGCAGTCTGATATCTGACTGGCTTGTTATCAGGTATGATGTCAATAAATAATGGTGTACAGAACATATGCACCTCTTACTGCATGACATATGTACAAAGGTTGACAGACTTGTGACTGGAGCCACAAACACTGGGCCAATATTGTCAAGTTGCTGTGATACCCTCATACATTTACTGTTGTAACAGGGTTTGTTGTGACATATGTCTTATGAGGGATATGAAGTCAGTAACACTCATGGCTGTCACCATGTACTGACTGCAGTCCTCAGACTATGTTTCTGCAGTTCTAAGATAGGTGATCTGTGAGTAACACAAGAAACATAAGACTCCAAACACTGGCCAGTCTGCAGATAACCCTAAAGGTGGGAGTTTCAGGTATTAAATCATGTAGACCATCCATATCCACACAAACCCTGTTAAACCAACATTACTCCAAATGCAGAATAGCAACACTTACATTCTGTAGTCATGTCTGGAACATCTCCCTCCTGTTTGTTGGCCTGTCTCCACAGTGTATGTTGTTAGAGGTATATCCCACTACCATCTGTGATGCTGTTTGCCATATACTGACATAAAGTCCTGCTCACAGTGAATGAAAAGGGCCAACACCCACATGATGTTCCAAGTTATAGGAGTGTGTTTTCATGCAATTGGCTATGGGAATGTTACCACAGCTGTTCCACATGCAATCAGCTAGTGGGATACTGCAATTCATGCAGAGGCTATCAGCTGATCATGAGCATCACTTACAAAACACAAGCTTTAGCCTAAGCAAAGCAGATGTACTTCTCCACATCCATCAGAGAGGGAATGAGAGAGACAGACAGAGACAAAGTAAGACAGGGAGGGGATGGGAGAGAAAAACCTAAGCACATTTGTGTCACACACTTACCAATACAGGGTTTTAAACCCTGCTTAACTATGTATTGCTGTCACATGTCTATGCAGTTATTGCATGTGCCACAGCACTTACATGTTGGGGAGCTGTCCAAAGGTATATTAGATGGTGAGTGACATCTACAACAGTGATAAAGGAGGGATAATGTAGGTGTAGTATAAGTGCCTGTCCACATGAACAGGTGTCAAGGTCAACACAGCCAAACTCTCTCAGGGACTCACACTGATTATCACAGTTGGCAGGGTCAGGAATAGACTTCCTAACTAGCTAGTTTGCCACAATACAGTAATACGCAGGTATCACATGCACCGCAGGGGTTATCAGGATGATATATAGGCAAAGGGTATGTCAAGTTGTCTGACATCTGAAGGCATGTTTCAGTAGGTCAATGGGAGGTGTAGTGAGTGTGAATGGCATTCAGATCATTATACTCCACACACACACACACACACACACACACACACACACACACACACACACACACACACACACACACACACACACACACACACGTTGTCAGTATTGACATGCATGGGTGTATTTCTTCACAGGTGTGCAGTGGTTGACTGTGCCAGAAGGCTGTACAAGGCTAGGTAAATGGTATACCTTGGCATCAGGCCACATGACAATGGTCTGCAGTGTGGCTCAGGGGTGTAGTGTCTGGATTGGCCAACACAGGTGGATATTGTATTCACATCCAGTCATCTGGGTTACTATTGTGGGTGGCCAGTGCTGTGCAATGCTTGCCATGTATGTGTTCTATAGACCATGACATGGACAGTGTCTGGGATGTGCACACATTCCACATGCATGTTCTGTGACATGTGGAAGTGTACCTGGGGTGTCTGGGGCATGTTGTGTAGACAGATTGTTATCAGATGTGCCATTCCTGGCGTCATGTGGTGAGAACTGGCAATGGACACCAGGTTGACCCTGCACCTACATTGACAGCATGATACAGGTATTCCCTGGTGTCAGTGGAATCTGTCCATACAGGGCATGTGTATAAGGCATGGTATGTCCTTTGTGGGTTACATTTGCTGGGTCTACAGTTGTTGCAGGCATCCAGTGGTGAACATAGTGAAGGAGCATGTATGCAATTATTTGCCTATTGTAGGGATGGGACAGGGTGCTATGCCCTCTGTAGTCCACTGCAATCACACCATGGTTACTATCTGTGGGCAATATGCAGGGAACTACCAACATAGTGGTTGTTGCCTAGCCGAGTGTGTTTGTGTATGAGACATGGATGGAGAGTGTTCTCTGGGTAATACAAGGGTTGCCTATATTGTTCGCCAAGCCATGATGTCGCATGTAGGGGTATGGATATTCTACCCCAGCCTCTCTGCTGTTTGACATCTGTTATCCTTGTAAGGTGGACATAGTGACATATAATAGACCCACCATATAAGAAATTTGCAAAACCCGCTCCACAATGAGTCCAGTTGTTACACGCTCACAGATACCTCCACACAGGATATGAATGACACACACACACACACACACACACACGCTCACACAGTTGCCATGTCTGGGGATAGAACTCCTACCTAACTAGGATATCACACTACAGCATTATGCAGTTATAGCACATGCCACGGAGCTTATTGGGCTTCTCCTTCCCCAAAGGTGCATTTCAAAGTGAATGACATCAGCAGCCCTGCCAAAGTAGGGCATTTGCAATTGTAGTGAGTGTGAATGGCCTAAAAAGCATTGATCCCTACACAAACACACACACACATACACACACACACACACACACACACACACACACACACACACACACACACACACACACACACACACACACACACACACACACACACACACACACACACACACACACACACACACACACACACACACACACACACACACAGTTGCCACGTTCGTTGGGGATTTGAACTCTTACCTAACTAGTACATCACACTACAGCATTATGCAGTTGCAGGACACGCCATGGAGACTAATGGGCTATTCCTTCCCCAAAGGTGTATTTCAAAGTGAATGACATCAGTAGTCCTGCCAAAGTAGGGCATTTGAAATTGTAGTGAGTGTGAATGGCCTAAAAAGCATTGATCCCTACACAGACAGACCCACACACACACTTGCTATGTCTAGGATTAGAACTCCTACCTAACTACTACATCACACTACAGCATTATGCAGTTATAGGACACACCACAGAGATTACTGGGCTACTCCTTCCCCAAAGGTGTATTTCAAATTGAATGATATCAGCAGCCCTGCCAAAGTAGGGCATTTGAAATTGTAATGAGTGTGAATGGCCTAAAAAGCATTGATCTCTACACAGACAAACACACACACACACACACACACACACACACACACACACACACACACACACACACACACACACACACACACATGCACCACACACACACACACACACACACACACACACACACACACACACACACACACACACACACACACACACAGTTGCCACATTGGGGATTTGAACTCTTACCTAACTAGTACATCACACTACAGCATTATGCAGTTGCAGGACACGCCATGGAGACTAATGGGCTATTCCTTCCCCAAAGGTGTATTTCAAAGTGAATGACATCAGTAGTCCTGCCAAAGTAGGGCATTTGAAATTGTAGTGAGTGTGAATGGCCTAAAAAGCATTGATCCCTACACAGACAGACCCACACACACACTTGCTATGTCTAGGATTAGAACTCCTACCTAACTACTACATCACACTACAGCATTATGCAGTTATAGGACACACCGCAGAGATTACTGGGCTACTCCTTCCCCAAAGGTGTATTTCAAATTGAATGATATCAGCAGCCCTGCCAAAGTAGGGCATTTGCAATTGTAGTGAGTGTAAATGGCCTAAAAAGCATTGATCCCTACACAAACACACACACACATACACACACACACACACACACACACACACACACACACACACACACACACACACACACACACACACACACACACACATGCACACACACACACACACACACACACACACACACACACACACACACACACACACACACACAGTTGCCACGTTGGGGATTTGAACTCTTACCTAACTAGTACATCACACTACAGCATTATGCAGTTGCAGGACACGCCATGGAGACTAATGGGCTATTCCTTCCCCAAAGGTGTATTTCAAAGTGAATGACATCAGTAGTCCTGCCAAAGTAGGGCATTTGAAATTGTAGTGAGTGTGAATGGCCTAAAAAGCATTGATCCCTACACAGACAGACCCACACACACACTTGCTATGTCTAGGATTAGAACTCCTACCTAACTACTACATCACACTACAGCATTATGCAGTTATAGGACACACCGCAGAGATTACTGGGCTACTCCTTCCCCAAAGGTGTATTTCAAATTGAATGATATCAGCAGCCCTGCCAAAGTAGGGCATTTGAAATTGTAATGAGTGTGAATGGCCTAAAAAGCATTGATCTCTACACAGACAAACACACACACACACACACACACACACACACACACACACACACACACACACACACACAGTTGCTATGTCTGGGATTAGAACTCCTACCTAACTAGTACATCACAGTACAGCATTACGCAGTTATAGGACATTCCCCAAATGTATTTCAGGGTGAAGTAATTATCAGGCTTGCCTTAGTAGGGGAATGGGGAGTGCAGTGTGTGTGCATGAGCCATAACCCTTTCATCTAAAGGCAGACACACAACACTCAGGCACACACAGGTTTATATTCCACATGTACATTTATACAACTGCTAGATGACTACTGACTTGTACAGTCATGTTACACAGTTAGCACAAGCACCACAGACACTGTAGTGCTGAGGGATTCCAGAGGCAAATGTCTATGGTGATTGACATTTGCACATCATGTGGTTTTAGCCAATTGGATGTGTGCTGGGTGTGACAGGCCTCATGATGGGAGGCTCTTTGTCACTGTCTCTCTCTTCCACACATCTATGTATGTGTAATTTTGGCCTATTATAGTGTGTTGCCCTTGGATATATGTGTGTATTCCTATACAATGTGTGTACAAAGCATGACTGGTGTGTACTAAGGAGTGTGTGCACTAACAGCTGTGACTGTCAGATATGTATGGTCCACTGTTGTTGCCAGACATGGGCTTCATTTCTGTAAGTGTGTGAGCATGCCCAGTATGACCATTCAGTATTTTGTTGTCTGACGTGGTCTTCATTTTTTTGTTGTCTGACGTGGTCTTCATTTTTCTAAGTGTGGGAGCATGCCCAGTATGACCTTCTGTACTGAATGTGTGAATCCATTCCAGGTAGATTGTACTCCAGTGCAGGCTTTTGTGTTCTACACCTACAGCTAGCAACCTGTTTCTGTGGGATATCTGTAGATCGGTTGACAATATGGGGTCAAAATGGGCAAAGGATAGTGGGTTACTGGAGGTAATTGTGTCTGTGCTGCTTCTGCTACATGGTCTTGGTGTTAGCAGAGATATTCAGACATATGTATTATTTTACACTGTGATGTTTTATGTCATCAAGTACTGTCAGGTATACAAACTTGCTTGCAGCGATGCCCTGGGGAACACAGGGTGAATGCAGCTGTGTCCAGTATTGTGGTCTGCAGCCTACATATTCTTGCACAATCATGCCATTCTGGAGGGGAAGCTGCATAGACTTGCTGCTGGGTCTGTGTAAATGGTTCAGCACGTTGGTACAGTGGTGGCTGAGGATCCCATGCTTGTACATCCATCAACATGACAGTATGGCCATATCCTGCTGTGGCCATTCCTCACAGCTGTACAGATTCACACAGGTTACCCATAAGTAGGGGGTCATAATTCTGGACATTACCTCTTCACATTGTGGTTTACAAACAGGTCTGTAGCCACCCATTCTTGTGTCTGCAGCCAGGGATAGTATGTGCACACGGCTGAGTTTTGGACTTCACAAACTCCATGCCGCCCATGCTCCTACCCCCCCTTATTAATCTAGCCTCTTCCAGACATTATACAAACATTATTTGATATGTTCCCTATAGTTATCACCTCATCCCAGCAGTAATTTGGTGTTGGTCCACAGTTCATCTAGTAGGACATGGTGGACATGTTACTGGGATTTGTCCACTTGGCCTTGCATTTGGGTTCTGTGGACTGTGTTATGTTGTTATTTGGGAGTCCATGACATAACATACATTGGCAGTACGGGTGAGACACAGGCCTTTGGCAGAGGACTGTAGGCCATTTGGTAGTGATGCAGGCCAGCTGTAGCAGGCCATTTAATTCTGTCACTCCTACAGTCCCAGACTGCAATACACTATATTCCCCTGGGGTGACAGGGTAGGTGTGCAAGGTGTTCATGCCAATACTTTCTGTCATTATTGATCCAGTGATATGGATGCTGGCAGGGTGCTGCGTACCGCTAGGGACACACCTGCATGGGACACCTGTTCTGCATGCTGCAGTCTTTAGCTATTGCCATATAGAGGTGGGGGTCATATTGTACTCATTCCCAACAGTGATAAGACTGGAGAGGTACCTGTGGGTGATGGTGGGGTGAGCTGGGTGTATGTGTGCTATGGACACTACTTGCATCTGACTCACAAATATGCATGGGGCATTTCACTTATGCTGGCTTGTGCAGGGGCATCAGCTGTTTGTCAATACTTCATACCTGTGACCTTTGTGGTCTGCCAGTGTTTGGCCAGATGACATAGGTATTCCCTACTACAAGCCCGAATAATGTGCTGCTAACCTGTATGTACAATTCCAAGGGTTTGTCCATTTGACAGTTACATATTATACACTGTCTGTCTGGGGTACTTCCCCCTGTGTACTGCTTGTATGTCTGGGCCCACATTCATGCCATGTCCATCTTTCAAATGGTGACACATATTATTTCCAGACATTTACTATGGTTTACTGCTGGAATGTGTTTTGCTGGGAAGCATTGTTTTTGCCACTGCAGTTGTGAGAACTTGGCCCTATCATCGTCAGTACTGGCCAATGGCTACCAGGACAAACCTCACCATGCATACATACTGACCACTCTCACACAATGTACAACACACACCAACCTAATACACACACCCCTGTATATTGTACACATGCTACAATCTATCTTGCTACCTTGGCCAGCTCAGGTAATCTGTTCTCCACTGTTATTATACCTACACGTACATGTTACTACATTTCTACATAAGATTGGGGGGACACACCTGACTGCTACTACATTTCTACATAGGATTGGGGGGGGCACACCTGACACTTGTACACAATTGCTATGACTGTACTGGCATTTCAAGTACGCCATTTCATTCTGTATTCTGACCTATCATGCTGTCTAGAGGCATATCAGTGTACTACAGGTCTTAGGTTTGACTGACCTATATTTCGATTTCTGACTTCTTACCCTTCAGAACTAACATCCACCTGTTGTTGCCTATCTGTGTAGGTCTGGGTGGTGTTTTCCATAGCCATCAATCAGAGGCCTTAGCACAGCCTTTGTTTGTGTTTGTCTATGCCTGTCCTGCTGGCTGAGACTATTGTTGGGTATGTGAGCCTCCCTGACTGGCATGTGTGTGTCCTATGGACACACATGTGGCCCAGCACATTTCCTGCAGTGAGTTTTGTCACCTTGTCTAGTACTGGCTACTGTGATGATACCAGTATTTGTTACAGATCTCATGCTGCCACTGTAGGTGTCTACTATCTGCTGGCATCCCATTCAGCCACCTGATTCCCTTGCATGCCCAAATCCATACCATAGATACAAGTAACAACATATACTACTCCATTCGACAATTGATAGGGAGAGTGACTTACCTTGTGGCTATGCCAGTATTGAGGATGGTGCTGAAAGGATGACTATGATGGATGCACATAGTACACTCCCTATACATGGTTAAGCACAGGTAGTGTCATGTTTGGCATCCCTTTTACTGTATGTGTGAGTCAGACAGAGAGGCGTCATTCCATGGGTTCCTACCATGTCAGTGTATGTGTTATGTGTTGTCTCTTTGCCATGGCCTGGGCATACTGGGCACACCTCCTCTGCCAACTGGGGCAGGCTCGGGTTGTTCCTCCTCCGAGTCACTCTGTGCCTGTGCAAACTTTGGCAATGGTGGGGTGCTGTGTGACCCTGCCCCATGCTGTTCCTGCTGCAGCTGTTTCCACAGGATCATGTTGTGTAGCAAGGCACATATGATGACAATTTGGGTAGATGTAGCTAGTGAGTATTGCAAGGCTCTACCGGATGTGTCCAGGCACCGGAACTGTGACTTGAGCATCTCAAACACATGCCCTATTATGATTCTGGTATGTGTGTGTGCCTCATAATGTTTCTTGTTCAGGTGTGTGTGCATTTCTGATGGGTGTCATCAGCTATGGCTCCAGTGTGTAACCAGCATCCCCCACTAGGTGTCCATAACGGATGTGCCCATTGGCAAATATCTGGTACAGCTGCATCAGAAGCCAGATGTGGGAGTCGTGATAGCTTCCAGGGCAACCAGCACACACATTCATTATAATTCCCTGGACATTGCACACAACCTGGCAGTTGATGGAGGGGAAGCCCTTGCAAGTTGATGTAGACCCTACCCCGCTAACTGGGTGGTGCTTTGATACGTATGTGCATGCAGTCTATAGCACCCACTACCTCAGGGTATTCTGCTATTTGGTGGCATATTGCTGGCCAATGCTTCACGGCTGTTGTGGAAATATACGTGCTCACTAGCATGTGCTGACATGATATCCAGGAACTGCTGGAGTACCCTGGATGCTGATGCCTGTGAGATCCCCAAGATATCCACAGTTGGTCTTTGGAAGGTACCTGTGGTGAGTATTGTTAGGGCTACACATACCTTAGCATCCACTGGGATGGGTTCCCATCTGTTGGTTCTGATTAGAGGTGTGGCCGGCACAGCTCAACAATTTGCTGTTGGAGGTCAATGTCCACCCTATAATGCTCCACTATCTCCAGCTAATGTAGCCACTGGTAGGTTACCCTGGGTCTGTACACTCTTCTCCTTCTCCTCACTGTGGGTTGGTCATCAGCATTCTCATCCTCACCACCCCAGCCTCCTCCACATGTTGATTTATGATAGCTGGTGCAGCCCCTATCATTTTGTTGCTTTTGTTTGGTAAAATTTCCCACTTGTGTACACTGGTGGTGTACAGTTTGTGGGAAAAAACAGAGGGAAAGTTGTTTGCATAGTTTATAGTGGTGTGCTGGGCTGGGCTGGGATGCTGCTTGTGTAATTAGCTGATTCTGATACATTTCACCTGCCAGCTATGCTAGTTCTCCTTGATTACCTTCCTACTTCCCATTGCCTTCCTGTTTAAGCCCAGGAGTGTGCTGCACAAACACAGTGCTCAGATGTGCACAGAGCTGCTATTTCATGGTTTACATTTTTTTTCCTTTAAAACATGGTGCGTGGCGCACACAACTATTTAGGCAATGTAAAGACTGTTAGGCAATCTCAGACACACACCCTTGCTTAGCTCTGCTAAGCTAAGGGCAAATCTGAGCCACAGGGCTCCAATAAGCTTACAGTATGCCTGACACACCCCTCTATGATGTCAGCTAGTTCTTAGGCTTGCACCATGGTCTTCCTGCACCGACACGGTTGGGTGCAGGCTAGCCATGAGGGGGGATCTAGGATTCAGTATCATTCCCCTCATTTGCATAGGATTGCCTGCTAATGCCTAGTTACAAGTCCCACACTGAGCCTTCCCCCTTAGCAACCACTATTCACGGGCCATGTTGTCTTCTGCCTGCCATTGAGTATAATAGCAAAATTGTGATTGTGGATGGAATGCTTATTTCAATGTTTTTTTTTTTTTGGCCCGATCCCATTTGCGCACCGCTGCCCTTCGCTTAAACAGCCAAAATCGGCTAAAAAAATAAAAGTTATTTTTTTATTTTTGCAACTGTTTTCCATGCCAATGGCCATTGGCATGCTTTCCACATTATATACACCCTTTATTGGAGCTGTTATGACTCCGTTTTGTAGTTTGCAGAAATGTACTCGGTTACTACTGAGTACATGTCTGCAGACTACACTAGTCCTGCACGGCCAGCTGTCAGCTTCCTGGATTGCAAATTCACCCCACCTGCATGGTTTTCACCTGCAAATGGGGTAATTTGCATACAGGAGCTGTGTCCATGAAGGAATAGTGCAGGAGCACTCGTGCGCATCCCGGGAGCTTATTCCTGGATCGCACGGCGGCCATATAGCCTCCAGCAGCTCCTGCACTATTCCTGCACGCCATGCAAAGCTTGCTGAATCCTGGGGATAGTAAATTATAATTATACTAACTGTGTAAATAAGAGAAATAATCTAATGGACAAATGGAACTAAATTGTCTTTACAATGGAAGAAAGACTCTCTATCATCAAAATGATTATCTTGCCAAAAATCCTATATAGTATTTAATCATTAATATTACCTCCTATGAAAACCTGTGGAAAAGATTTTAACACTTTAATTTTGAAATTTCTTTGGTTCCCTGACAAACCAAGAATTGTGTTAAATCATCATATAAGAGACTGGGAAGTAGGGGAAATAGGACTACCAGACATAAAATTATATTCATTATCATCAGTTATGAAAACACTACGTCTTTGGATCAACAGCACTTATACAGCTAGATGGAACAGATTTTTAGGAAACCTTTTTATGCATTCTAACTCTAATAGGTATACTAATAATTATCTTATATTAAATAACATTTTATTTTGGTTATTAAAGGATTATATTATAGAGAAACATCACCAAACAAGTGATTCTTACTTCATTTTGACTATATGAAATACTTTTTATATATAGAAATCTGGCTTATAAAGAATGGACTTTTCTTATGTTTCCTATAGAATATACTCAAAGCAATATCCTTACTTCAAATTTAGAAACAATGGTTGCCTTTAAAGTGAAGAATCTGTTGTACTAGTTTCAGTTAATGAAAGACGAAAAGCTGCACTCAGTAGATTACATTAGGAATATATATGATTTGGATAAAGATATGTGGTTAGATATACAATCTTGCAGACTATATATAGACGGGGAAATTAAGTCAATACAATCAATGTTAAGGGATCATGTCCCAAAATTGACTGAATATATCATATCTTTATTGCAACAAAGTTCCTTGTGACATGGTCTTTTGTCCAAACTGTTTAAAGTGGTAAAGAAGGAAACTAAAACATGCAATAGTATATATTGTTAACTATTTTACCCAATTCGATAATAGACCACCAAGTGAAGAAGACAAAAACTATTTCTATTATCATCTAAACATGCTACTTCATCTTTTAAATGGCATTTGTTTTCATGGAAGTTTTCACATAGGTCCTTCTTCACCCCTCAAAAAATTGAATTGATGTACAAGAAAAAGCAACTTTGTTGGAGATGCAAGAAAGAACTTAAAGCAGATTGGCAACGTGTGTTCTTTGATTGTACTGTCTTGATTCCTTTTTGGAATAATATTAATTATTTTTTACAGGCATTTGTTGGAAATACATTTATTTTATCTAAGTCATTAATTCTTTTTAATATCCCTATTCCCATGTGTGTTAAAAAAATGAAATATAACATATTGTGGACTGTATTGACCATCTCCAGAAAAGTGATCACACAAAACTGGAAAAATGAATTTACTCCCTCGTTTAAAGAATGTATAAGTTTAGCAGCTGAAGTAACTCATCTAGATATTCTTACAATCAGATCAAGAATGAAAAGAATTATCTTTCCTCAATGTATGCACAAAATTTAAAGAACTTCTTGACAAGTAAAAATAAAAAAAAAAACATTCTGGAATTGAATATACATACAATAACAGGAAAGACTAGAAGGCTGATGGACACTCTTGTTATTTTCTTTGTTTCTCTATTTATAAGATTATTTTTTTTCTTTTAAATATGTATGTACATTTCTGATTACAGATTTTGTAGTGATTGTTTTATAAAAATGTAATAAAAAGATTTTCAAAAAAGTATTCCTTACTAAGTTTTATTCACATTTGTTCATGTTTTATTGCTGATCCTTCATCAATTCCCAAATATTTATACACTCCCTCTTGCTCAAGTTCTTTTATATTAAATTCCAGTCCCAGACTGATATTTTCTTAATGCTGCAGCCTTCCTGCTTTAAATGTTGCTTTTGTACATTTATCAAGACCAAATGCCATTCTTATATCATCTGAGAAAGTTTTGACCACTTGTAGCTGTGCTTTCGGTTCCTCATCTGATGAAAAATACAGTTATAAATCATCCACAAATAGACAATGACAAGTCTATACACTTTGTTGTTTTCTGGGAACCAAATTGTAGCCATGACTTAATCTGTTAAGTAGACAGATTAATGGGTTAAGGGCAAGACAAAAGAGCAGAGATGACAAAGAGCCATCCTGGAATATCTGCCTTTGAATTTTATCTCTGGAATCATAATTTGCCCTTTACCATGGCTTAAATGCAAAGTGGTTTGTCACTATTTCATGATCAATGTAATATAATCAATCAGTGTTGGATGTTCCTTATACATTTTGAAGCACTCTTTTATCCATGAATGTGGGATCCTGTTAAATTCTTTTCTGTAGTCTATCCATGCCATGCTTAGATTCTTCCCCTTTTTATAGTTCTCAATTATGACTTTATTTAACAACAAATGATCCCTTTTTCATATGACTTTCTTTTGTACCCTTTAGTTCTTTTGCAATGATTTTTTCTTCTAAATGACTTTAAACTCTGTTGTCATCAATTCCAATATATAGTTTATACATTGTTGGAAGGCAATGGGAAATAGTTTTTAGGACAGTTTGTAGCTTCACTCATAAGGAGGACCATCATTTTTCCTGTTGTGAACCAGGTTGGTGCCTGTTTGGGATGCGCATATAAGTAGTTCTTACTCAGGGCTACGTCTTTGTGTAATAATGTTAATACTTTTAGCCAGAACTTAGCTGCTGCATCTTGGCCTGGGGGTTTCCATTTAGCAGCCTTTCTTAATTTTGTTTCAATCTCTCTGAACTTCCAAAAAGATAGAGTCAGCATACAGTGACCTGAAAATACTGTTTGTTAAACAGACATAAAAACAACAAAAAAAAATTGAGACCAGGCGGGAATAATCCCCCTAGTTTAACTATCCACTTTTCTTCTTTTGCATTCAAAATGTAATGCCAACCAGTTTTATTAGAGCGATTGCCTTGGATAATGTCAATAATCATAAAAGAAAATCTGGCAGTCTGGTGTACTGAATGATGCTTATAAAGTGCATTGCTAGCTTTTTTATTTTTGATATTGCTAATGTGTTCCGATATTCTTAATCTCATGGGATGAGAAGTTTGCCCTATATAAAATGAACCGCAATTACATGTGGCCAGATATATGAGCCAATCACTACTACAATTAGCAAAAAAGTGGACATCATAAACTACTGCACAATTTCTGCTAAAAACTGTTTAGATTTCTGTACATATACACAATTAGTACAATGTCCACAAGGGAAACAACCCGTCAAGACTTCCCTAGTTAGTGTAGTTTGTAAATGATGAGACTCATTGTATACATGACCATGTTTATAATGACTGAAACAAGAACTGAGATTTTTACCTTTATGAAATGAGAATAAACACTTATCTGGTATAATGTTGGCAACATCATTGTCACATTGTAAGATATTCCAATGTTTATGTACACTTTGAATAAGTAAATCTGAGTTCCTGGCATAGGTGGTTATGAACCTGATTGGTTGTGATTTGGTAATGTTATGATCTTTATAACTTAAAAGTTCCTCTCTATCAAGGGTATTTGCATGTCTGCTGGCACTCACAACATATCCCATGTTGTACCCTCTGGATCTAAATCTATTTGTTAATTCCATCCTCTGTTGTTGAAATGAGATGTCCAGAGAGCAAATCCTTTTTATTCTAATAAATTGTGATTTTGGAATGTTACGGGCAATATGTGGAGGATGAAAACTGGACGCGTGAAGGATGGTATTGTATTGGCGATATTTCCTGAAGACTTCAGTACTGAGTGTGTGATCAGGGAGTCTGTTAATTAGTACATCCAAAAAAGTAATGGTGTTTAAATCATGATGTACCATGAATTGTAGACCCCATGGATTACTATTCAAATAAGATAGGAAGTTCATAAGATGGTGTATATCCCCCTTCCATACCATCCAACAGTCGTCCAAGTAACGTCTCCAAATATCAATGTGTTCCAAATAAATATTGTTGTCGTGATCATAAATTACATGTTTTTCAACAAAGGCCATAAATAGATCAGCATATATCGGAGCAAATGAAGCTCCCATTGCTGTACCTTTTGTTTGCCAATAACAGTTGTCTTGATAGAAGAACACGTTACTCTGAAGAACATATTCAGCTAAACAAACCAAAAAAACATTAAAGTCTGGTTGATATAAATCAGCCACTTCAAGCCAATGAGCCAATGCCTCTAAACCCCCTTTGTGTGGAATGTTAGTATATAGAACACTTACATCAAGGGTACACATGAGCCAACCAGGTTCCTATTGGGTGTCAGAAATAATTTGTAGAAAATTGGTTTTATCTTGCAAATGTGATAGTACCAAACTCAATAATGGTTTAAGATGTTTAGTGAGATACAGAGAAAGAGGTTCGGTGATATACCCTTTACCTGATACAATGGGTCTACCAGGTGGGTTAGTGGGGTCTTTATGGATTTCTGGTAGAAAGTAAATGTATTGATCCACTATATCCTGTGTTATAAGTTGATGCATGATGTCCTTGGTAATAATCCCTTCATCCTTGGCCCAACCCAAAAATTCATTAATTTGTTTTTTGAAATAAAAAGTTGGATTAATGGGCATTAAAGAATAATATCTTTGGTCCAAAAGTTGTCTCTGAGCTTCATTGTCATAATCACACCGATTCATGACAACTACAGCCCCACCTTTGTCAGCCGAAATAATTACTAGATCTCTGTTTTTCTGTAACTCCAAAATAGCCTGTTTATCAGCCAAAGTAATATTATTGGGTTTGCAACGTACATCAGAACCAGAAAAATGAATATCTTTGAGAATACTGTTTTGGAAATGATGTACCAGAGGATGCATGGGAGGAACAAAACTAGATTTATGATAAACGAATTTTCATAACTATAATTACTATCAGTATCACCAAAGTATAATCTGAGATTCAAATTTCTACAAAATGATATAACATCTTGTGGCAATTTATCTTCAGGAACCAAAAAACTGGGTATAAAAGTTAACCCTTTATTAAGAACTGACAAATGAGCAGGTGACAATTCAAAATCAGACAAATTTAAAACATTGGTATTATCAGTTACATTAAATTCTTCATTGCCATTTTCAATAAAGTTTGAATATCGCTGGTACTTCTTGTGTTTACGCCCCCCCCCCATTTGTATCTAGGCCTAAAGGGATTGGCCCAGGTGTCCTTTTGGGGGACGGTGACCCTGATACTGCCTGTGCTTCACTGTCAGTATAAGATGAAAGCTCATCTGTCAATGAGCCAGTATCCGCATTACGTTTCCTGAGAATAGAGCGAGGTCTCTTTCTCTTGGGAGTTCTGTTGGGCTTGGATGTGAATCTAACATGTTTAGTAGAATTGGAAAATGGGTTAGCCCCAAGGTAGTCTGCCTGATCCCTTTGGAATTTTTTAATTTTTCTGACTTTTAATTGTTCTTCTAACTTATTGAGATCAGTAACAACCTTATTCAATTGCATATTAAAAAAAGGTTGAGCTTCAAATTGTTTAACTTCATCAACCAGCTTGTTGACTGCACTTACTTCCCTGTCGATGATCAGATCATGAAATTTAGATAATGCTTCAACAAAGGCCATGGAAGCTTGTTGTTGAATACCAGACCACTGGTTGTTGAGTTCTGCACAGTTGTTGCAGGTGTCCAGAGGTGTACATCACAAAAGGGCCACTGTACACATTTACTTGTCTACTGCGCGGATGAAACAGGGTGCCATGTCCTTTTACTTGCTGGATAACACACATTCAGTCAGGAGATGTAACACATCAGTACTTTCTGATGTCAGTGGCACTGTTGTGGTTAACTGGCATGTAGTCCACTGCAATCACACCGTGTGTACTATCTGTGAGGCAATTTGCAGGAGAACTACCGATATTGTGGTTGCTGCCTAGCCAAGTGTGTTTGTGTATGATCCATGGGTGGAGAGTGGTTTCTGAGTATTAGAAGGGTTGCCTATATTGTTCACTAATCCATACTGTCACTTAGTCATTGCACAAGGCACTAGACATTTAAGGCTGTGGATTGTCTACACCAACCTCTACGGTGTTTGACAACTGTTGGCCTTGTAATGTGGACATTGGGACATATTCTAGGTCCTCAATATAATAATTTAGCAAAACCCGCCCCCCTGTTATTACATAATCACACCAACACACACACACATGCACTTGTCAGTACTGAGTTTTGGACACCTACCTAGCTATGTAGCTATGTATTGCTACTACAGTGTTACGCATTTATCGCATGCGCCATGGAGCTTATAGGATGGATGTTGTCCCAAGGTACATCTAAAGTGAGGAACATCATCAGCCCTTGAAAATGCTGGCATTGGGTGATGTAGTGGGTGAGAGATTTTTCACAAAATATTTTACCCTACACACACATTTAGATTGGTGGTGGTGCTGCGGTAGCGTTGTCGCCTCACAGTAAGACGCTGTCCGGTTCGATTCTTAGCTAGAGCATCTTCTGCGTGGAGACATGCATGAATCGGCGTACCTTCATTGAAGGTTGTGCATCAGGGCTGCTAACTCGGCACGTAAAAATCAACTACCAATCATTAGCGGAGTGGAGTTCTGCTGTGGCGACCCCTAACCGGGAAAAGCCGAAAGACACAAATAAACACATTTACATTTGCCAGATGTGAGGTTCAAACCTCTATCTATGTTTTCAGACCATTATGGTTACACATTTACCACATACACCACTGACCTTACATGCTTTAGGGTTTCCAACCGGTACTTCTAAGGTGATAATAAAATGCGCCATAAAAACAAAAAATAAGACAAGCGCTTTCGCATGTGCTTCTTCAGGTCTTCTAAAAAACAAATTGAATCAACCATTTAAATACAATTCCATGACCAATCAGCAAACAGAAAATTAGATTACTTAATCATATTAAAGGTGGAATGTATCTAAGACCTCTTTATTCTACATACTTTTAAAACAGGTTTAAGACTAACATTACTGTTTACTCCTGGATGTCTATGTGCCTGTAACCTTAGAATCCACTTCAATTCTACTTGTTCTAAATGATTATTCGTGTTCCCCCCTCTTGTATTAATATATACAAGTTGCAGTACTCTAAAAATGATGTTCTGGCCACATTCTGTTTACGTATCTCATAAAGGTGTTTATTGATACGTTCTTTCAATTTCTGGGTAGTCTTCCCTACATAATAACAGGCGCATGAATCACATATAGCCAAGTAAATCAAATTACTGCTATTGCAGTCTGCCTAAAATCTCGGTCTAAAAATAAAAGATGTGTTCAGACAATTAAATGCCTGATGTTTGCTTAAAACATGGCAGAAACTGCATTTTCTACATGGATATGTACCTGGATTCATTACTGTAGGGTATGTTTTCTTGTTGTCATTGCATAGCAACTTTTTCAGATTAGCATTGTTCTTCTAAACAAAATGTGGAGTCTCACCCACAATCCTTATTGTGGAGTTGTCAATGGTCAATAGGGGCCAATGTTTGCAAATAACCTCTCTCACTACATTGTTACTGCTAATAAAATTACTAACAAATGAAAAAGAATGTTTCTTGCTAGAAAAGTTTGTGGTACATAAATGATTATCAACTGTACCACACAGTCCAAACTCTGTGGTTGATGGCTCCGCAGCTTGCAGTACATGTTTCTTATAGCCTCTACTCACAAACATCTGTCTCATCCTATCCATTTCAGTATCAAATGTGTCACTTCCTTCACAGACCCTTTTCACCCCCAACAATTGACTTTTAACAATGTTGGGGAAGACATGTTAGGGGTGCATACTATCATAACTTAATAACCCATTATGCCAACATGGTTTCCTGTATAGAGTGGTTGCTATATTCCCAGACCCATCTCTGAGAAGGGATACATGTAGAAAGTCAATGTGATCATAGGAAGTAGTGGTGGTAAACCTAAGAAAACTCGTAGTGGATTCCATCAAAGTAATGCATTCAGAGAGGGAGTGTTCATCCCCTTCCCAAAACATAAAGATGTCATCCACAGAAAGTCTATATATTTTAACTCTATCACTGTGTCGATGGTTAAGCAAATGCCTGGACTCCCAAAAATACATTACAAGATTTGCATAAGAATTTGCACATGGGGTGCCCATAGCGACACCCCATTTTTGCAAATACAGCTGCTCATCGAATAGAAACACGTTGTTACTCAAAATAAAATCCAGAAATGTGCATATTATATCAATATCAATGCCAGAAAAAGGGCCTAAACTAGTTAAAATCTCCTTGATGGCTTCTATACCATAATCATTCGGTATACAAGTGAATAAGTTTCTGACGTCTGTAGTCACCATCAGGTAGGTGGAGACATCATTATTAAGAGTGTAGTCCTTTAGGTCTTGTAAAAGATGTGTCGTATTTTTTAGATTATAATTAATAGTAGGAACTACTTCTTTCAATTTCCCCTCCACATAAATGGAGAGTGGCTCAGTCATCCAACCACCCCCCGAAACGATGAGTCTAATAGGGGGTGTGATATTAGATTTGTGCATTTTAGGTAGTCCTTTGATAATAGGTATTACAGGATGTGTTACATGTAAGAAACCATACAAAGTCTCATTGATGTATCTGCCTAAAAGTAATTAATCCAAGCAATCATGAATTTTAGTGTTAATCATTTAAACATATGACTTATTTACTTTAGAATATGTCTCATCATCAGTAAGTAACTCATTCATTGCTTTAACATAGTCAGCCCTATTCATCAAGACAATGGCCCCTCCTTTATCAGCAGGTCTTATACATATCTCATCATTGTTACATAAACATTCAGGTGCTTCTCTTTCTGCTCGTGTTTTGTTCTTCTTTCAGCTTTTCCCGGTTAGGGGTTGCCACAGCGGAATTCCGATCCGCTAATGATTGGCAGTAGATTTTTTACAGGTGCCGAGGTGCCAGCTCAATGCCCAACCTTCAATGAAGGCATGCCCATTCTCCGCATGTCTTTCGAATGCCACTTTACTGTATGTGCGCGAGTCAGAGAGAGGCATCAGTCTCTGAGTCCCTACAGTGTCATTGTGTGTGCTATGCATTGCATCTTTGCCAAGGCCTGAGCATACTGGGCATGTGTCCTTCTGCCTACAGGGGCAGGCTCAGGATGTTCCTCTTCTGAGTCCCTCTGTCGCTGTGCTGGGTTTGGCAATGGTGGGGGGCTGTATGGCCCTGCCCTTTTCAGTTCCTGCTGTATCTGTTTCCGCAGGATCATATTGTGTAACATGGCACATACTATGAACATTTGTGTACATGTAGCTGGAGAATACTGCAAGGCTCCACCGGATATGTCAAGGCAGTGGAACCATGACTCGAGCATCCCAAACAAACGCTCTACAATGATCCTGGTTTGTACGTGTGCCTCATTATGGTGTTCTTGTTCAGGTGTGTGTGCATTTCTGATGGGTGTCATCAGCCATGGCTCCAGTGCATAGCCAGCATCCCCCACTAGATGGTCATATGGGATGTCCCCACTATCAAACGCTTGCTAGAGCTGAGAGCAATGCCAGATGTGGGAGTTGTGATAGCTTCCAGGGCTGCCAGCACACACATTCATGATAATGCCCTGGGCATCGCACATGACCTGGCAGTTGATGGAGGGAAAGCCCTTGTGGTTTATGTAGACCCTACCCTGCTCATCGGGTGGTGTTTTGATGTGGATGTGTGTGCAGTCTATAGCACCAACTACCTCAGGGTATTCTGCTATATGGTGGAAGAGACACATACTTCTGACCAACGCCTCACGGGTGGTGGGGAAATAAATGTGCTCATTGGCATGTGGTGTCATGGCATCCAGGAACTGGTGGAGTACCCTGGATGCTGATGCCTGTGAGACCCCCATGATATTTCCAGTTGGTCTTTGGAAGGTACCTGTGGCTAGTATTCTTAAGCCTAGACATACCTTGGTATCCACTGGGAGGGGTTCCCCTCCATTAGTTCTGTGTGTGAGGTGTAGCCGGCACAGCTCAACGATTTGCTGTAGAATGTCCCTGTCCACCCTATAGCGCTCCACTTTCTCCAGCTCATGTAGGCCCTGGTAGGTTAACCTGGGTCTGTACATTCTTCTCCTCCTCCTCACTGTGTGTCGGTTGTCAGCATTCTCCTCCTCACCACCCACGGTCTCTAGCACATATTGATGGAGTAAACCAGCAGCAGCCTCTAACATTTTTAGTTAGTTTTGCCCGTTAAAAATCCCCAGTCTGTGTACACCGGTGGGGTAGTTTGTGGGAAGAAAACAGTCTGACGGGTGTTTTCATAGTTTCTAGTAGTGTGCTGGACTGCTGCATGTGTATTTGGCTGATTCTGATATATTCCACGTGCCAGCTATGCTAGTTCTCCTGGACTGCCTTCCTACTACTGTTTCCCCTTCCAAGTTCCTCCCTGTTTAAGCCACGTGGTGTGCCATGCATACCCAGTGCTGAAATGTAAACAGTGCTGTCATTTCCTCCTTTCTTTTTTTTTAATGTTTAAAATCCGGTGCTCGACACATACACACACACACACACACCCATTTAGGCTATGTACACACTGCTCAGGCACATATGACACCCCCCCTTTCTTTAGCTGTGCTTAGCTAAGCACAAAGAAGGGCCACAAAGCTCCAATGAGCTTACAGCAAGCATGACACCCCACTTATGAAGTCATCCAGGTCATAGACTTGTACTTTTGTATTGCTGTACCTACACGGTTAGGTACAAGCTGACACTTTGAAGAAATTTGTGATTCAGTATAACTCCCCTCATTTGCATACCCCAGTATGTAGGTCATTAGTTACTGCACTAAAACGGACCCTTTCTCCTTGACGACCAGTGCACCCTGGTATTGTTTACATTCTGCATGCCATTGACCATAATGGCAAAATGCAGAATTAACTTAAAATTGACTTTTCTCATTTTTTTTTGGCATGATCCTATTTGCATGCCACTGCCCTAAGCTTAAATGGCTGAGATCGGCCCAAAAAATAAAAGTTTAATTTAAAAAAAAAATAAACTGTTTTTAATGCCAATGGCCTTATATGTGGACCCTAGCACGTGTACTGAACATGCTTTTACATGACCTATCATGCCTCCATTTTGTCAGATGCAGAAATGTATCTGGTTACTAGCCGAATACATTTCTGCTATGACACTGTTCTAGCACGGAGACCTGGCAGCTTGCTGGATCTCAAAATCACCTCATTTGCATGGTTTTCACCAGCAAATGAAGTGATTTGCATATTTGCCGGTTTTCCATGCAGGAACAGTGTAGGACCACTCGTGCACATGAAAGCGGCACTATCCTGGATCGCTCGGCGGCCATTTTCTGTGCAGGAGCTCCTACACTGTTCCTGCATGGAAAATCAGCCTTTCTGAATCCCAGGGCATTTTCTTCTAAATAGAGGGTACATTCTTTGTTCTTCATTTATTGTGGGCATTCTACAGAAAGTTTCAGAGCATCTTCCTTTGCCATATTCTCTTCAATTTCATCCTATGTCATCCGTTGCTCTTTCATATGGGAACTCACTGGCCTATTACTCCACAACATCACTTCAGAGTTGCCACAGTTTCCTGTTCCTTCCCTTGTTGTACAACTCCAACTGAACTTTTATACCAGTTTCTTACTGAAGGCTCCAAAGTACCTTCATATGGCAACTGATCTGATGTTTCCTGCTCCACTGGTTTCTCCTTAATTTAGAGATTCATTATTCTATCCTGCTGTGATGTTATCAGAGTTAGAGTTTCTACACTAAATCCTTCACTTGCTAGTTATTCCATAACCTCACTTTCTATATCTTTAACTTTTCCATTATTAATCTTATTATCTACTTTGCCTCTTTGTTTTCTTATTTTTGTACTGTAAACATTTCCATATCTGAATGCCTTTGTATTTTCTCTTCAGATATCTTTGGTGCTGCTCTTTTTGTATTGGTTAGTTTTGCTTTCTCCTTTGTATAAATATTATACCATATTAAATTTCTTTTCTTTCCCATGTCCATATTTCTTCTGCCGATGTCTCCAGCTCCTCCTGTTTCTCCTTACTTGGGGGGCTCATTGTTACATCATGCTGTGATATAACCTGCGTTAGGCTTTCTACAGCAAATCCTTCACTTCCCAGGTATTCCATAACTTCAGCTTCTATTTTTTTTTTTACTTTTACTTTACTAATCTTCTGTTCTACATTACCTCTTTGTGATCTTATTTTTTGTATTGTTTAATGTTCCATATTTGGATACCTTTGCCTGTATTTCTCTTTGAATCTGGCTATGAAGGGTTTCTTCTTTTATAGAAGTTATTCTTAGAAATTATGTAGCTGCAGGGAATTAGAGACTATTCAGTGTGGTTTTGCTTCCTACTCTATTGTAAGGGCATTTGGGAATGTAATTAGCTCAGTAATGATTTCTAAAAAATTCAGCATACATTCGACTGTATTAAAATTGTATTATTTATTTATTTATGTAATTATTTATGTAATTGTTTTTGTTTACCAAGGAATTCCGACTGGGCACAGGATCCATTTTCAATGAAGGAGAAAGGCTCTAATGTACAAACAGCAAAAATTGATAGAGTCGCACTAACATCTGAAAGGCAGTAAAATGCAATCATTTGTACAACATTTTTCAAAAGAGGGAGAAGTGCTTATCAAATATGATAAGGTATGCAGGCAGCCATATTGTTGCTATTTTCAACAGAAAACAGTGTTTTACAAGATGTATAGTGGTTGTGGAGGTACAGTTTATTATTTATTTATTTTATTTTTTCACATTTGTTAACCGGGTTAGTCCAACTGAGTTTGAAAACAAACCCATTTTCACTGGAAACCCGAGGGGAAAAGCCCCAGCAAACATAAGTAAAGATAAAGTGACAATATACAAATATTAAATAACAATCGCAATACAAAATAATTGTAAAAAGAAAAGGTTATTTGCTATTTGCATTGCATTGATAGTAAGCAACCCATTTTCAGTGGAGATGCAAGGGGAAAGAGCACCAGCAACCATAAGCAAAGGTAAACATACAGGACAAAAACTATTAAAAACAGCAATGCAAATACAAAATTAATTATAAAGAGAAAAACAAAAGAAAAAAGTATGAACATTAAGGGTTGCACTGATAGCAGTGGTCAAAATGAGAAATAGAAGACAAGGGGTGTTGAGGGTGAAGGAATATAACCAAAAGGGGCAAAGAGTATGAGTTACAACACAGGTGTGAGGAGGATATGAAAGAGTTGAGCAGGGATGAGGTTGAAGAGGAGTGCTGTTCTAATCTGGTGCAGCAGCTTTGTAGGACCACGAGTTGAGTAAATGAGACTTTAACTGTAGTTTTAATGAATTTAGTGAACAGTCCTGTCTTACTGTTAGAAGGGTAGAGTTTCAGCTTTTTGACACTTGGTGGAAGTAGAGGGAACAGACTGCAGAGTTATTAGGTTTTGATATATATAGATCTTTGTCAAAAGAGGGCAAGCTTCTGGGTGGGCTGTACAAGTTTGGTTACAGATAGTCATTTTGTTTTTTTTTCTTAGATTGCAGATAATAGGCATACCTCTCAAATGTCTAGATTTTTGCAGAATATCCAGATTTTTGTCTCTTATTTTTGGTCTGTCCCTCACAAAATGTGTGGTTTTCTGGCAAATCATTGAGGATTGATGTCACTAAATAATAGCAGACATTTGAGTTTCAGATTTCATATTCTTCAGAAAATGCATGCTAAGTGCAGTGCTTGTGCTCAGTAGCAGATCTGTTTAGCTGTCTGTGACTGATTTTACAAACATCCATATACAAAGCTGATATAAGTATACTTTTTTGCAAGTCTATATTACATCTTCGAAAAACCTCTTCGGTGAATGCCTGTTTGCCGACCAATAAACAGTGAAATCTAACTCCCATGAATGGCCATTTCAGCAACTTTTTTCCTAGGGGAAAAAATGCTTGGCCATCATCAGGAATTTACCCTTTTCCCCACTGTAGTGCAATCTCGGAGTTGGTATATTTAGTTAGGGTGTGTGGGGGTACAGACCCCCACTTTGAGGGGTGTGGAGGCAAACCCCTACTTTGAAGGGTTTGAAAGTTTGTCTGGTTTTTGGTTGGCCAAGCGATTTTTTTCCCCTAGGAAATAATTCGCTGAAACGGCCGTTCAAAGAAGTTGGATTTCGCTGTTTATTGGTCGGTGAACAGGCCTTCGCTGAAGAGTTTTTTCGAAGATGTAATATAGACCCCTTTTTTGCATTTGTTCTGTTTCAGTGATAGTTAAAAAAAACTGTACTGCATTTATTTATTTGTTTCATTGAATATTGACTGAATATTGGTGGGCTCTCTCTCTCTGCAGTTTGTTTCTCAGGACTAGCTAAGCCAGCCACTTTCATAATGGGGGTGCTTTTACATTCTGTGACATTTTGTGTTTATCTGATTGCCTGGGGGGGGGGTCTATCTTTTGTTTTATACTGTGGGTATTGTTACATTTTTGTGTATTTGTGCTCAGTAGCAGAGCTGTTTAGCTGGCTGTGACTAATTCTACAAACATCTGGATATACAAAGCTGATATAAGTATACTTTTTTGCGTTTGTTCTGTTTTAGTGATAGTTAACAAAACTGTACGGCATTTATTTGTTTCATTAAATATTAACTGAATATTGGTGGGCTATCTCTCTGCATTTTGTTTTTCTCACCTTCCTGCCCAAGTGTTGTTGTATTCTTAAACTTGATGGCTTTGGAATTGCCCGCCCCTGCTGTAAATTTGTCTTGGGACACTCCTTCCAGCCCTATCTCATTTGCTCACTCAACTGAGTACAGTGAATTTATTTAGGAATGACTACCCCCGTTCTTCTTTGATCTCAGGCATTCCTACCAGTCTCATCTCATCAGCTCTGTCTACAGTGTACAGAGAGAGCATTTGGGAAGGCCAAGCCCTTTAGTTTCTTAATCTTGAATTATCTTCTGTTTCCTCCCTCTCATTTATCAAAAAAAAAAAAAAACATATACACTTTATTCAGCTGCTCTTACCATAACTTTGCATTTTGCTTTGCTGTGTGCTCTTAAGTGTTGAAGTGCACTTATTCTGCTGCATTTATTACTGCTTGTTAGTAGCCTGATTAAATTTATCTGCTATTCTAAGCATCTTTGTTTTGGTTTTAGCACTTGTGCTTCAGGCCAGTTATTTTACATTTAAATAGGTTTTTGTAGACTGCACTTTCATGGACAAACCCTTATCAAAACCCACTTTCCTTAAGTCCACCAAGTATTCAGAACACTATGTCTGGACAATTCCCATCAGTTTCTCCTGCCAGACTGGTTGACATGGGCATACTGAGAGAGAGTAGCAACTGCCTCATGTTCACTGACAGCCCTCTTCTCCTAGCACATAATTCTTCTACCTGCAAGAAATGCATCTACATCAGTAACCTGGAATCCATGCCCTCTCATGCCACAGTCAGTACTCCTGACAAAGATGAAATTGCACCCACAAACACCAGACCACCCACATCACATAGCCAAGAACAACACACACCTGCCTATGCAGATGTCCTCAATAAAAACTTACTTAAACAACAGAGACCTCCAAAACACACTCACAAACATTCCACACACAACACCAAACACATCACATACAGCAGACAACACACCAGTGTCTCGCAAACACAGCCCATAAGGCATAATAATAAACCAAACATACTAGTCATTGGTGACTCAGTTGTGAGACACACCGATGTCCCCCTCACCAGGCTCAACAAGAAGATCACAGTCAGTTTTCTGTCAGGTGCCAGAATCCGCCACATCATGTACACTAAGTCTCTCCACAACAGGAACAAGTATGACTCTGTCATTGTCTGTGTTGGTGTGAATTACTTGATATGTACCTCCCTGGACTATATGAAGAGAGACATGATTGAACTCTCAGAGTATGTGTTCCAAGCAGGTATGACCCTAGTCCTAAGCAGCATCCTACCTTCACCAAGAATGATATCATAATATCAACAAAAAATAATTGACTTCAACAATTGGCTTAGTTTCTAGTGTCTTTCCAAGGGGATCCAGTATCTGTCTGCCTTGGCTGACATGGTTGTAAAGCCTCAATGCTTTGCCAGAGATGACCACCACCTGTCAGTCCTGGGATTATGGAACCTGACCAGTGCTCTTGCCTCCCTCATTGTGCCATTTTTAGGCTATGTCCCAAAGACAAATCCTCCAACATGAGAGATCTGTCAAAAAGCAAATTGAAGGTCATGCTGATTAAAGCTAGCAGCCTTAACCTGGAAATGCACTCACTGGAGGCTCTCCTTGCACTGGAAGATGCCGATATCTGTGCTGTCACGGAAACCTGGCTCAGGGCTGCAGAGAGTACCCCTGCCTTACCAGGCTATACTTCATTTCACATATTCTGACCCCAAAATGAGGTCAGGAAGACAAAGGGTGGTGGAGTCTCTATCTTCATTAAGGACAGGCACACTTCCAGACTGGTTTGCAAGCATGACACACTGGAATTACTGCAGGTGCAACTGACAGTTGGCAAGACACCCATCCAGGTTATAGCCAGCTATAGACCCCCCCCTCCATGACTCAGGACACCCACTTCTCCTACCTGGACTTACTTCACTCCATCAAGGTAACCGATAACACCATGATCCTTGGTGACTTCAGCTACCCCACCATAGACTAGGCGAACTTTTCCTGCACTAATGCACTCATCCAAAAATTCCTTGACTTCATTAGTTCTAATTCACTAGACCAGCTTGTCTCATCCCTCACAAGAGGAGATAACATTCTGGACTTGGTTCTCACCAACATGGGTGACCGCTGCACCACTCCCAGAGTATGTTCTTCCCTGGTGAGATCAGATCATCGGTCTGTCTCATTTGAAGTTTCTATCCTACCCAACTCCCCCCAGCCATAACCAGGCTAAAAAAGGTTCTCAAAAACTGACTACAACTTCCTAAGGGAAGGTATCAGTAGCTTCACACCACCGCCCCCTTAAAGGAAGCAGACAACTATGCTGAACAGTATGCCAGTGCAGTATACAAGCACCTGTACAACTGCATGGACTCAGCCATACCCAACAGAACTAAAACCTGCTCTTCAAGGAAACAAAAACCTGTCTGGCGGACATCTTCTATTAACAGGTTTTATAACAAAAGGAAGAAACTGTTATGCAAGGGTAAAAAGGAACAAATTCCAAAATGGAAAAACTCCCTCCTCAGCCTCAACAAGCAAATTAGATCACTAGTGAAAACCTCCAAAGCCAATTATGAATTGAAACTAGCCTCCAAAACAAAGGGATACCACAAAGCTGTCTTCAGTTATGTCAGGAACCTCCATGGCAAAGCCCAGGTGTCTTCTGAATTAGTACTTAACGGTACCACTTACACTGATCCTGTTGACTTAGCCAACCTGCTAGCAGATAGGTTCAGTGCAAACCTCATGCCCCTACCCCCCAAAGGCCCATTCCACATCCACAGTACTTGTCCCGCACCTCACATCTCAGTAGATTAAGTGTTAAAGGCCCTAACTAAGGCAAAGAACACAGCTTCCATGGGACCTGATAGTATCCCAGGCTGTATTCTGCACCATCTCCAGCAAGAACTAGCTTTGCCATTGAGCACCCTATTCAACCACAGCCTAAATATAGGCTTCATTCCAGCACAGTGGAGAACTGCCATTGTCATCCTCTTGCACAAAGTTGGTGCCACTGCTGACTCTGGAAACTATCGCACCATTAGCTTGACAAGTCTGATTTGTAAAGCCATGGAGTGTATATTATGGATCTCATAAACAAGGACATAGGCATTCCCAAGCACTTAACCCCACCCAGTTCGGATTCATCAAGGACAGATCTTGCCTGTTGAACCTGACGGACTTCTATGAGACTGTCGTCAAGGCCCTGGATGAGGAAAAGTCAGCACATACAGCTTACCTTGACTTGGCCAAGGTCTTTGACACAATCCCCCACTTGGGCATCATTGAAAAGCTAACACAACTTGGCATAAATCCCTATCTTATCAGGTGGATGGTCAACTGGCTCAACAATAGGACCCACAAGGTCAAAATAGGTGCCTCCACCTCTGACAGTAGATATGTCATTAGTGGTGTTTCCAGGGGGGGTTCTGTCCTGGGACCCCTACTGTTTGGCATCTACTTTTCTGAGGTCCAGGCAAAGACAAAAGGCCTGTGGTTTACCAAGTTTGTGGATGACTGAAAGTTGGGTGCTGTCATTGACTCTTCAGATAATGTTAACATAGTGCAAGAGGGTCTCACAGCAACAAATGACTGGTGCCAAAATAATGGCCTAAAGTTAAATGCAAAAAAAATGCATTATCATACCATTCAGCAAAAACATGGCCCCTAGTGATTACCACATCAATGGCAGCCCCCTAAGCACACAACCTGTGGTGACATACCTGAGTACTCAGGTTGACAACAATCTCACATTTGACCATCATGTAGTGGCAGTGGTCAGAAAAGTCTTTTACTTGCTTCATTTCATAAGTAAAGAGATTGCATCCAGAAAAAAGGAGGTTATTACCTCTCTATGCTACTCCCTCATTAGAACAATAATTGAGTATAATGCGCCGTTTGGTATGTACCTCTCCAAATACCTGCACCAACTGAAAGGCCACAGAAATACCTCACAAAGAGAATCCATGGTCTCCAACAGCTGTCCTATGCGGACAAGCTCAAATGACTATCACGCTACTCGGTATTGTACAGATTGCTCAGAGGTGGTCTTTGTCTTTCCTAGAAGGCAATATCAGACCCTGCCCTGCCCTGCTAGAGATGCTCCATATCCATAAGTTTAACTCCTTGTGCATTACTCATTTGAAAGTCCTAAATCTAATATGCGACATCAGCAAATCCTACTGGAGAGACAGGTTTGTTTTCCAGAGGCTGCCCCATCTCTGGAATAGACTTCTCATACATGTCAAACAGAGTACCTTGTTGACCCTCTTGAAGCACAACCTTGATGAGTGGATGGGAAATCACAAATTTTCCCAGGGGTTCCACCTGTGTCCCTCATTGAAAGGGACGACAGGTGCTGACTGAAGTTTCTTTTTTGGGGATAAACTCTTGGCTAGGCTTGTAAGGGCCCCAGGACCATTAGCCTAGTAACCTCCTATATGATATAGTTAGAAAAGTTAATAGTGAATGATGCTTTCTTCATTTCAGAGCATTTGAGAGTGAAGAGAATTGATTTTTTTTAAGGTTTGGGAATATCTGGTAGGGATTTAGCCAGTTTTCTATTGAAGTGAAGGATTCCTGGGTAATTCCTTTTAGGGAATCAAGGTTGTTTGCTGAGCAAGTGTTGGTAGAATTATCTGCATACTATACAAAGGTAACAATCTTATTGGCCAAATTAAGGTAATTAACAAAGATGCTGTCGCCTCACAGTAAGACGCTGTCCGGTTTGATTCTCAGCTAGAGCGTCTTCTGCGTGGAGACATGCATGAATGGGCATACCTTCGTTGAAGGTTGTGCATCAGGGCTGGTAACTCGGCACGTAAAAAAAAAAGCAACTACCAATCATTAGCGGACTGGAGTTCCGCTGTGGCGACCCCTAACTGGGAAAAGCCAAAAGATACAACAACAACAAAGATGCTGAACAGCATAGGCCCCAGCATAGATCCTTGTGGGTCTCCATTTGCAAAAGGAAGAAAGGATGAGATGTCAATGAGCTATTTTAGTGCCTGCAATCTGTTGGAAGGGTAACCAGGAAAGCAAGATAGAGATGAATTGTCAAGGGTTAGATTGGAGAGTTTTTGTAAGAGCATAGGGTGGGTGACGGTGTTGAAAGCTTTAGACAGATCAAGTAAGACAGTAGATACAAGTTTACCACTGGATTTCTTTGTGTTAACAGTATTAGTGAAGTAAAGGAAGGCAGTGGAGATACTGTAGTAGGGACGAAAACCATACTGTGAAGCAGAGAGGAATGTAGTTTGTGTGATATACTGTAAGGGGTGGGTCTGACTACACTTCTCAAATATTTTTGATGGGGGGGAGTAGATGATAATGGGTCTATAGCTAGTGAGGTCAGTAGAATGACCACCTTTTTGGATGGGGAGGATATAATGCTTTTTCCATAGTAGAGGTACATAAGACTTAGTTATGAATCAGTTTATTAGAACTGAGACAGGGTACTCTATGGCCTCTTCTGCCACTTTTAGATATTCTCCAAGTACATTGTCTGGTGCTAGTGAGGTGAATTTTTTAGTTTAAGCTTTTTGATGATAGTAGTGGACACTGGCTGGAGTGACAGGGAAATGTGGAGTTATTACAGTTTGCAAAGTGTTCTTGACATTATTTTGTGTAGAGCTGATGGGAAGGAAGAGACTGATTTAATAAGCTCCCCCTTTACTATGAACAAATCCAAGAATGTTGCTCAACTAGAAAGGCCACAAATATTTCTAGCAAAGAATATTAAAGGTCATAAATCCTTGAACTACCCTAATAGATTAGCACAGCTCTTCTCTTGCTTAAATAGCCTACAGGTTGCTTTTTGAGTCATGAAAGACTCAATCCTATTTGACCTCCAATTCTTTTTTTTTTTTTTAAGAAAGATTTTTGGAGGGATAGATTCTTAGCTCAATTTATTCTTAGCCTATGGAATAAGTTACCAGTACAGGTCAAACCAAGCACTATTTTGGCTGCCTTTAAGGCTAGTCTTGATTAGTGAATGGGTAGACACAAATTTGCACATGATTCATTGTGTACAGCCTTGCTGCATTTGGGAGGTGAGCAGTATTAAGTACTTGAAAAGGGTGGCAATACCTTTTTAAATGTGTCTGATTAAATGTGTATATAGCTATATATCCTATGGTTGCCATGGTCAATTACTTACCTGTTATGCTCCAATGTCCCTGTAATGTGATGCTGCCACAGAAATATTTGCATTATTTTAGTTAGGTCTCTATGACCAGACATTGGTCTACACTTCAGACCACAAGAAACAGTTCAAAAAATAAAATATTAATGCTGGCAAAAGCATGAAGCAAACATACCTATCCCACGCCACAAGATGATAGAAAAAAAATAGCAATGCTACAGCTCTGTATGTGTAAGACATATACATATAAGAAGGATCTGGAAATGTGATTACATCATCTCATGTCTGACTTCTTGTTTTATTCAGTGTTTTCACCTTTAACTATTTTTTTTCTTATTTCATCTGAATGTCCCAAGTGATAGTTAATAAACATGACATTTTCCCAAGACTCTAGGCAATTAGCACTGTTTTGCATTATGTTTCAGTAGGGCTGTACCCTGGGAAGTTGCATACAAACTAGTTCCTTCAGGATGTGTCTTATTGACTGCCAAGCCTGCATTTAGGCAATTACTCTTGTTGGAGGCAGTATGCAGTTAATTTTAATCTTAGCTACAAATTCACAGTTAAAGAGTGTATATAGCAATGAGAACAATATCAATAAAAAGTCTCCAGCAGCAATAAAAAATCTAATCCATTTTACTGCAGTGCCTGGGAATGTAATAACAAATAATCTACACAAAAGGCTACTCTGTTGCCTCTAAAACAAAGACAGAAGAAGTAAGTTCGCCTTCAGGCTGTCCTGATTTCTAAGAACACAGCAGAGTAGACTTGCTTGACTTATAAAATGTATCCGTATTTTGCCAAACATATATTTTTAATTAGGGACACTGTTAGATATAATTTGACTCCTGCAAAATGCTATCTAGTGAAACTGTAGGGAACAAATATTTGTAAGTAATATGAAGGAAATATTGACTTCATCTGAAAAAGTCACCTAACAAGAACTGCCATTGTTGTACCACTGAGTTTACAGAAATCTGGGAACAATTATTAATTTAACAAGATGTTCTTAAGCCCTTGATTTTAGCAACAGCATAAAACACTTCTAAATAATTACGCATAATATGTTTCATTCACAGCATTCCCATCTTTTCCTAAAATTTCATGTGAACACGTTGTAAGTGACTTTCCTTTAACACTATTCTCCCTTTTGCTAAAATACTACTACCACTGGATTGCACATTTGTTTGAACTGTGGGAATTAATAAATACCTTAAGTAAAATATGTATTTATTTATTCTTTGCAGACAGGGGTAGAGCACTAAGCCAAATACATCACTGTTGATCTCATACCAAGAATGTACTGCTATCTGTGTTGTCCTTTGGCTGAGAAGTTAAACTGACTTCTCAACTGTTTGAGTTAGTGGTAGCTCAGGTAGATGTAAAAGATCCCACGGCACTTATCAAAATGAGTACGGTAAGTTCATTGATGTCCTGGCCAAATTTACCCTAGTAGAATAAATGCTATTTTGGGTCTCCCAGAATGGTAGCCACTAACCTAATGGGCATAACACAGTCAACAAAAGATAAATACAAATAAAATAAAATACAATGTTTAGATATGATGCAGCTTATAGGAAGCAAGTACTTGTATATGTTGTTAGTATACCAACAGTTCTGTAGATAACTCCATTATCTATAGACAGAAGTGATGCACAGATCCAGGAAGTTATTAGATTACATGTTAAACAAGCAGTTCAAACAGATGAAAGCATCCTCTTCTGTTATTTAGCCTATTCTCACTCAGGAGTCCATTCTTTGGGGTGGTGATAGAAGGCTGTTTGCTGAATGTATTGGCATTCACTGCTGCATGCAAATCACCTGATCTTCTTATGTTCTTCACTCTCATGATGTTAGATCAAAACACCACTAGTAGTTGTTACATATGTTGCCTGAGTCACAGTAGAATAAGCAATTTATAGTAATCATGACTAAGACCAAGCATATGCAGTGGGGACTTCATAAAACTTGGCCAAGATATTAACAGTGAAAGGCTGGACATGTCCTAACTGCAGCATGCTATTGACAATTTAAATTACTAGATACTTAAGGATCCAATCAAATGCCCATCAATTGGTTGAAAAATGAGCTAAGTAAAAGTCATCCTAAATTAAACAAAATGATCAAGACAACTTTCTGATAACTGCAGAAAATACTTTTTAGGGGTACTGCCTCTCTTCAGCTTATAATTAACCGTGAGGTCACTGTATCTTGTAATATGGGCAAGACCCTCTATCTGTAGTGGTTTCATGTGAGGAATCCATGATTCAGCCAATTGTACATTATTGCATGAATTACCATTTGGTAATTATCTGGTCCCTTTGACTCAACTCCTCATTTTATATAGAAACCATTATAACTTAATCTAACAACCACTTAAGAGCATGTTGGAAGATATCAAAATTTAAGAATCTGAAGAATGTAGGACTATTGGTAAAGCACTTATACCTCAGATCATACATCTCAAATGTCCCTAATTTTCGGGAATCCCCCTGATTTTGGGCTAAAATTTAGTTTTGTTTCTCCTTATAGCTGTGATTTAAAAAAAAAAGTTGTGGTTACATTCAGAACCTTATGGCAGTAGTTAGAATAACAAACTTTGACTTCAGAAAGCAAATGTTAATTAACATTCTTCTGCTCTTTCAACTTTCTAAGTTAACACTCTCAGTAGATAAAAAAGAGTCTGTGACTTGGGGCCTTTGTCTCTGATAAATTTTGTCCTTGTCCTGTTTCTGGAGATAGGAGGTTGTAAGTTATACCCTGGAGTGAATATTGACTCGTTTTTCCTCACAGCAGCCTCAGCTACCAGCTGCAGCTCCCTGTGAAAGCACTTGAACTAAATTTGCATATTTATATTTCAAAGAGAGAGCACCACCCTTACTTTAGGCAGTGCTTAATGGTTGACTATAAAATAGAGTCTGAGTCATTCTTACATGCTCACACACTAAACGTCAGAAAGGAATCATTTAGTCAGTGCTGAAAATAAACAGAAGCTGACAAGCTCCAAAGGGCAAAAATCTTCAGGTAGGTTATTTTCATTTGTTAAATCTGCCACCTAGGATTCACTTTCTTATACCATCCAACAGTCTGACATCCTGAGTTTTTTGCAGAACCAGCTTCTAAACACACTTAATTGAGACAGTCTGGTGGAGATACAGGTAGCTCCACCCAGAGATACCTGCATCTAGCTAATCACATACTACCCAACAGTAAGAACCACTTCCACTAACAAATAATACAGAGAAGGTAACACGCAGGATATATTAAGAAAGCATTCTGCTGCAGCACTGGGTTCTTACTATAAGTGTGCTTTGAAGACAGTATGTACAAATGGTGATGGGATGTAATGTGTTATGAATAATGATTGAATGTATGTACATGAAGGGAAATGTAAACTGAAATGGGATAAGGTAATGCTGACAGAGAACCAGCAGCTCCTTGAAGGAGGGCTTGGAGTCCCTATAGATAATTACTCATATGTTTGTGTTACAGTTATCAGAGTGGAGTAAGGCTTTTTTGCTGTTCTTGAGCTACTTCCTGTAGTTATGGCTACAGGGGTTGATTTCTTCCACCTCCATTTGCTACTGTGTGACTCTGTATAGGTCATTGACTAGATGGTGCTCTCTGGTTGCCCTGGGAAAGGGACACTTGTATCTATTGGGCTTACCAGGTTGATAAATACATAAAAAATACAGAAAGTTATGTTATGCACTGATCAAGCAGTATCATAACACTGACATGCAGCTCAGTCTTGGACAACTATAGCAGTAGGGTTACTACCTGTCCCTCTTTGCGAGAGACAGTCCCACTTTGGGCAGTTGCGTCCTGTGAAATAAACTAAAAAACTGCAAAAGTCCTGAGATTTTTAAGACAAAATATATTTCTTAACTTTTCTTTAATAGTTGCATAAAACAGTTATTTTGTGTCTGAAATACACAAATATTATATTAAATAGCATAAGCAAGTCAAATGCTATACACATACGCTTTTATTTTGGTAAAAACTGAAGTTCTGTCCTTTGCACTTACCATGGGTATTGTTTGTCCTGCAAAATCTCACATTTCTACAAAAAATATCCCACTTTGGGCATTTGAAAAGGTGGCAACCCTATACAGCAGTATCTCAGCCACAACATGCATGCATGACTGAACGTGTTGCTGTGTTGTATATTTCACCACAGCATCTATCTCACATAGACCGTGTGCTTCCTTTGTTGCTCTCCAATCACTGTCTCTTGCTCATGGTCATGCAGATTAGTGTAGGACAAGCACTGCTACTTCAGCCTCATGCAGGAGACTATCATCTATGGCAAAACAAAGAGCAAGGATGTATTATAATACAGATATAGAAGAACATATCATATACAATATGGCAGCCTTAACATTGTATTACATGACTATAGAAGCACTGTTAACCTTAGAATTCTCTCATTATGCAGAAATTATTTATATACAGTCCATGTATATATCTCAAAACTACAGACAATAGATACATACGTTCACTGGATAACCACATGTCCATAAATTTGTGATTGTCTAACCTATGAGTGAGACAACATATGTATCTCTCTCTCTCTCTCTCTCTATATATATATATATATATATATATATATATATATGTCTATGTTAGAGGAAAAGTATGTAGGGCATAATGCCATAAACATTATAGAAATGGATTACAGGTGCTATACTTAAATGGATCAAAAAAGCCAAATGCAAAGAGAAAAAAATGCCTGTATAGTAGCTATCAAGGTAAAAACCTGTATCTGCACACCTCTAAGCCTCACAAATTTTGCAGGAAATACCGGATGTTGCACCTAATATATATATATATATTTGTAGGGGTGATCAGCACTAGCTTTAAGCAAGACAATTTTTTTTTCTTTTGCTCAGCTGAGAGGCAGGGCAGGGTTCAACTGCCAATAAGCCAGCACAATGCAGATGAGTACCATGGCAGCTTCATAAGAGTTAGGCTGTGGAAAGCATGCATTCTGTAACGGGAACAAGTGAAAATGTAGAAGAAAACTAAGTTTTTGGCTGCCACTGGATATGTGATGCATTGCTCTCATTACCTCACAGGAAATGAACTGAGCTAAGCTATACACACACAAAAACAAGATTTTAAGTAATGCTCTTCGATTGCACAGGACAGTCATGTACAAAACCCCAAAAAACTGCTCCATTTTCATGCAGTTATCACTAACCAGTTACTACAGTTATGTTACGGCTGCAGTTAGTGAATGAAAGAAAAGCAAAACACACCACAGCTACTAACTGCAGCAGTTACATGGACCTGTGTGCATAGTTCTCAAAATGTATTTGTACCTCATATTTTTTCTCTGCTACTAATACATTTCTGTGTTTTTGTGACAGATTATTGTGGATTGCAGGGCTACTTTCCATGAGTGTGCTAACCTTCAAATCTGGTGTGTGATGCAAGGGTTGGATGATTGTTCATTAGAGGGAAAATAGCAGGAATTTTCATTCAGATTATGTTTGCACCAAGAAAGCCTGTGACAGTCCCCTTTTATGGCCTGTGGCTTTTTATGGTGATATGGTGTACTGTATGTTCTTTAGTCAGAAACAAGCAGGTAAACAAGGCGTGTGTCTGTGTGTGTGTGAGTGTGTTTGAGAAAGACAGAGTAAAGTGAATTAAGTTATGCATTTGCAGCTCTGTGTGCACATTGAGTTACACAATTGTACATCTGCAAACAACTCTCTAAAAACAGTCACATATATCAAGTTATGCACATATAGATGGACAGATGTAGATGTCTGTATTTCAACCATAGTTACACAGGTAGACAAGTGCATTAAGGAACACCTTCCAAATGTATGATCTTTATCTGTTGACTAAACAGATGTGAACTTCAATAACAATTAACTTAATTAATGACTTGTGTGTGTCTGTCTGTCTCTGTATATATATATATATATATATATATATATATATATATATATATATATTATATACAATGTATGTGTGTGTGTATATATAAACAATGTACTTAAAAGAAAAATCATGCTATGAGAAAACAGTTAAATCAGCTGTAGGGCTATAAATAAAATCAATTTTTTTTTATTTTCCAAAAAAAAAACATTTCATTAATGCCCAAGCATTTCTTTATTTTTATTTTATTTATTTATTTATTTCAGTTTGTTTACCAGGATGGTCCACTGGGCTACGAGAAATCTGTTTTCAATGGAGTCCTGGGGAGAAAACCTCCACAGAAGTACAAGATGCACATAGAAGTAAGACAACTATAATACTTATTGAAAACACAAGTAGATACATAGTCAACACGTTGCAAAAAAAATGTAAGTACAAAGTACAGTTTTTTTTTTTTTTTTTTAAGATTTGTTCCAACAGTTATTGTTAGGAGTTAAAGACAGTAGGAGGCTCATGGGAGATGTAATAGCTTGTGGAGAGTAATTTTGTTTGTAAAATTTATGTAGGGTGGGAGCAGGAACCTTCCCATAGTGAGTTTAGATGGGAGTGGAGTAAAGTTTTGAAAGCAGAGAGTTTGCAAGTGATACGGATGTGGGGTGGTAGTGAGTTCCAATGGTGTGCAACAGAGAAGGATAGAAGTTGTTTGCCTGGTGGACGGGCGGGTTTATGTAGCTCAATTAGGTTTTGGGAGTTGGATCTTAGACATCGATTTGGTTGATGCATTTGGAAGGCAGAGGTAAGGGAGGGGCAGAGAGAGGGGTTAAAAATAATTTTGTGTGCTTGGATGAGTTGAGTATAGATGAGGTAATTGGGTAGCTCAAGCCAATTAAGCTGATGTAGGGATTTACAGTGATGGGTAGAGGATCTGTGTCTTGTGGCAAATATAGAAATTTTGTAGTAGCAGGAGGAAAGTTTTAACTTGAGGGAGGATTTCAGGTTAGTAAGGATAGAGGCACCATATAAGAGAGAAGGGATGAGGTAAGTATTAGGAAGAGTGATTCTGGTGGCAGGAGAGATAAAGCGATAGTGGCGGTATAGCATGCCAAGTTTCCTGTGTGTTTTTCTGATGTTTACTTGTAGATGGTTATCGAATTTTAGATGGCCATCAATGATGACTCCTAATAGTTTTGCAGTGGAGACTATTTCTGGAGGTGTATTTTTTTGGCTCGCTATAGAGAAAGAGTCTTTATCTAAGATGGTGGTTTTTAGAATGGGTGAATATCATTAATTTGGTTTTAATTGCATTGAGTGCCAGATGGTTGTCTAGCATCCATTGTTTGGTAGAAGAGAAGGCATCCTGGGTTAATTTTACTAGTGAGGAGGCAGAAGTGGCAGAGCAGATTATTGTCGTCAGCGTATTGGATGAGTTTAGCATTAGGGATGGCAAGATAGAAGTCATTTATAAAAATATTGAATAGGAGGGGTCCTAGAATAGAGCCTTGGTGCACACCTGTGGGAGTAGTTAGGAAAGGCGAAATAGCTTTATTCCACTTGACAACTTGTTGCCTGTTGGATAGGTAACTGGTGAACCAATTGATAGCTGAGTGTGATAGGTTTAGTTTGGAGAGTTTAGTAAGGAGAAGGTTGTGAGAGATGGTGTTGAAGGCCTTAGAAAGGTCTAAGAACAGGGTGGACACAATGTGTCCAGTATCACAGGACTTGTTAACTGTTTCTAAGAAGGAGAGGAGAGTGGTGGTGGTGCTATGGCCGGGTCGGAAACCATGTTGGGTAGGAATAAGAAGGTTATTTCTTAAGAGATAGGGAAGAAGCTGCAGGTGAATACATTTTTCAAGAAGTTTAGAAATAGGGGATAGGATAGTGATAGGTCAGAAGTTAGAGATGTTATTGTTGTTACCTCCTTTATGAAGTGGGATGATACAGGCTTTTTTCCAGAGTTGGGGGACTTGACATTCAGAAATTGATCGATTTATTAGTATAGAGATAGGGAAGGCAAAGGCTTCAGCTGCTATTTTTAGGAAGTAGGAGGGTATGTCATCAGGGGCATTAGAACAAGGTTTCAATTTTTGAAGAAGTTTTTTTATAGTAGATACAGGAATGGGTTTCATGGAAAATGGTGGAGGTTGGGAGCTAGAGTCGATGTGGGAAAAAGGAATGCGTGGGGGTTGATGTGAGGGGGATGAGTTATTAGTGAAGGATGATTTTAGTTTTGCTATGGAGTCAATAAATAATGAGTTAAATTGGGAAGCTAGTTCTACATGGGAGGCATTTGGGTCAGGGCAGTGGTTCTCTTTTGAACCTGGGTTGAGGAGGGAGGAGATTCCATCCCAGAATTTTTTAGGATTAGAGTTATGGTTGGTTCAGAGTGTGGAGAAATAAGTTTTGCAGTCTAAGGTAATCAGTTTTTTAACTTTGTTGCGGAGTGTTTTGCATTCATTAAGGGGAAGATGTGGTTTTGGTTTTATTGTAGGGTTTCCAAGCTTTATCACGGAGCCACATACAGAATAAGGTGTTTTTCGATAGCCATGGGACGGGGTTGCTTTTTGTGCATTTTATTTTCCAGGGTGAAAAGGAGTTAAGCAGGTTTAAAAAAGTTGAATTTATGTAGGTAATGGCATTGTCTATGGGTAGTGTTTTTAGTGGGTTCCAGTTTGTGCTTTTTAGTGCTTTTGAGAAATCATTGGGGTTAAAATTCTTTAGGTTCTGAGTAGAAGTATAGGTATGGGTTAGCTGTGAGGAGGATTGAGTGCAATGGGTGAAAGTGGGAAGGTGGTTACCTAGTGGGTCGGGTTAGGTGCCACTATTGCTTATATAGTGGGGATGTGAAACTAGAATCCAGTCTAGGATGCTTCTGGAGAGGAAGTCTTTGGTGGGTCTGGTTGTTAAGGAAATAAGTTGAGTGAAGTTGTAGAGATTTATATTTAGAGAGTTGGATGGAGATTTGACTGTGGCCTAGTTCATGTTCACGTCACCCAGGATTATAGATTCATTAGTAATGTTGGTAGAAAACCAGAAGAGAATGTCTTTGAGTGTTAAGACATTGTTTCCTGGGGGGATATAAAGGCTGACAATACAGATATATTTATGCTTATTTATTTGAAGAAAGATTGGAAGCAATTTGGCATTACCAAATATGGGAATAGGTTTGGAGTAAGGGGTTACTATGAGGTATGAGGTGAAGAGGAGAGCAACACCTCCACATTTTTTGTTTATTCTGTCGTTTCTAATAATGCGGTAGTTGGATGGTACTAGTTCTGAGTCTTTTATATGGGGCGTCAGCCAAGTTTCAGAGATGGACAGAATATCTGGTTGATTTATGGATGAGCCAGGCATGGAGGCTGGGGGATTTATTACAGATTATCTGGGCATTTAGAGCTGTGAAATTGAGGGACTTACTGTGTGAGTGGGGTGTGTAAGTTCAGGGGTTTTGATTTTGTGGGGGTGGGACAGGGTTTGTGTGAATGTTTGTAGAGAGTAGCATAGAGATAAGTTGATGAATGTGGGCAAGGTGGTAATTAAGTTGTTTATTGTTAAGTTTGTGGGTAGTAAGTTTTATTGATATAGACCTGGTGTGAAGGAGTGTGATGTTTTTATGGGTAGATATACATTTATAGGGGAAGAGTAGAGTATTCTTCATAGAGTAGAGATTTGGGGAAATGTGGATTAGTGAGTGAGTGTGCTGTATAAGGGCTGATGAAGTAGAATGGTATGGGGTAGAGTGGTTAGCATAGAGAGGTCTAGTGATATAACTTATGAAGGGCATGATCATAAAAGTTGATGTTAGAGTTAGAAATGTGGCAGGTTTGGTAGGCATGGTGTTTATTTTAGATGTTTACTTGAAGGTGGGCTTAGGCTATAAAGGTAGTAGGTGAGAGGTTTGTGTGAGTGTCTGAATTTTGTGGTGAGAAGGAGTGGGAATTGACTGTATGGGGTGGAGTGGAAGAGGAGGGCTAATTATGGGTGGGTATGATAAGTTGCTGAGGTGTGGAAGAAACTGGGTGTGGTATGGGAGGGAGTGGTAATGATATGTCCAGTATAAGAGTAGAGGTGCCGGGGCTGGGTGAGATATGGGGGCAGGGTAGGGGAGTGAAGTGAGCCCGCAGGGCGAACGGAGTGGGTAGAACCAGGGAGGGGAAATGAGGAGGGGAAGCCAAAACCAATCAGTGACACAGTCGCTTACTTACTCACTGAGCAACTGGAAGCCACAGGTAAGTTTGTGGTATGATATTGCTATGCTCAGGAGCTCAGGGAAGGGATAACTCCCTAAGTTAGCAGACTCTACAAAACCAGTCCTGGAAAAATAAGTGAAAGACAAATTACTAAGAGCTTGCAAGCTGGTAAGGTGAATTAGGGAGCTTGGGTTGAGATTATATGGACTTATACTGCCACCTAGTGGTGTATCCAAAGCAATGCAGCTTCTACACAAAGCAACAGAATGGGAAACGGGAATTTAATAAGTATGGCGCTAGCACACACAATTAAGCATTGAAATAGTCTATTTTATGCTGTAGCACACAGAAAAATCACCTAGACACTAAGTTTTCTTTTGTTGTTGGTAACAACTAGGCAGGAGTAATGCCCGTCCAGGCAATTCTTCCTTAGGGGACGTTGTGGTTACAAGGTGGATTCCATGAGGTTGGGGGAAAGCGCCCGAGTAGAAGGGTTAGTAGGCTGGAATGCAAACACAAAAACACAGGGTTTAGTAGTGGAATAATAGGACAGTAGGGAGATAGGACAGAGAACACTGATACAGAGTGTCTTTTAAGAAATCAGGCAACTATGGACAGAATATGCGGAGTTATTTAATGGAAAGAAGGTAACAGAAGGTACAAAAAAGTTCAGGGATATAAACAACTATGTGCAGGTATGGTGAGTGTTTCAGAGAAAGGAAGGTAACAGAAGGTTCCGAAAGGAGAAAACAGAAGCAGGTAAGTTAGAGAGCGAGTGAGAAAATGGAGTTATACTGTCTTGTACAATTGCTACAAACTAAGTAGCTACGAGAGCAGGAGCCCGAAACAGCAGAATACTAACAACAAGTTGGTAAGCTTATTATTATACAGTTAAAATTGTTATATTGCAGCCGTTTCAGTAATGTAGCACACTATTTTCAGTTACCGTTTATGGCGGCTTTTAACAGAACACATTGTCCGAGATACTAGGAAGTTGGAAGTTACAAACAAGCACATGCCTCAAATGAAGGAGATGTACAGTCAGCTAACAGTTGGCAATATGCAAAAACAGCAGCTAAACAAGTAGAAAAACGCTGTGATCTATATCCACAATCCTAAGTAGGCTGATAGTGTATGCCAGTTAATACGCAAGTTAAAGTCATTAGGACTTTGGCAGATATCTGCCCCAATCTCCTTCCCTCTTCCTATAATAAAATAAGAAATTGCATCATGTCCTTCAATTAACCTGAGCCATTATGTTTTAAAAATACATGCACCAAAAAAAATGAAAAGACATCCAGTAAGCAAAATAAACCAATAAACATGCAAATATTATTGTCAATAATTCCAAGTATATGGTCAAAAAATTAACTAATACAACAGTGGGTGATCTACTTTAATATTTTAAATACATAAATAAAAAAGGACCACCAAATGTGCCTACATACTGATATGTATCTACCCATTCTCTTGAAAGGGTACTTAAAAACAACAAACCCAAAATACATATTGTAAAGTTTATAAAGGGTTAAAAAGTAATAAAATGGAACAATATAGTAAAATTAGGACAATGCGAATAATATCTATACATTAATTGTCTTTCCAAAAATCATAAATAAAATATTGGATATATAAGTATGCTAAAATGTATGAATATGTAAATATATGATATGCATAAAATACATATGTTGTAGCTATAAAACAACTTGCAATAATAGCATAAACCTTACAAACAAAGGGGAATGCTGTTGTAAATACCAATTTTTTGTCATAGCTCCTAGGGTAACACAGTGAAAATGCCTGGAGGACCACCTAATTATTAAGTCAGAGTATTGAAGCTCA